>NC_091638.1:63583144-63886412 GCF_027580195.1 Bos mutus | reverse complement strand
ACACAGACCCTGCTTCCCTCGCCTCCCCAAAGGCCGACCGTCCACAGAGCAGCCACGGGCTCTTTGTGAAAATACAAATCGGGTGACTCCTTCGCCAAAGCCCCTCTGGGGTTTCTCGTCAGGTTTAGAACAAAACCCAGAGCAGCGATTCTGGACCAGGAGGCCCTGAGGACCCAGCTCCTGTGTCCCACCCCCCCCCCAGGACTGTGGACCCCCGCCCCTCTCAGACACACACGCCTGGCTCCCGAGCCACTCAGGCCAGCCCAAGTCAGCTCTTTGCCAGCACGGTGTTGGCAAAAGCTGTTTTCAGCAATGTGGGACCGCGCATCTCTGCGTGGCTGACTCCTCCCTCCAGACCGCGTCCAGCCCACACGGTGGTCCCCGTAAAGCCCTCTGTGAGGATTCTGTTTGAACGGGGGGCAGTCTTCTCTGCCTGTGACTTCCAGCTGTGCGCGCCCTCAGCGCAGCACTGTGCCAGGCAGTCGACAGAACTTAGTACCGACTGCTCTGTGTCAGCGGATGAAGAGATGGATGGGTGGTTAGGAGGGTGGATGGGCGAGCGGATGGAGAGACAGACAGGAGAGTGGGCAGGTGGACGGACAAAAGCATCCGTAGGTGAATAATCACCAGCCCTTACGTGGAGTCAGGCTAAGTAGAAAAGGGACACGGAATCACGTATTACTAGTTTTAGAAAGGTGCTGACGTTGCGACAAGATTGCGGCTGCTCTTCTGGGGAGAAGGCAACGGCACCCCACTCCAGTACTCTTGCCTGGAGAATCCCATGGATGGAGGAGCCTGGTGGGCTGCAGTCCATGGGGTCGCGAAGAGTCGGACACGACTGAGCGACTTCACTTTCACTTTTCACTTTCATGCATTGGAGGAGGAAATGGCAACCCACTCCAGTGTTCTTGCCTGGAGAATCCCAGGGACGGCGGGGCCTGGTGGGCTGCCGTCTACGGGGTCGCACAGAGTCGGACACGACTGAAGCGATGATGCAGCAGCAGCAGCAGCAATGCTCTTCTGAGACAATGAAGCAGTACCTACTGTGTGTGGGAGTGCGGGAAGCTTGGCCAGGTTCTTTAGTTGCTGAAGCTTTTTGTATTTCCCTCCACCCCTTTCCCTCATTGTACCTTTGGGCAGAAGCTGCGTTCTAGCCCAATTGTACCAGGTTCAACCATCAACAGTATCTCTTCCCTTCGTTTCTTCCCTCCATCCATGTTCTCATCCACCGTCCCATCCACTTATCCACTCATCCATCCATCAGCTACACATCCGTCCGTCTAATTTTTACCCATCCACCCAACCATCCTTCACTCGTCCAGCAAATAATGAATCAGCCCCTACTGTGCGCCAGACCCTGTGTTAAGCACTCAGGATGAAGTCACGAATGATACACCGTTTGAGGAGGATATTATCTAGTGAGGGGAGGGGAAAGCCAATAGAGAAAACGGGCACGCGAACCGTTCCCTGCATTCCGACGGCTCATTTCCCGGGGAGGCCAAGCGCAGCTCAGACAAGGCTCTGCCCCAGGACCTGGGGGATGACACAGCGGGCGCTGCTCCCTGCAGGCCTCTCCGAGGACAGTGCAGGCCCTCTGGGCTCCACGTGCTCAGGGGAGAGGCCGATGTGTGGGGTCCACAAGCCCTGCAAGTCCGAGGTGGCAACCCCGCCAGGCATCTTGGTCGGACCCCGGGGACTACGTCCTGCCTCTCGCCTGCGAGTTCCAAGCCTGCCCTTGGAGCACCGTGTTTCACAGCGAGCCCTGCTATGAAGCCTCTGCTTCTACTTGGAAGTAAATAGGTCCCAAATCTACTAACGGTTTTACTCCTCCAAATGTCCTTTTAAAATGGGTCGTGAGGACTAATGCTTTAAAAATACCACAAAACAAGGTCTGGGAAGGCTCCGACGCCTCAAAAGTGTATCGAGATAGAAATTCATACATTTTCCTACATCAACAGCATCAAAACGGGCTCTGAAATGAGGCAGAATAATTGGGCCCTCTGACTGCGAAAAAATTCCCAGCCCGACCCACACCTGAACACACCTTAGGATGTACGATTCCATCAAAATGCTCATCAGAAGTCTTATTTGGTGGAAAATAGGTTTTAGAATTGGTGTTAAAATCCCACTCCTGGGAGTAATTGCCCTGAACTGGCCTCTTCGACAACAGTTAACTCTCCCTTGCTCAGAACCAGGGGTCCCTGTCTTTGAATTTCCAGCCAGGAGCAAACCCAGCACCCCGCAGGCATCGCCGCAGGGCCCAATGGCGAGCCAGAGGGCGCAGACCCCAGCCCGAAAGCGGCTGCCAGCGGCAGCGTGTGTCCATTCATCACGGAGAACCCAGCCGAAGGCCGATTCGTGCCAGGGGGTCAGGGCAGGGAGCGAGCCAGACGTGGCCCCGTCCTGAGAATCAGACCATGAACAAGCAAGAACAAAAGAGTGATCTAACCTGGAGGAGAACCGCGGAGGGCAGGCAGCCGCCATCACAGCGCAGGGCAGCTCCCAAGTCAGACGACGGGACCTGGGGGTAGAAGGGACCTGGGCCAGGGGCTGCCGGCCCCGAGGACCCTCTGGGTCCTCAAGGATGATGCCCACGGTTCTCGCCCTGAGACTTTAGTCACCAGATAACACACCAGGGGCATCGGTCAGGGGGCCTCTCCTCGGGGTCCCAGCCCTCGAGTGGCTCCCCCAGCAGCCGCTCCGGCATCGCCTGCCCCTCGCCCGGCAGTTACCATGGAACACCTGGGGGCATCGGTCAGGGGGGCCTCTCCTCGGGGTCCCAGCCCTCGAGTGGCTCCCCCAGCAGCCGCTCTGGCATCGCCTGCCCCTCACCCGGCTCGGTCAGGGGCCCTCTTCTCGGGGTCCCGGCCCTCGAGTGGCTCCCCCAGCAGCTGCTCCGGCATCACCTGCCCTTTGCCCGGCTCGGTCAGGGCCCTCTCCTCAGGGTCCCAGCCCTTGAGTGGTTCCCCCAGCAGCCGCTCTGGCATCGCCTGCCCCTCACCCGGCAGTTACCATGGGAGGGGGCCACACTGACAATGCCGTCCCTGCCTTGCGTGAAGTCCCCGCGCAGCCCGTGTCCTGGAGAGGACTCCGAGGCACACATCGCAAGGTAGCTGTCCAGGGCTACAGCCTCTCAGCCAAACACGGGCACCAACCGCAGACGGCATAGCTGGGCTACACGCTCCCTGCCAATGGGAAGGCAGGAATAGGGGAGAACTCGGGGCCAGGGCGCCATGCTTCCCTCTGGCACCAGAGTGGGGAGATGGTTTTGGAGGACCTGAGACACGGGAGAAGGGACAGAGGAGCCTAGACCCACCTCTGCGAGAAGCGGGTGATTAGCATTCTGGGGCCAACGAGATGGAAACGCAAACCAGCAGGCAGATAAGACCCAGGAACATCCAGGGCTGACATGTGGTTACGAAGAGTTCCAAGTGTTCCCGAGTTGGATTTTCAGAAAGTCATGATCATGGTTTACTGCCGACCTCGGCTGGTTTGAGGATTCGAGGGCAGCGACCTCCAAGGAGGGACGATGAAAGCAAGTCTTACCTCCCTGGTGGTCCCGGGGTTAAGAATCCGCCTCTCAATGCAGGGGACTCGGGTTCGATCCCTGGTCCAGGCAGACTCCACGTGCCTTGGGGCAACTAAGCCCGTGCACCACAACTGCTGAAGCCCAAGCACCCTGGAGCCTCTGCTCCGCAGCAAGAGAAGCCTGCTCGCTGCAGCTGGAGAAAGTCCACGCGCTGCTGCGAAGACCGAGCACAGTGAAAAAGGCATCAACAGGAGCTGAGCGAGAACTTCTTATCAGTTCATGAAAGGAGGCAGGAGCCAACCACCCAACCAACCCACTGCGGGCCCCTCTGGGTGTGGGTTTTCCTGGGTCTGCCCCGTCACCACCGACACCTGAGCTTCTGCAGAAAGGAGCGTATAGCACGGAGCCCCCGAGTCGTTCCCAGCGGCATGGGCGGTTCTGGCCGGGGCAGCACCCAGGCGGGCACGAGGCTCCTAACTGCACATTCTTGCCGACGGCCACCAAACGTCACCACATCCTGGCGGACGTGCAGGGATGCGGCTGGCAGGTTTCAGTGGCGCCAGCGATGGCTGACCCTCCTTCCCATCTCCCCACCACCTGGATGCCACGTCGACGGCATGTCTGTCACCACTTGGCTCCATCCGTGTCAACTCTGGGTGAGCACTTGGGTGGGACTGCCAGCTGGACCTCCACCCTCCCACGCTAATCATGCAGATCCAGCAGCCTGCGGGCATTGGATGGCATAATGGAAACACAAACAGCCAGCGTGACAGGAAGACTGCTCCTCTCTTACTGTCAACTGCATGGCCAAGAGCCTGCAGGAGAGGTGGGTGCTCGCCTGCCCAGAGTCAGGATGACTCACGGACACGGGCCCCGATCCCGGAGCTGCGCGACCTGCTCTCGGACAAGCCTGGGTTCCCCCCACGCCCTCCAGGGAGTCAAGCCGTGTCAACTCTCAGGACTCAGTCTCTCGATCTGTGAAGTGGGGCTTATACTACGATGACGAGTCCCTCCAACACCACCGCTGCAAGCCAGGCAGGGCTCCGACAACTCGAACCACCCAAGGGGGCTGGTAGCTGTTTATCCCCAAGACACAGAGGAGACAACCGCAGCACCGGCAAGATGAGTAACTTGTCCAAAGTCACACAGGCCCAAAGGGGCAGAGCTGAGATGCAGACGGACAAGACGGGCTCCAGAGTCCGTGCTCATAGCTCGAGAGTCCAGCTGCGCTGTGTCCACGCCTGGTTGAGGGGAACGTCCGCTCCCCCCATCCAGGAGGAGGACCACCTCTTGGGAACTGCCTGTGCCAGGCCTGGGGTGTCACTGCAGGCCAGGGGCCCCAAGGCAGACAGTCCTGGATATGGGGGAGCTCCTTCTCATCCTCAGCAGGTCTCTTCCGCTCAGCCACCTGCTTCCCACCCAAAGTGCCAGTGTCCTGGGACAGGGGGCGGGGCTCCCAGAGGCAGAGGCCGTGTCCAGGTGGGCACCGTGAGTTACTGGCTGAACCCCCTGAAATTCATCTGTTGAAGCTCTAACCCTGGCACCTACAACTGTGACTACTCGGAGGTGTCACACCCTTACTGGGGTGGTTAGGGTAAATTATGAGGTCATACTGGTGGGCGTTAACCCCACAGGACTGGGGTCCTTATAGAAAGAGGTCAGGACACAGACACACTCAGAGGGACGACCCTGGAGGACATGGGAAGGAGATGGCCGTCCACACGCCCAGGAGGGAGGCCTCAGGAGGGACCGGCCCCGCCTGGATGCCGGATTGCAGCCTCCAGGACCGGGAGGGATAAACCCCGTTGTCTGAGCTGTGGGGTGGCCTCTGGAGCTGAACGGTACACCACAGAGCCCCAGGGTCTGGGCCAGCCCTGGACTCACAGGAAGGACGGGGACCATGCCCCCAGGCACCGACGAAGGGAATGTGCCACCCTGCGGTTACGAGCCTGTTGGGACCCACAACTTCACGTGCCTCACCTGGCGGGTAGGAGAGATGCTTCTAGACCAGGCTCGCTCTGTGAGGGGCCAAGCAAGCTCCCTGCAGACCTGGGGGCCACCCAGCCTGACTCTGCCACCTGGATGCCCATGGCATCCGCTCCCAGCCAGGCTCCAGGGCACAGAGCTCCTGAAGGTGCCGGGTGTGCCGCCCGCCCTGAATCCGGGGCTCAGAGACTGCTGAGTGACTTGGGCACATCACGCCCAAGACGTTGTCTTGGACGTGGGGTGAGCAGGGCATCGGGCTGCCGAGTGATGGGAGCTCCCCTTGGAGCTCCAGCACGGCCCCGCTGCTCTGCCATCGCTGCAGGGGGGTCGCCTGTTACCTCCAGCGGTTTGTATCCCATCCCTCTGCTGCAAGTCCCTGGGCCCCTTCCTCCAGGAAACCCCCACAGGTGATGCACGCTGAGTCCTGGGTCTGACGCTGTCACCCCCTCCCCAAATTTGTGTCCCCCCAGAACCTGTGACGGGACCTTATCTGGAAACTGGGTCTTGGCTGCTGTATTTAGTTGAGATGCAGTTTGACACTGTGACTGGTGTCCTGACAGGAGGAGGACGCCCGGGGCACCATGGAGGGGATTTTAGGTCAAGCGGAACCGCAGGATCTGAATGCTGGACATGCGTTCAGGCTGCAGGGCTCGGTGGCAAAGGGGGATGGAATCAGAGCCGAGACCACCAGTAGCCGCTGCCAGGGTCCCGGTGACAGAAAAACAGGCCCAAACCAACGGGAGGTGAGGGGGTAGATTCGGGAGATATTCAGAGGGAAGGCAGACAGGAGTCCAGTGGATGAGCTGTCAGGGCGAATCTGGGGCGGTCACGGTATCTGCTCCCGGTGCCCTAAGTGAGACGGCGATGCGAGGAGGAGGGCTGCTGGCCGGGGAGATGGTGCGTCTGTTTTCTAGGGCTGCAGGGACAAAGCCCCACAGACTGGGGCTTAAACAACAGACGTATTGTCCCAGCAGGCTTCCCGGTGGCTCAGGTGGTAAAGAATTCACCTGCCAGTGCCACAGACACGAGTCCCATCCCTGGGTGGGGAAGATGCCCGGAGAAGGGAGAGGCAAACCCCTGCCACCCCAGTACTCTTGCCTGGAGAATCCCATGGACAGAGGAGCCTGGTGGGTTATACTCCATGGGGTCGCAAAGAGTCGGATGCGACTGAGCAACTAACACACACATCGTCTCAGTCCTGGAAGTGGGAAGTCTGAAGTTAGCGGGGAGCGGGGGGGGGTTCCCTCGGGGGCTGTGGGGGGTGGGGGCAGGAAATCTCTTCCCTGCTGTTGCTGGAGACTTCTGGGTCACCTTTGGGGATCTTTGGTGCCTACTGAATTGGCCAAAAAGTTCGTTTGGGTTTTTGATACCCTCCAATGGAAAAACTGAAATGAATTTTTTGGACAACCCAATAGAGGCATCACCCCGATCTCGGCCTCCGTCTTCACAGGCCGCTCTGAATGTGTGCAAGCCTGTCTCCACAATGATACGGACATCGGTCCTCCCGGGCTAGGGCCCACCTTAACAGCCTAAGTTAATCACCTCTGTAAACACCCGATTTTCAAAGAAGGCCACATTCTGAGGCATGGGGCATCAGGACCTTAACATGAAACACAGTTCAGCCCCTTACAGATGGCAGCCTGGGGTCGAGGGGCCCGGCTACCTGGTGGGTGGGTCCCACAGGGGTCAGAGGACAGCTCTGCAGCCCCAGGCACAGAGGGTCGGGGCGCCGGGGAGGACAGAGGGCAGACCAAGGAGGACGCAGCCTGCGTGGGCCAAGCTGCTCGTACCAAGGCCACGAGGACCCCAGACCCTGGCAATCCTCTAACCCATCTGTCGAACCAGCCAGGCAAGAAAAGAGGAAATAGACGTTTGAAGAAATAAAGATGACCGTGTCTCCGAAGGGAAGAGAAGAAACCCTGAACCCAGCAGAGGGAGCCACACCCAGCCCTCCGGGGCCCCTCTGGGGTTTAATGGGAAACTGTAGACACATGCGGCAGGAGGGGGCTGCGGGTACGCAGGGAAGGAGGCAAGGTCCTTGTCCGACCTTGACGGAGAGAATCTGAAGGCCTCTGCAATTTCCACGTAAGACTCCCTTTAATATTTAAAGCAAAGACAACCCCATCCTCAGAGACAACACCATCTTGAAAGGATCCTTTGAAACCCTTAAAAGGTAGACCTGGGTTATTTTGAGGTTAAGAACACTTGTTCATTCAGCAAATACAGATCCAGGGCACCGTGGCTGAGGAGCGTGGGGTGGGCGTGTGTGGGTATTTTCCAGTTGCTGACTTTGTCATGCCGATGCAGCCCGTATGCTGTCTATTACGCGGCACCCCGGTGGGTCTGGGCCGAGTCCCGTCATCAGTCACAGGCGGGCTCCTGCAGGGTGTGGATGGATGGATCGTCACCCTAAGTAGGGTAAATAAAGGCTATAAATAGCCTCAAATCAGTTCAGGTCAAGTTTGACTGCCGATGAGGCAGGAGCAAAGCTCTCACTTCTGAGATCCTTTTTCGGATGAAGGGTGTGGATCCTGCGTATTCCGACGGCTGTCCCGCGAGCCAGCAGAGAGCTCGGGCTGTGGAATGGACAGCGGGGTGTGGGAGCAGAGACACCCTACCCTAGAGGTCCCTGCTCCAACCCTGAAGCTTGCAGAGGAGCGTTAACAGCAGAAAGGGAAGGAAAACAAGTGAGTGAAGAGGAAACACGAGCGGGAGAGGCAGCGAGCTGAGGGCTCGGGGTGGGAGGACAAGGACTCTCCAGGAAGGGCCCGGCAGGCACACCGAGGGCCACGGTCTTGGTGCACAGGGACGACGGGGAGGGTGACCAGCCCCCGGGCCACGTGCGGGCCAACCCTCCAGCGTGCGTCCTCCAAGCCCCAGACACCACCTGATTCCTCCTCACTCCTTGCAGGGCCAGTTCAAACTGAATTGTAGCCATTTTCATTCCACCACTGTCTTAAGTGTCATGCGTGGGCTCCTCTGCCTGGTGTTGAAATCTGGGGCCACACTCGAGCCGGCAAAGTGTGGGAATCTCTTAGCTCAGGAAGGGAACCCACGATACCCCCAAAGAACCCGTCTCCTTGGGGCAGGCCGAGCACACCTCTGCTGTTCATCCCTTCTCACGGTCATTCACCGCACTCACCATCCTCCACTCAGCCCCAAACATCAGAAAGACTGAAGACCCTCACAGACACTTCCAGAAAGGGGAGGCGGCAGACAGTCCCCCAAGTCCATTTGGTACCTCGGCCCCCAAGGAAGGCAAAACCCGCAGCTTGGGTCCATGCTATTCACAGGACAATAGCTCGTGGTTCCCCAAACAAAGAGCCGTTGCCATGACGACCGTAGCATCCCAGAGCTCAGGGGCTATTCTGAGACACCGAGCCGTGAGCTCTACCTTCACGTGCATCTGATCGGATTGGCTTCGCCGGTGTTCACGCTCTGCAGCAAGGCCCCTGAGCAGCCGGAAGAGGGAAGTCTTCCAGCGGCCGACACTCACAAAGCCCCCCAGGAGCGGTGTGTGCTCACGAGACAAATGGATGCAGCTGCACCAGACACAGAATGAGCGAAGTAAGACAATGGAAATGGCAAAGATTTCAGGCCGGAAGTGGGCAGGATCCCTGACCCTTCAGCCAATGGCTCGGGGCAGGTGGGAGATGCTGCAGACACCCAAGGCTATTTCACGAGAGATGCTGAGCACCTTCTTCAGCATCACTGCCAGGACCCAAACAGAGGGCAGTGCCCACGGAGCCACCATCACCCCTCGCTCTCATCGTTCTCCCCAACTTTTTGCCAGTTCACATAAAACTTTGCTGTGGTCCACGAACGCCTCACAGGATCAGGACACTAACGGGTGGGTCAACAGTTGGGTTTGTTCCCAGCATCCGCAACCTGTGGCCAGCCTGATGGACACACCGTCCTCCCCGGCACCGGATGGTCCATGACAGAAACACGTGTGACCAGAAGGGTCTGGGGAGGGGGGCTGGGAGGCGGGGCTTCAGCACAAGGCCTGCTTGTGATAGAATGAAGAAAATACATGTCTAAACACCTCTCCCGACGTTTATCGGGTGCCCACTCTGTCCCAGGCCTTGCAGGGAGAAGGCACTCATGACCTTGCTGCCAACCACAGGCGTCCCCAGCTCTGAGCGACGGTGGTGCAATTCTACTGGAGCAGCTCAGCTGAGCAAGCGTTTAGAGGCAAGACTTCCACTCTCCGGGCCACGGGCCTGGCCACCCCAAAGCTCTGACCGCTGCTTAGCCTGGTCCATCCGAACCCGACAAAGACCCTTACCCCCAGGCGTTGGAGAGTTCCAGAAAGACTCAACAGTCCTTCACACCGGCTTTGGTGCTGTCTAGGATCTGTCCACCTGGCAGAGGGGCACAGATGCCAGCAATTGGAATCTCAGCACGGCTCCACGAGAAATGAGCAAAGTCTATCACGTGCTCCCCACCCCTACCCCAAGCCCTTGGCCACACAATCCTATCAGCCCTTCCTCATCACTATTTCATCATCTGCTCTGGGCACTGAGAAGGATCTTGATAAAGTTGTAACATGCATGCTCAATCTCTAGGTCATGTCCAACTCCTTGTGACCCCATGGACTGCAGCCCACCAGGCTCCTCTGGTGGGAGAAACACGTGTGACCAGGGATTCATGGGGTTCTCCATGCCATTTCCTCCTCCAGGAGATCTTTCCGACTCAGGGATTGAACCCAAGTCTCTTGCATTTCCTGCAATGGCAGGTGGATTATTTACCACTAAGCCACATGGGAAGCCTTAAATTTGCAACAAAAGGAGCAAAGCACAGTGTTCTGAGCACTTTTTTCCCCTTCTGAAGCACATCCATGTCGAATTTGTCTTCCACTTGGTGGAAAACATCTATAAGAAAGCTGGGCCCATGATGGACGAGGGGTAGAGTGGGGAGACCTGGGCTGGACCCTGAGCTCACCCCAGTTGACAAGCAATTGAGCGATCTGGACCAAATTTCTCCAGGAACCACCCACTGTGCCCAGCACCACATGTCTGCTGCCTTTCTCTGGCGTAGCATCCTTCCCCAACCCCGCTGGCCGCAGGATGACCACAGAACCTAGGACTGGCCGCTGGCCAGCAATGAATGAAGGTACCACAGTTTAAGACAAGGGCTGGCCCTGCCCCCAGCCTGGGTCCAGCCACATCCTGCCCCCGCCACTCCCCAGGCCACAGTATCTGTCCTGCCTTTTCTTTCCAGACCCCTGTGGGCCTCCCTAGAAGACACTTTCTGGGGCTACTTATGGTCCTTTTCCTGGAAACACCTCCAGCTGGGTGGCTTCCTTGGTCAGCGCAGCCTGATAGCCCCGGAGATGAGTGCAAATTGGAGTCTGTTTTGTGCCTAGACCTGGATGACTGAGGACATCATCACCCACAAGCCAAGACGGGATGACTTTTCTCTTCTTCGGCCTCATCTTTGCCCACCTGCTGCTCCCTCAGCTCCTCAACGTGTCCCTTCTAGCTTGGCTAAAATCGACACGTCTTCTGTGCCCACATGGACGGCTTCTTCCTTCTCAAAAACCACCTTAGCGCCTTTCCGCTCAGGCTCATTAAACCCAGAATAGAAACCTTCTCTGCATTCAGTTGAATTCCACCCCACATAGTCTTCCAAACCCTCCGCCCGCGTATGAGGCTCAAATGCTTGCAAAGCCCCGAGGAACTTCAAGAAAAGACGCTTGGTTCTATCTATTTGAATCCAGGCCTAGTCAAGAGTCCTGGGCACAGCCGTGGTGCAGAGTGGAGATAGCGCTCACGTCTGCAGGGGCTGCTGAGATGGCAGAGACGCTTGGGGCTCCCCCAGGATCTCGGGGATGAGTCCAGATAGAACCCACGTCCCTCTGGCACTTGGCCTGATGCTTTTTTCTGGTCCCCCTACACAGCCGCCCTCACACCTTCATGACAAGGAAACTTCCCGCGCCTACTTGCCGACATAGTTGAGATGGACATGCTCCAGGTGGTTCTATGCAATGAAGTCCAAAGATTTCAGGCTGCGCGTATTTCCCTAAAGGCCGCCTGGGGCTCTGCCAGGCTCGCTGAGAATGGATGGGTCCTTAAAAGCAGGACACGGGGGTGGGGACCCCCTCTGCGGGCATCAGGACACTGGCCCGACTCGGGCCTTGTCTGGGGTCCTGTCGTCCCTCCCAGACTTGGTGAGTCAGGGAGCCCACAATGAAAGGACGTAGGTGGGAGGACAGGGCGGAGCAGAGCCCCGATGGGACCCTGCACTCTCGCCGTGGTGGCAGAGGGAGGCTCCAGGGCTTGAGGCTCGCCAGGCGTCTGGGAAGCTGCCACCCGCCGCCCACCTGCCTGCTTCCACCTGCTCTGTTGTCATTCAGCAACTGTGTGCCTGGCAGCTCTGTGGGGACAAGTCAGGTCCCAGGAGCTGCGGACGGGTGTTCCCCATCCAATCCAGGGGTCCGTGTACCCCGACTTCTGGAAACAAGCTTCTACTCTGAATGGGCTTTTGAGGTGGTTGGAGACATTTAAGAATCCATGTGCAATGCAAGAGAACCAAGTTCGATCCCTGGGTCGGGAAGATGCCCTGGAGAAGGGAATGGCAACCCACTCCAGTATTCTTGTCTGGAGAATTCCACGGACAGAGGAGCCTGGGTGGCTACAGTCCATGGGGTGGCAAAGTGTTGGACACTCACTGAATGCTGAAGGAGAAGGTGGGGGGCACCTGCTGGAAGACCCACAGGGAAGGTGGAGGCGACCCGTGGTGGTGGCTGGGTGCTGCGGGAAAGCTCGCAGCTTGGACAGAGGGTGGCGGGTGCACGGGCAGCTGCCGTCTGATCTGCGTGGAAGGGCCTGGAAGGGAAGGCGCCTGGGGGTGTGGGCCCAGGGCAGCTTGAGGGCCCTGGTCTGGCTGGTCCGTCCACCCCACGGGGGTGCCCCAGGCGGGGTGAAATGACTCAGTATCCAGGGCTGAGGACTGAGCAGCCTCCTGAGAGCCCTGTTACCCAGAATTGCAGGTTCCCATCCCCAGAAGGTGGGGCCACCTGGTGGGGTCCCTCTGCTTCCTGTGGGGAAGGGGGCTTCCCGTCCCCCTACTCAGGCTGGGCCCATGACTTCCCGGGGCGGCCTGGGTTCCGGAGGCGTTTACACGGACTCCTTCACATGGAAGTCCAGGCTTCCCTGGGGTCACCAGCTGTCACCCCTCAGGGGACAATTACTTCCCCAAACACGACCTTCTAAGGTCTCACCATGAAGACGGGGAGGGGTGTGCACAAATCTTAAGACGGGGGCGCCTCTCCCAGGAGCCTGGCCTCTCCTCCTCCCAGGAGGCCCTGCCAGACTTTCTCTCCGGACGTGGGGATCGAGGGTGGGCAGGGACTCCCAGAACCTGGTCTCCTTCCGATGTACTGATCCCTTCGTCCATGACACAGACACGCTTAACTCACCAGGGCCAATGGGGGGCTCTGAAAACCAACCCCAGAGGGACACCCTGAGATTGGGGTTGGGGGACAGGTCAGCCGGCCTGGAGGAGGTGGGGGAGGGGGAGAGGAGGAGAAGGGGCTGCTTCCCTGGGAAGAGGCGGGGAGCCCCAGGGATGGGGAGGTGGGCGGCTGGTGAGCCCAGGGTAAGGCCACTCATTCAGTGCATCTTGGAGCAGCCGGGAAACCGATTTTCCTGGTAAAAATGGCTCGGACACCAGCCTGGAAGTGGCCGGGGTGTGAGGATGCTCTCCTTGGAAGGCTCCATGGCTACCAGCAGGCTCTGTGATGGGACCTGGCGACCTGGTGTCATCAGGAGACAGGACAACAGGGGCCAGGGCAACTAACTGCGCTGCAGTGTGTCGAGGAGCACGGGCTCGGCCGGCAGAGCCCAGACACGCCGGTGAAGTCAACCAAGAGCACGGGCCGGGGCCAGGGGGCATGGTGCCCCTGGGGCCCCCCGGAAGGGGCAGCTGGTCCTCGGGGAAGAGCGCCTCTGTGCCCAGCTTTGGGGATCCACCTGCCGACCCCCCAGGAGGCAGGACTGCAGGGGCACCGCAATGTGGCAGCCGGGGGAGAGTCCAGGAACTGAAGGGGCGAGGAGAGAGATGCGCAAAGGCTGGAGGGCAGCATCGTGGCGGGGAAAGAATGGCCCAGTCCAAACCCCAGCTCCCCGTGACCCGGACGTGGAACTCACGTCTGCGCCTGAAGCCTCACTCTCCTCACCTGTAAAATGGGGACGGTGCCACCTCCCTGGCAGGGATCGCACAAAAGCACTGAGTGCAATCCAGGCGTGAAAGGGCGGCGAAACAGCACTGCTCCTGCCGTTCAGATCAAAGCAGCCTGCGGCCTCCTCCTGCGGGAAGCCGTCCCGACTCTACAGCCCATTGGGATTCCATGGCCCCCTTAATGCTGACCGCAGCCCCTCCCTATTCCCTCCCGCAGGCCCAGACCTTCTCCATCTTTAAGAGAACTAGCCACCAAAAGTCCAGTCCCCCAGCTGGTACACAAAGTCCTGGCCCTGACCCTGCCCGGAGCCTGGGCCGGGGCGTCTACCAGGAGGGCAGTCGTGGCTGGAGAAGAATGATGTGTGGGGAGAAAGGCCCAGAGGACCGGGGGCAGGGAGCGGGCAGGGAGCGGGCGGGGCAGCAGGAAGCAGGGGAGAGACTCAGCCTGGGCCCCAAACACACCTCCTTCTCTCTGGGACCCGCGTCCAGGACAGAGCCGCAGAAGAAGGAGAGGATGGGCCTGGCGGGGCTGGGCTGGGCCCCAGGGCAGATCAGAAAATGGCGATGGGTCCCAGGAGGCGGGAGGTGGGCGAGCACGGACTCGCCACCATCCGTGTCCAGCCACCACACACCTTGCCCTCGGGAAGGGCGTCTGTGCTCACCCTGTCCACTCCCTGCATCCCGGCGTCCCCGTGAAGGGCAGAGGGCCCTGGATGGGGACTCTAGGTCACAGGGTCAGAGGCGGCCCTCGGGTTAGGGAACCCCTGGCTGGAGAACAGCCATCCCAGGCGTGCAGAGGGGATGTGGGGCGGAGGACCAGACCCAGGGGGCGGAGGGGTGGTCACGGGCACTCAGGGTGGAGAGCGGCCCGGCAGTGGGAAGGCAGGGGCAAGGCAGCCTGTGGTCAGGCGCTGCCCCCACCTGTGCTGAACCCCCTCAACACCGCAGCTGTGGTTCCCACATGGGCTGGCGTCCACCCCGGAGGGGGGACTTGGGGGCCGTGTCCTTAGTTGAGGGGTGGGGGGGTTTACTTGTCAAGGGGGTGGGCAAGGGCCAGACTCCTTAAATGTCTAGCTGTCACAGGACAGCTGGATGAATTATGAATGATGACCAGACATTCATGTAGACGCAGAGCATAAACCGTACCCCCATCCCAACTCACAGACACAGATCCTTCCACACAGGTATCTGCTGAATGTTTCCCAAAACGCAAACACCGTGTGAGAGAGCGTGTGTGGTGCTTGGTTTAGAACTTTGCTAAGTGGAGCACACGACGCCAGGAAACCGCAGGGGCTGGCAGGGCCCGCCCTGGGCGTGTCCCAGCTGCCCAGGGTGGGATGGGGGCGCTCTGGGGTTTGAGGGCAAGTGCGCTCGGAGGGGGCCGGCCCCACGCCCACACTGGACCCTCCCGCGTGGGACGCTCTCAGAGACACTCAGGTCACTGCTCGGCCGTCCCTCTCCGCTTCTTGTTCCTGGACAGTCAGGATGCTGTGCTGATCTTAAAAAATCCCGTGCGCGTGAGGTTATCTGGTCTGTGAATCTCAATGAAGGACCGTGAGGGTGGAGCTGCACCGTGAAGGCTGTCAAAGGCCCCGGGGCCTCGGGGGCTCGGGAGCCAGGGCTCAGGGCCGGGCTCACCTTGAACGGAGTCTTGCAGAGACTGTGCGGTTGAGGCTGTGGAAGACGGGGGGACTGGGGGACTGCCATTTTTCCTTGTGGGACAGAGCAGGGGAGGGGTCTTCCCCAGAGGCCCACGCAGCTCGGGACTGGGAAGCAGAGAGCCCGAAAACACTCAGGTTGGAGACCTGTTCAACGCAGATGGCGAGAAGCAGTAGATGCGTGCGGGCCGCTGGTGGCTCCTCCAGGCACCTCTGGTGGGACAGGCGCTCCAGTAGCCGCTCTTGTCCCCTGCATGGGGGACACTGCTCTGGGGGACACGTCCCCAGGCTGGGCCTGCCTCCAGAAGCGTTCCCAGGCTGAGTGCAAGGGAAGGGGTGCCTGGGAGGCCCAGGGGAGCCTCGGGGGCATGACACCAGCAGTGTGTGACATCTATATGCATCCTGGGCACAGGAGGTCAAGGCCATATGGCCGCGGCTGTGCCCTCTCGGGACAGACAAGCGTCCCCAGAAAGCCAGTGAACACAGCGTCTGGGACAGACCGAGGCCACCGTGCATCCCGAGTGGACGCTCACCAGCCGTCGGCCAACCGTGAAAACCCCATCCCGACGGAACACAAGAGCGACCGGCGCGCAGGGTCACGAGCAGACAGCAGCTACCTCCCAGGATTTGGGGATAAACTCATATACCTGATGGTAAGCGTGGGGGAGGGGAGCCGCAGCAGCGGGCACATGACCGCAGCCCGGAGGAGGAGGACGGCAGAGACCCCGGCGGACAGGACTCGGCACGCAGGGAGCCACGCACCCATGGGTGGATGGGGAGCCAGCACGGGCGGCCAGCACACATGCCACAGCTCGCCCGGCCCCGAGAGGGAGGCGACTCGGAGCAGCATGAGCCGTGACAGCTGACGGCGGGCTGCTCACATCCGCTCAGCGGCCGCGTCTGCTGGGGCTCCATCACACCTCCTCCCCTAGGCAACGTGCTTTGAAAATATTCTCTGGGAATGTGGGCTGCAGCTGTGATGGCTGCACTGTCCCGGGGAACAGACCAGCCTGGGGAAGCCTCGCTCCTTGCTCTCAGGAGGGGGGACACACGGCAGTGCTGACCCCAAATGAGCCGGTGTGATGAGATGAAGCAGGTTAGATCGCTGGGTTTCCCCAGGACCTGCTGGCTCTCCGTGCAACAAAGGATGCTGTGTTTACTTAATACCATTGTCTACATCTCATGGTAAGTGGCACATTTTACAGTCCAAATGCCTGGAAACCTGACTGCTTCTTTCAAATTGGATCTATTTTATTTCACAGCAGGTGACAGCTACCAAACAGGTATTTTTTTTTTTTTTTTCCTTCAAAGCATCATGGCTCCGTATCAGCCTGGATTTTACATTCTCATACATAAACACACAGACACACACACACACACCCAAAATAATACATTAACAAATCTGTTTGAAAACACCACCCTCTCTTCATCGTCTATACATATCTAAAGCGTAATTACATAGACACTCGGTCTCGAAACCTAGCAACAGTATCCAAGCGATCCTCGGGCGGCTCATCAGACACCCAAACTCACACATCAGCTCAATGGGCTTCATTTAAAAAAAAACCAGAACCTCTCACTTCTCTCCCCCGTAGCTGCGGAAGGACAAGATATAGGAAAACAAACCTTGTTCCGCTGAAGAAGAACAACCCATGGCATTTAGTCCTTCTGACCGTGCATGTCCCCATAGAGCCAGGCAAAAACAAAAATAACAAAGGTGGTTAAAAAAAAAAATAGGTTATCTCAGTCCAAAGCTTATCAGCTTGCAACACGCTTAATCTTTGCATGACTATTTCGGACTCGAGCTCCCCAGCTCCCCGACAGCCTTGCTTTCGGGGACCTCCATCCTACAGGAGCCATCGCAAATGCTCGATGGCAAAAGCTTTTAAGACCTGCTGGGCTCATGGACTCAGCCGCAGCTCAGCTGTGGATCACAACACGCAGGATTAACTTTGGTATTCACGGTCGCTTTTAAACCATCACTTTCTCCGAGTGGGTAAATAAAACCACCCAATGGAGGTCACAATTAATTTTTTAAAAGAGGGAGGGAGTTGGGTTTTTTTAAAAAAAAAAGAAGAAAAACATGGAAGCACAGCACCGGTGAGCAGCAACCTGCACGCCGGCCGGGCTGTGAACAGAGCGCTTCACGACAAGAGGCAATCTCTCTTTTAAAGGGATAGGGTGGCAGCCACTCGGCGAGCCCAATCCACTTCCGGATCCCGCAGACCTCGGAGGCCCATTCATCAGCTCGCTGCGACCCAACAGGTTTAATGTCCTCCCCCCAGCGCCACATCAGAGCCTCTGAAGGACCCTGATTTCTCGGCGGGGCACTTTTGTGTCTAGAAAACAGAGGCTCCGTGGCTTGAGGTGGGGGGAACACTTGAGCCGTTCAAGGGACTTTTTCAGGAAGGCATCTCATTGGGCTACAGGCAGAAAGTCAGCAACACTGTAATGACTCATTCTGAAGAGTCAAAATCAACCCCATGCCCAACTTGGAATCTGGGGATCCTTCCACCATGTTTTATCTTCAAAAACGCAACCCAACACCACAGAGGCAACGCTGAGTCTTACCGTCATCTCTTCTGAGTTCAGGATCCTGACTCGTGGAGCTGGGTCCCCCGAAACACTGCCCCAGCCCCTGCTGAGCCCCACTAAATGTCTGAAAACCCTGGCAGCAAGCACCATGGGCTCGTTCTGGCAGAGTAAAGAGCCCAAAGCCTCAGATGCAGGACCTGAGACCCCACTCTCCTGTACCCTTCTACACCATGGTGTAGCTCAGAAGTCAAAATTTGCTGAAGATCATAAAGTAGAAAGGAGGCCCCGGCCCACCCCTCCCCAGCACCCCTACCGTGATTTCCAAGGCTGTGGCAAATGGCCCCTGGAGCTCCCCACGCAATCATACCAGACGCCCAGCACCCGAGAGTCTGGGGCAGACAAAAGGTCACCCCGACGGAGACAGACAGACAGCACCCCCACAGGTCACGGAGGAGGTGGGGTCCTGGAGCCCAGACCCTCACAGAAGCTGGAATGGGAAAGCCACGTAGCCACAGACCTTCACACACAACCCACCGGAGACCCCCAATGTCACACGGCCCCAGAGTGACCTGCTGTGGGTGGAAACACGGCCCCCACACGACCCACTTGCCCCGTGTTCCTCACTCAGACCACACTCGGGGGGATCAGGGCATTAATTACACTCTGGCAAACGCACCCAACCCAGCACTGACATGCCCACGGGACTCGGCTCCTCGACTCCAACTCCAGGTGCCGCGAGGCCAGGATTTTACATTGAGAAGAGAGAGCGGGGTTGAAGGTGGAGCGGGCACACTGGCAGAGGGAGGGTCACTCACTCAGCTGACATTTACCAAGGCCCCACTGTGCACCAGGCTTCCCTGGCGGCTCAGTGCTGAAGAATTGGCCTGCGATGCAGGAGGCTTGCAGGACACACAGGTTCCATGGCTGGATCGGGAAGATCCCCAGGAGGAGGAAATGGCAAGCCACATTAGTATTCTTGCCTGAGAAGTCCCAAGGACAGAGGAGCCTGGCAGGCTACAGTCCACGGGGTCACAAAGAGTCGGGCACGACTGACCGATTAAACAGCAGCTGTGCACCAGGCAGGGAACAGTCCAGAGGGACGGCCAGACAGCACCGCAAGTGACCTCCGGTGGGCTGATGGCAGCCCTGGATCCTGTGTCAGGCAGGGAACAGTCCGGAGGGACGGCCAGACAGCATCGCGAGTGACCTCCGGTGGGCTGATGGCAGCCCTAGATCCTGTGTGTGTGTGTGCACGCGCGCTTAGTCACTCAGTTGTGTCCAGCTCTTTTGCAACCTCATGAACTGTAGCCCGCCAGGCTCCTCTGTCCATGGAATTTCCTAGGCAAGAATACTGGAGTGGGTTGCCAGGCCCTTCTCCAAGGGATCCCAACCCAGGGGCTGAACCCGAGTCTCCTGTGTTGGCAGGTGGGTTCCTTACCGCTGAGCCACCTGGAAGCCCCTGCAGTGTCTATACCCTAGTCCTAATCCTACTGATTCTGACGACCCCTCTGCAGCCCCCAGGCCCAGCCTCAAGCCGTCTCCCAAGTGTCCTCCTCCTCCGCCCACCCCTGCCCTCTCAGCCCATCTGGGAAGCAGAGTTCAGCGGGCAGATACTCCGCTCTGGTGACCACAGAGCCCTGAACCGGGACCAGGTGAGCAGAGAGCTTCCTGCAGGGTGATGCTGCTGTCAGTGGTCTGGACCCAAGAACCCTCTTCCCCGCTCTCCTTCCCTCCACCCACTTGTCCAGCCCTGGTTCCAACAGCAGCCTGTGTGAAGACCCCTGAGCTCCCTGCCCCAGCCTGCGCTGCTGCCTGAAGCTTTTGAGTGTGGCCCCGTTTCTCTGGGTGCACAGGGAGATGGGGAGCCTGGAGCTGAAGAGCCTAGAGCCCCCCAGAGTCAGATGGGCCTGACTTCAAAGCCTGGCTCAGCCCATCACTCTGGGACGTGGTTCTGGGGCGTCCTGCCTAGGAGATGCCCCTGGACCCTGCCCACGCCCCTGGCACTCGGCGTGACCCCACAGGCACTGCACCGCCCAGAGGAGGGTCCTCCCTGGCGGGAGCAAGCCTGAACCAACAGAAACTTGAGGCGACACACAGGTCGCCTCACCCTAGGGTGAGACAAGACGACCCCCTGGGGTCCCGACAACACCCGGCCTCAGCTGCCTGCAGCACCTGCTCACTAAGGCCCCGGGTTGGCCTCCTGTCTGCCCGGACTGACTCTGTGCTCCGGCTGCTGATATCTAGCACCCCCTCCATGGCAAACCACCCCTCACATCCTTGCCCCAAGGTCTGCTTCTGGGCAAACCCGACCCAAACGCCATGTATCCTACATCAAATCTGCCCTTGGTCACACAGATAGCCACACGTCCTTGGAGGAGCGACGGAACGTGAGACGCTGGGCATGCAGGCTCGGCAAGGGTCGGATGTCTGCCTGGCGTTATTCATCCACCCAGAAACAGGACGGCTCTCCGAGGCAGGGGCTACAGATCCCTGCAGAGGACTTAGCGAGACCCGCTCAGGGCAGAGGACAGGGCCAGACCCTCCCCGCCACACACCCAGCATCCGGCACCCCTGGTAACAAGGGCAGGTGGAAAGCTGGGTGGCCACGGGGCACAGGGCAAACGAGTGCAAACCTAGAGGTTCAGTTCACGGGATGCTGAACTGAGACCTCAGCATGGATTTACTGCGAGGCCGAGAACGAACGCCCCGAGTGACGTCTGTGCCCGTGAAGGACCTGCAGCCTCTCTGCGAGGCCTTCGACAGAACCCTCTTAAGTGGCACAGTTTGCTGGTTCCCAGTCAGAGATGCTGAGTCAGACGACGCAGAGGAAAGAAGAAGGCTTTTTCCGCGCCCCCCTCCCTTGGAGATACTGAAAGGCCCCGGCATGGGAGCACAGATTTCCTGTACTAACATTTCCCTTTAGGACACTCCGGGGAAAGGCCCCGGCGCAGGTACCAGAGAGCATGGGCTGATGGTAAACACCACCCCACATTCTCCTGCAGCCCCAGTGTGTCCACACAGGTGCAGCAGGAAGCCTCCAACCTCACTCCCCGCAGCCGGAGCCACGGACGTCACACGCGCCTGCCGTGACCGTCCATCTCTTGACAGGGCAAGCCCTCACAGTTTAAAGAAATCATTGAATGGAGTGGGTGAGTGGTAATTAACATGTGTTCACCCAACAAACAGGTATTCTTCTTATAGTAAGAAAATATGTTTGTAGAGAGGTGTTTACATCCCAGATAAGGAACAGGAGAGACAAGCCAGAAACCTCCTCGATCTGGGTTTTAAAATCGGAACTTTTTGAGTTTGTGGCTGGGGCAAGGAGGGGAGTGAATGTGTAAGGCCGGGCTGGGGGTCGGCAGGCAGAGTCTCTAGTTTCTCCTGTCTCCCTCCCGACAGCCAGCCGGGGAAAGGAGGCCCCTTCACGCCTCCCCTGGCTCAGGGGAGATCAGGATGGTGGCCCCAAGGGTGTCACCATCACAGGAACTCAGAGATCCTGGATCCCCGGGACCACTGACCACCCTGGGGTCCTGGGCCGGGCCTGCACATCTCCTCCTGGCAATCTGCCTGCTCGACAAGAGTCCCAATTCCCTTCACGGCAACCGGTATTTTTGTACCGCTCTCTCGTATCAGCGGGTGGTGGGAGGAGAAGAGTTGGGAGGGCTCAGTTCATCCTCTAGAGTGCTTTGCAGACATGAACTCATCCATCTGCATAGTGTGCTTAGGGAGACGCTGACACAGCCCTGCAGGATGCCCGGATCTCAAAGCAATTAGGAGGTCTGGCCCCGGCTCGCGGGAGGACTCGCATCAACATTGGGCGCAGGAGGCCCCGATGCTCGGCACAGGGGACCGGATGAGGCAAGCGAGACACTGGGCTCCGCATTCTTGTGTGATTCTCGAGGCAGCTGGGCGCCCGCAGACATTCGACACGGAAAAGACCAGACAGCCAGGCGCGTGGGATCGCTCACCCCCCAGCGCCCAGTACGGGGGCAGCGATCAGGCAACAAGACACAGAGGCCACCCAGCAACTTCTCCAGGCGCCCTGGAGGCTCGCTGCCCACCCCCTGGATGGGATGGCGCCATCTGGAAATCTCACCGCTGCTGGTCCAGTGGGCCTGCTCCCCGCTGCACGTCCGGTGTAAGCCCGGGGCCGGAGGGAACAGGCCAGAGGGCTCTTCCAAGATGCAAGACTGGGCCCAGCCGCCGGCAGGGCGATGGGACAGGGGAGGAGCCGCAGGGACAGTCCTCCTGGTTGGCACGAGGGGTACTGCAAAAGGGAGCAGTCATCAGTAGGCAGAGCCAGGGACGCAGAGGCAGGAGGGGGAGCGGGACGCCCCTGGCTCTTTCTGCCCCTTTTTCATTGCCATCTCCGACTTTAAATGGAATCGTGTGTGTTACAGAATCCTCCCGCAAACCCATCTCAATCGGTCGCAAGGTAATCTGGTTCTCCGGTTGGACGTCAAGGCCCTGCAGCCATCGCCGGCGCCCTCGCCTGACATTTAAGGGGTTCCGGGCCCTGACCCTGCCACGCGTCAAGAAGATGCAGCAACAGAGGTGAAGATGCTCGGACTCTGTTCCCGTTAAGTTTGGCTAAAAGCAGACTCCGAACTAATCCGGCGAGGTGACCAACCGGGGCCCCTGCGCGGTTCACTGGCAGCCAGCCAGCCTACTCACCAACGTCGGTCTCCTTGTGGTTCTTGATGTACTCGGCCAGCTCAAAGTTGCCGGCGATGATCGCCACCTGCCGGAAGAGGAAATCATGTTAAGGCGCCAAGCGCAGGACACGCTGCACATCCCGACGGCCTAAGAGCAAAAGTCCAATCAGAGCTTCTTTTGAAAAAATAAGAGATATTCCCCGCTTCCGGGTTTCCCGAGATACAGTCAACGCACAGCACTAAGCTGAAGGTGTGCAGCCTGCTGACTTGACTTGGATATTATTTTGTGAAACGATGAGTTTAGTTAATGTCCATCACCTCATACGGCTATGCAGTTTCTTCCCTAGGACTTCCCTGGTGGCCCAGTGGCTGAGACTCTGCGCTCCCAGTGCAGGGGGATGGGGTTCGGTCCCTGGTCGGGAACTAGATCCCACATGCTGCAACTAAAAAGGATCTTGGTGTCGCAAGGATGATCAAAGAACCCGCGTGCTGCAACTCAGACCCAGCACAGCCAAATAAGTGATCTTTCTTCAAATGTGAACAATTTATCCTGAAGATTTTCTTTAAAAAACAAACTAACAAACAAACTCTTTTCCCCTTGTGATGAGAACTTGAAGGCTCTGCTCTTACCAACTTTCAAGTGAACCACATGGCTGAACGCGACGTCCTCTGGGCTAGTTTGCCTTCTAACTAGAAGTCCAAATCTGGACCATCTTCACCCATTTCCCCAGCCCCCACCCCACCCCGGGAACCACAAACAATCTCATCTCTTTTTCTATGAGTTTGTTTCGACCCCACAACAAAGTGGGAGCTACAGTGCTTGTCTTTGTCTGATTTCAGGCAGCCTGGGCCCTCAAGGCCTGCACGGTGCACCAGTCGGAGCTACTGAAACAGCGGCCACCACACCCAGCAGCCCGACCAGAGGCACCTTCTCCCGCTTGGCCCCCTTCTCCGGGGCCCTGGCCATTCTTCCACCACAAGGCCATCATTCCATGAGAATCTACGTGAGATAGTCCTCTGCCCGGGAGGCCACGGAGGGGGTGGGTCAAGGGACTGAGCCTGGAAAGCCCCGGACGGCGTGCTGCGTTCCCACCAGTCCTGACCGGTCCCAGCATGCTCCCTGGAGGTGGGGGGCGGGGGGAGGCATCCATTCCTCTGATTGGTCCCCATAGCTAGAGGGATGGGGAATCTCAAAAAGCACTCACAGCTCTTCACTGAGTTTCAGTGAAGCAGAAAAAACTCCACCTATGCACAGCATAAACCAGCACCTACAGGCAAGAGTCCAGCTCAAGCCACACAGACAGTGACGAAAGCGAAGAGGCCATGTGGTCCGTGATGCACTGAGGCAGCCAGGCAGGCAAAGACAAAGGCCCTGGGGGTGGCCCCGGGGCCCCCGGGGAGACCTGATACAGAGCTTACGTGGGCAGGGCTCTCTGCGCCCCAGTGGGGCGCCCTGGGCACAGGGGGGCAGCCATCTCCACCCTCAAATGAGCCGGGTGTTCAGACGCCAGCCTGCAGACACACACGTCAACCTTCAGTCTCCTGGCAGCGATACTGTGGGTGGGCCTTCCCCGATCCTTTGGAGGCCTTCAGAGCAAAAGCTGAGATTTGCTGGAGGAGAAATTCCGCCTCGAGGCTGCACCACCAGCTCCTGCCTGAGTTCCCAGCCTGCCCTTCCGACTGCAGACTTGCCAGCCCCACAGTCTTGGGAGCCAAATTCCTGCAAGAAATTTCTTAAACATACGTGTCTCCATCCTGCTAGCTCTGCTTCCCTTGAGAAACCTGCTTGACACGGCTCCCTGTGGGGGCCGGGGGACTGTGGTGTCTTTGGAAGTGACACTGACTTCGACCCTTGGGCATCACCTAATGCTTGGTGTCCTGCAAGGATGCCATTGACTGGAACAGCCTGGAGACAAATTCAGCCTCCTCCCCAGTCTGCTAACGTCAGGGGAGCCACGGCAGCCCCTGTCTGCATGAGGCGAGGGTCCTAGGGGTGGACAGCAAAGGCCATTTCAGCGACAGGCCCTGTGAAGCCTCCCTAGGGGCTCAGATGGTAAAGAATCTGCCTGAAATGTGGGAGATCAGAGTTCGACCCCTGGGTCAGGAAGATCCCCTGGAGAAGAGAATGGCAACCCACTCCAGTATTCTGGCCTGGACAGAGGAGTCTGGTGGGCTACAGTCCCTGGGGTCGCAAAGAGTTGGACACGACTGAGCAACTCTCTCTCTCTCTCTCACACACACACAGGTTCTGCAGACACAGAAGCAGGTTTCGAAGCACCTGGTGAATGGAACTTCACCAGCCTCCTGAGGGTGACCATCCACCTGGGATTCAGGCTTCAGACGGTGGATCCTTAAAACAGAGCAGGGGGACCTCCCTGGTGGTCCAGTGGTTAAGACTTCAGCTTCTAATGCAGGGGACGTGGGTCTGACCCCTGGTTGGGCAGCTAAGATCCCACATGCCTCTCAGACAAAAAAAAATCCAAAACGTAAGACAGAAACAAAATTGTAACAAATTCAATAAAGACTTTAAAAAATGGTCCACGTCGAAAAAAAGAAAGAAACACAGCAGGGACAGAGGGTAGGAACCTAAGCAGGAGGCCCACAGAGGCCCTGCGAAGCCAGCGACCCAGTCGGCTACCATTTGTGACATGACCCCAAAAGGAAGGGTGTACAGGGTGACCCATGACACGTGACCCAATGTCACCCAGGGGACAACTGGTCAGAGTCATTCCTGGTTGGAATTCCCTGGTGGTCCAGCGGGCAGGACTCCACGCTTTCCTTGCAGAGGCCTGGGTTCAATCCCTGGTCAGGAAACCAGGATCCCGCAAGCCGCACAGCACAGTTAAAAAGAAAACAAGCATCACTCCCTGTCTTCCAGCCAAACTCTCAAGGTAAAACTGCCTCCCACCCATCAGGGTGGCTGCTATCAAAAGACAGAAAATAACAAGTGTTGGCAAGGATGTGGAGAAATTGGAAGGTTTGTGTATTGAGGGTGGGGATGTAAAATGGTACAGCTGCTGTGGAAAACACTGTTGAATTTCCTCAAAAAAAAATCCTACACAGACATGATCCAGCAGCTCTGCTTCTGGGGATTTGTACCCGGGGGGATCTGAAAGCAGGAATAATGGTTAATTCTTTATGTCAACTTGACTGGGCCACAGAAGGCCTAGACATTTGGCCAAAAGTTACCCTGGGCGTTTCTGGATGAGATTAGCATCTGAATCAGTAGACTGAGTAAAGCAGATTGCCCTCCCAGCATGGGTGGGCCGCATCTAATCAGTTGACGACATGCCTAGAACAGAAAAGTCAAGTAAGAGGAGACTTCTGCCCACCTGTGACTTGGGACATCTGTCTTTTCCAGCCTTCAGTCTCAGAGAAACATCCGCTTTTCTTGGGTTCTGAGCCTGCTGGCTTTTGGATCGGAACTTACATCACTCGCAATGCTGGACCTTCAGTTCACTACAGCCTCAGATCTTGGACTCCTTGGCCCCATAATGAATCTGTGTGTGTGTGTGTGTGTGATGTGTGTACTCTGAGTGGGGTGCCGCTGTAACCCCACTGCAGTTGGAACCAGGCTGAAGGAGAAGCTGCTTTTGTTCTCATCACTGGCGAAACCTCCATCTCCTGGGCTCTGCAGCCAGGATGTGGAGGAAACCCACGCCCCCATCCCGAATGAAGCCACCTCCTCTCGCCAAAACCAAATGTGCCTCCC
This sequence comes from Bos mutus, assembly GCF_027580195.1. Classification (NCBI taxonomy): domain Eukaryota; kingdom Metazoa; phylum Chordata; class Mammalia; order Artiodactyla; family Bovidae; genus Bos; species Bos mutus. The sequence continues at coordinate 63,860,153 of NC_091638.1, read as the reverse complement.
GACACAGAGAGCTATTCATAGGCGCTCTGAGAGCGTGGCATGTCCTCGCCAAAACTGGAAAACAGCTCTGTGCAACAGTGATGGAAACTGTGGTCTCGGGCCGCCCCCTTTCTTTGGTCTTCCTTCCAGATGACCACGTCCCCTGCTCCGGACTCCAATGGCAAATCGGGAAGTGGCCGAAACCCAGAGACCCAGGAGCCTGGAAAGGTGTCGGAATTCTGAGCATCTACAAGCATGTGGGCAGGAAGTGGGTCCCAGGCTTCGGGGTCAGAGGTCACAAACTCCACTGCACCAACTCCAAGGGGGTGTCCCTCATCTCCAGGCTGCAGCTTGGAGCCCGACAGGCAGTGGGCAATTGTGCGGTCCGGGGCTGTCCAGACCACAGCCCCAGGGCCTCAGCAAATCCCAGGAGGCCAGAAGCCTTTGCAAACTGATGTGTTACCCGGGGGCTCAGGGACCCCACACCAACCTTGACAGGCTGCCTGGAGGGAGCGCCTGCTGGGCAGTGGAGGCGAGCGGCATCAGCACCACCAGAAGGTCTGTCTCCAGGGGCTTAGCGCTGGGCCCCAAGCCAGAGGAAGCAGCCAGGGCACCGCCAAGGCTGCCACACGGGCAGCACCATGCTGGTGACCCAACAGTCTCTCCAGGCTAAAGGAGGACCCTGAGCGCTCCCGGGAGACCTGCCCAGGAATGGAGGGTACACCCTAGGCAGTGGTCAGCCTTCACATGGGCAGCGTGGTGCCATGGTCATGGCCACAGCCTCCCCGTGGTGGAGCCCTCCAGAATGGAGACCACAGACAAGGCACGCCACCTCCTCTGTAACTGGGGATCACTGAAAGCCTGGCCCTTCTGTGACTCCTGGAGGCTTAGAATTGTTCATACTGATAAATGGCACACAACAGAGCCTGAGACTCCACAAAGAAAACCCAGGCCTGGAGGGGCTTCTCGGATGACGTCTCCCAAACACATAAGCAGGAACTAACACCCGTCTTGTCCAAATTCCTCCAGGGAACGAAGAGGGAGAACTCTCCAACCCCATGGACGAGGACAGCACGACCCCAGTCCCAGGGATCCACAGGAGTGGGAGTCCTCTCCCCACAGAGGTTGGCATCCTGACCAAACAATAACAAATCAATGCAGTGAATGAATGAAAGTCACTCAGTCGTGTCCGACTCTTTGTAACCCCATGGACTATACGGTCCTTGGAATTCTCCCAGCCAGGATACTGGAGTGGGTAGCCTTTCCCTTCTCCAGGGGATCTTCCAAAGTCAGGGATTGAACCCAGGTCTCCACATTGCAGGTGGATTCTTTACCAGCTGAGCCACCGGGAAGCCCAAGAATACTGGAGTGGGTAGCTTATCCCTTCTCCAGCGGATCTTCCCGACACAGGAATTAGACTGGAGTCTCCTGCATTGCAGGTGGATTCTTTGCCAACTGAGCCACCAGGGAAGCCCATAAATCAATGCAGGGATCTGTTCAAAGAAGAGGACCACGCCACTGTGCAGGCTTCTCATAGGAATAAAGGAGCCATCAGTGGAATCCACTGCACTAAAAGAAAAGGGGGAAATCTACAGGGTCATCTTTTTAAAAAGCATTTATTTCTGTTTTTTAAATTATTTAATTAATTAATTAATCCAGCTGCACTGGATCTGGGTTGCAGCATGCGGCATCTAGCTCCCTGACCCGGGATTGAACGCAGGCCCCCTGCACTGGGAGCACGGAATCTTAGCCACTGGATCTTCAGGGAAGTCCTTCTACAGGACCAGCTTGACAGCTGCAGTAGCTGTTATCAATTGATCAAAAAGCATTTGATGAAACTTAATTAGTGAAAAAACTTAACAGACTAGGAATAAAAGGGAATTCAACCTGCCTTCGCCACAATGAAGGATCTCCCTGGCTAAGAAGCCTCCGGGAAGCAAAGTGGTGCAGGGCTCCAAGGACCCCCAGTGTGGGCTCCCTGTGCCTTAAGTGGGGGTCCAGGTGGGCCAGCAGGTGTGACGGCCTCACCACGTGCCTTGGCCTTGACCTTGGCTCACGTGTTTGCTTCCACCAGCCCATCCAGCCTCAGCAGAGCTGACCGGCTCCCTTCCACGGGGGCCTCAGGACAGTATTCTGTGTGGGCAAAATCTAAAGCTGTGAAGCCTCCAGAGGGCAGGCTCTGGAACATCAGTCTGCAGCATGGCTTCCGGAATGTTCTATTGGTCAAAGCACAAAACCAGAGTCTAGGCGTGAGGGGAAATACACTCCTCCCCTCTGTGGGAGGGGCTGCCTGGCGCTGTAGGTGTGTTCCACAATCTCCTAAAATTCCACTCTGCACTGTCGTCTTGAGAGTCCCTTGGACATTAAGGAGATCAAACCTGTCAATCCTAAAGGAAATCAACCCTGAATATTCACTGGAAGGACTGATCTTGAAACTGAAGCTCCAATACTTTGGCCACCTGATGTGAAGAGCCAGCTCATTGGAAAAGACCCTGATGCTGGGAAAGATTGAAGGCAGGAGAAGAAGGGGGCGACAGAGGATGAGATGGTTTGATGGCATCACTGACTCAATGGACATGAGTTTGAGCAAAGTCCGGGAGATAATGGAGGACAGAGGAGCCCAGTGTGCAGCAGTCCATGTGGTTGCAAAGGGTCAGACATGACTTAGTGACTGAACCACAACAACTTCTCCCCAGTGACCACAGCATGGGCACATTCCCTGGTCCCACAGGATGGTCTGGTTTGTCCTTTTGCACCGGAGACCAGGTGGAAGTCCCCAAGGTCACACAGCATTCAGGATCTGCTTCAGGGCTCCAGAGTCTACACTCCTAGGTGCTGCACACCATGCTGGCAGGTTAAAGCTGTTTGGAACCAGGGCCCTGGAATCTGTGAGTTATCACCCAGGGAGGCTGAGGACCAGCAGCAGGACGGCCCCCCTCACAAGGGACGTGCTGAGCCCCAAGGTTGGTGCTGAGCATTCACACCTATGGGGAAAAACCCATCTTCAACGTTCAGAAGTCTGTAGCTTAACAGTCAACACGGGAGGTGGGACAATGATCCAACTGGTCTACCTTGATTTTAGCTTCAGCTGCCAGCTGTGGCAACGCCGAAGTAGGGAGAAAGCTGCCAGGCTCCATCTGGGGAGGGACTGCAACTGCGACCCCAACTCCTCTGATGCAGAAGAGACCCTCGATGTAGGATTATCCAGCCTTCAGCTGTATAAAATATTCATGATTGTCAAGGGAAAAACAGACTTGAAAGGCATCTGAAGAGAGGTGTCAAAGTCTACCACGCACACAGATTCCTTCCTATGGACCCAGCGCATCGTCCCAGATGGATCTGCCAATAAAATGCAAATTTCTTCTTTGAAGCAGCAGTGGCTGTGGAGGGCGCCACCTGCTCCCGGGAATCTCGATAAAAAGCAAACAGTTCTTCAACGCTTGAAAGAAGAAAAAAACAAAAAAACCTGCAAGAGAGCAGCTCCCGTTGGGACCAGCAGGAAGCAAAGTATGAACTCACTGGGTATGTGTGTTTTTCCCTATTTGGCCCCTCAGTCCCCGACCCGTGGGGCAGAATGAATGAGACCACTGTCTGGTGGGAATCTGAGATCTGGGGGATTACAGATGTTCCGAGACTGGCCTCTACCACGCTGTAATGAAGATGTCCACGGTGATCAAGCGAATACAACAGCAATGAAATCAGCTCACGTTGATTCAACACACACACTCGCCTGAGCATCTGAATGCAGGACCTTATTTAATCCTCACGTCTGGGAAGGAGGGCTGCTGTGTCTTCTATTTCCCAGCTGAAGGGACAGGCTCTAAGAGCTCCAGGAAGTCAGACGTGTACCTGTCATGAAGGTGGACCTCATCGTCTGACCCCAAAGACCTGGGGGTGTAGCCCAGTGGCCCGTACACAGCCTCGCATGGCTTTCATCCCAGAAAATTCTCCTGCACCGGGGCTTAGCCAACTCACTTGAAACACCGTCTCACTTAGAGGTCCAGGAGAGATAAATAATGAGATTTGATTCAGAAGCAGAAATTCAGCACTGTTTTCCACAGGTTGGCAACCAAAGAAAGGATTGACAGTTGAGGCCACCAGACACCAGTGAGTGAATCAGCTGGGCCATCAGAGCGAAGCCCCACAGACGGGGCGGCGAAAGCAACAGGCGTTCATGTCTCCAGTCCTGGAGGCTGGAACCCCAGATCCGGGGCGGGCAGGGCCGGTCCCTCCTGAGGCCTCTCTCCTGGGCGTGTAGACGGCCGTCTCCTGCCCGTGTCCTCACAGGGTCCCGAAAGCAACAGGTGTTCATGTCTCCAGTCCTGGAGGCTGGAACCCCAGATCCGGGGGGGCAGGGCTGGTCCCTCCTGAGGCCTCTCGCCTGGGCATGTCGACGGCCGTCTCCTGCCCGTGTCCTCACAGGGTCCCTCTGCGTGTATCTGAGTCCTGACCTCCTCTTACAGGGGTCCCAGGTGGTGCTAGTGGTAAAGAAGCCGCCTGCCAATGCAGGAGATGTAAGAGACGTGGGTTAAATCCCTGGGTCTAGAAGACGCCTAGGAGGAGAAAATGGCAACCCACTCCGCTATTCTTGCCTGGAAAGTCCCATGGACAGAGGAGCCTGGCAGGCTGTATAGTCCACGGGGTTGTGAAGAGCTGGACACGACTGAAGTAACTTAACACAGCAAACACTCGTAGGATCAATGCCCACACTAGTGACCTCATTTTACCTGAATCACCCCTTTAAAGACCAGCTCCAAATACAGCCACATTCTGAGGTCCTGGGGGTTAGGACACCCACACAGGTATTTGGGGAAGGGGACACAGCTCAGCCCATAAGACCTTGCTTAATTAGTACACACAGGGAGAGTCTCTACCTTCCACCCGGACACGTACATTCCCCCGGCAAACGCCCGGATCGGTTGTGTCAGGGGCATACACGGCTGGAGAATCCCCTCCACGTGGCCTGTGTTTAGGATGCGGATGGCAGGGCTGGGGGGTGACTGCCTGGGAGGAAATGCAGAAGCAGAAACTGCATCCTCTAACCTTCACACAGAGCCTTTGTCTCCCCACCCCAAAATTACCATAAGAAAATTCTCAAACACATCTAAGAAGCCAAAGGAATCCAGCAAAGAGAATTTGTGCGCCGTGTAACACAGCTAGGTTACACAATGGTTTCCGTGTTGCTTGGTGTGGCGAATGTACCCACAACTGTGTGCTCAGAATGTTTTTCTGGCTAACTCACTGCGATGCTTCTCCTTCTAAACAATCCCAGCATCTTCACAGACAAAGGACCTCCTCCTACATGTATGGTCACAATCAGAAAATCGGCGTTCATTTCAGATCATCCTCTAGTGAGCACTACATACCCAGAGTTCTCCAAGGGCCTCTTTCCCCACAGTTTTCAAATTGTTTTCATTTAGGTCGAAGTGCATACAGCAAAATGCTCAGAAGGTACGTATACAATTTGATGAATACATGGGGGTTCCCAGGTGGCGCTAGTGGTAAAGAATCTGCCTGAGATACGGGTTCAGTCTCGGGTCGGGAAGATCCCCTGGAGGAGGAAACGACAACCCACTCCAGTATTCTTGCCTGGGAAATCCCATGGACAGAGGAGCCCAGCGGGCTACAGTCCATGGGGTCGCAAAGAGTCACACATGACTGAGTGAGCACACGTGTGGGGCACACACACACACACACAATCACCATTCTCGTCAAGAAATAAAGCATTCTAGATGGACCTGGAGATTAGCACATTAAGTGAGGTAAGTCAGAGAAAAACAAGTATCATATGGTATCCCTTATACATGCAATCTAAAAAATGATACAAATGAACTTATTTATAAAACAGAAAACAGACTCACAGACAAAGAGAACAAACTTATGGCTACCGAAGAGGAAAAGGGGGGAGGGATAAATTAGGAGTTTGGGATTAACACACACACATGACTGCATGTAAAACAGATAAACAATAAGGAACCACTGTGTAGCACGGGGAACTCTACTCAACACTCTGAAATAACCTACAGGAAAAGAATTTGAAAAAGAATGGATACAAGCATTTGTATGAATCACTTTGCTGTTCACCTGAAATTAACTCAACATTGTAAGTCAACTAGACTCCAATATAAATTAAAAATTAGATTAAAAAAGAAACAGAGCATTTCCTTCACCCCTTTGTAGTCAATTTCCTCCCTCTCCCTCACCAACCGAGAGAACAGGTGACCACACCTGCTGATGTCTGTGTGACGGCAGCCACACGCGTGAACTCACGTGTCACCTACTGTGTGCTCTGTACTGTTTTCTGCACTTCGCATACGGTTCACGAGCACCACTCAGCCTGTTGGGTACCGCAGCTTTGGTTCTCTTGGTTCACAGCCTCCCGAGGAGGGTGATGGCTGGGGACGGGGGCAGTATAGCTCTGGCTTCACAAGAAACTGCCTTCCTTCCAAAGTCGGGGTGCCGTTCTGTGCCCCCATTAGCATCATACGAGAGCTCTGGTTACCCTACGTTTTCACCAACACTTGACCTACCTCTTGAGAAACCTATATGCAGGTCAGGAAGCAACAGTTAGAACTGGACATCAAACAACAGACTGGTTCCAAATAGGAAAGGGAGTACGTCAAGGCTGTATATTGTCACCCTGCTTATTTAACTTCTATGCAGAGTACATTATGAGAAACGCTGGGCTGGAAGAAACACAAGCTGGAATCAAGATTGCCAGGAGAAACATCAATAACCTCAGATATGCAGACGATACTACCCTTATGGCAGAAAGTGAAGAAGAACTAAAGAGCCTCTTGATGAAAGTGAAAGAGGGGAGTGAAAGAGTTGGCTTAAAACTCAACATTCAGAAAACTAAGATCATGGCATCCGGTCCCATCTCTTCATGGGAAATAGACGGATAAACAGTGGAAACAGTGGCTGACTTTATTTTTGGGGGCTCCAAAATCACTGCAGATAGTGATTGCAGCCATGAAATTAAAAGATGCTTACTCCTTGGAAGGAAAGTTATGACCAACCTAGACAGCATATTAAAAAGAAGAGACATTACTTTGCCAACAAAGGTCCATCTAGTCAAGGCCATGGTTTTTCCAGTGGTCATGTATGGATGTGAGAGTTGGACTATGAAGAAAGCTGAGCGCCGAAGAATTGATGCTTTTGAAATGTGGTGTTGGAGAAGACTCTTGAGAGTCCCTTGGACTGCAAGGAGATCCAACCAGTCCATCCTAAAAGAGATCAGTCCTGGGTGTTCATTGGAAGGACTGATGCTGAAGCTGAAACTCCAATACTTTGGCCACCTGATGTGAAGAGCCGACTCATTTGAAAAGACCCTGATGCTGGGAAAGATTGAGGGCAAGAGGAGAAGGGGACAACAGAGGATGAGATGGTTGGATGGCGTCACCGACTCGATGGACATGAGTTTGGGTAGACTCTGGGAGTTGGTGATGGACAGGGAGGCCTGGCGTGCTGCGGTTCACAGGGTCGCGAAGAGTAGGACACGACTGAGCGACTGAAGTGAACTGAACTTAGTAAGATACTCTCTAGTTGCATCCCTGTTGCTGCAGATGGCATTGTTTCGTTCTTATTTATGGCTGAGCAGTAAATACAGCACAAAAGAACGAATGTATGAAATGGAAGCAGACAGCAGAGCCGTGGTGGCCAAGGGGGAGGGGGCAGAGGAGGGACGCCCGGGGTGGGGTCAGCAGACGCAAACCACTCCGTAGGACGGACAGACGCCAAGGTCCTCCCGCACGGCACAGGAGGCCCCAGCAGACATCCTGTGATGAGCCATAGTGAAAAAAAAATACACAAACAAAGAATGTCTGGGTGTGTCTAACTGCACTGCAGAGCAGAGACTGACGCGACACTGTAAATCAACTATACTTCCGTAAAAATAAAAAGAACTTCCGGTTTCCCCAGAAGTTTGCAAAGATGATCATTCCAAGACTCAGACCAAGAACTGAAAAACTCAACCTCCCCTAAAGCGCTGCTAATAAAACTGTCCCTGCAGCTTCCACGGGTCGGGGGTGTGAGAAAAAAGACAAGCCAGCACTCTTTCCCCAGAAACCTCGCTTCTTACCCCCAACTCCAGCAACAAGAGAGAGGGCAGCGGTAGCAGGGTCAGCTTATGAAGGTGGTGGTAAGACTTCCGAGTTGACCTCGTATACACACACAGCATGCTTCATTTTATTCAGGGATGTGAAGAAAGTTTAACAAATTAAATTATAAAAGCTAAAAATCGTGCTTCTGTGGTAACAGAAGGCTTTAAGGGAAGTGAGCGGCTTTGGTCTTCAGGAGAAATTTCACTGGCTCACCTTCCACAAGAAAAAACCCAAGAAACATGTTCACTAAAACTGCTGTCATGGGTCACACGGGGGAAAGGCTCTGAGCTCTGAACTGAAGCGCTCCCGTCGAAGCCTGAAGAGCTTCGGTGGAACCTGCCCTGTGTCTTCAGTTCCCCAGCGGCTGTGGTCTCATCACACACCTTCAAAGGCAAGTTCCTCCAGGTTCAGACCATGGGCTGCCCCACCTCTCCAGCGGGGAAATGAAAAAGGAAGCAAAACCCTCACATCTCCTCTTCCCCTCCCTCCAACTCCTCCCGGCATGTTTACAGATACATTCAGCCTAGGTCACGTCCTTTAGACAAGAAAGCCATCAACGGACAATGACTCCCACTGCCTCAGAAGAAACAGTACACAGAGTACTTTCCTCCCGCTTTTCTTACACGCATCCTACATGACAGCTCCTATTATTAAAACGGGGACCACTCAGGGGAGGACACACTGAATACCCAGAGGATTCTACCTGCTAAATGCATGGGATGGATGTGAATTAAACTCAACGCGATTAAATGACAGAAAATTGCATTTAAATACCTTTAGGAACAAAACAAGACAGCGGTGAAACATGAGACACAGATTGTATTAGGGAAAATCTGGGGGTGGTGCCTTCGGTTCTTTGTAAACAGCAGGTAAAGTCTAGAAGGAAGAAAAACAGAGGGCACAGCCAGAAGGGAGGAAAGGGGGAGAGATGGCAAAGAAGAAAGGGGCGGTTTTCCTAAAGAAGCCTTGTTTCAAACCACTAAACAGAGACGCTAAGGACTCAGATGTTCCCACACTGGGGTCTGGGGTCTAAAAGAGATGATTCTCTGGATGTTGGCGCATTTTAAGACTTGCCCCAGAACTCACACTGAACTATAACCCCTAAGAGTCTTCTGCTGGGAAGACACACTCGGGGCCCTGCCGTCACTGCGGGCTGGCCCAGTCAGAGCAGCCCTTTCCTCTCTCAACACACCGCTTGGTTTAACTGTCACAGGTCCCCAGCTTCCGGGACCCAGTGCCTGATGATGTGAGGTGGAGCTGATACAACAGCAGAAGCAAAGTGTGCAGTGACTGTAATGTGCTTGCATCACCCCTAACCACCCCTAAGCCCCCGACTGCAGAGAAACTGTCCATGCAACTGGTCCCCGGTGCCAGAAAGGCTGGGGACCGCTGAGAAGCGCTCAGGTGATGCTCACTCTGCTTCTTCAGGGAAAGCAGCTGACATCAGGATGCCATCCTGATGATGTTAGATGTTGGATGATGTTAGAGCAGCCACGTGCAGCTTTTGTTGCTGTTGTTCCGTCACTCAGTCGTGTTTGACTCTTCACGACCCCATGGACTGTGGCACGCCAGGCTTCCCTGTCCTTCACCATCTCCTGAGTTTGCTCAGATTCATGTCCACTGACTTGGTGATGCCATCCAACCATCTCATCCTCTGTTGTCCCCTTCTCCTCCTGCCTTCAATCTTTTCCAACATCAGGTCTTTTCCAATGAGTCAGCTCTTCCCACCAGGTGGCCAAAGTATTGGAGCTTCAGTTTCAGCATCAGTCCTTCCAGTGAGTATTTAGGGTTGATTTCCTTTAGGATTGACAGGTTTGATCTCCTTGCTGTGCAAGGGACTCTCAAGAGTCTTCTCCAGCACCACACTTCTAAAACAAAGAGTTTATTGCTTTTCAATTATGTGATTTAGCATATTTACATGGGTGCACTCCCCTGGAGAAGGAACTGGCAACCCCCTCCAGTATTCTTGCCTGGAGAATCCCATGGACAGAGGAGCCTGGCGAGCCACAGTGCACGGGGTTGCAAAGAGTCGAGCACAACTGAGCAACTAACACACAGACACACACACACCGCCGACAGAGGGAGCCCTGGCCGCGAAAGGTTAACATCGGGCACCCCGCTCGCCTGCCCGCATGACCTCCAAGACCACTTGGGGACCTGGAGATGCTCAGGTACCTGTCGGCCTCAGCAGCTTGGCTCACTCAGGGCCACCTGAACAAAGTCATCCTCGGCATCGGCAGCAGTTCTCCCTGACTCTCTGGGTCTCTCTTTTGGGCAGAGCCCACCGGCCACCAGGGGAGCTCGCAGCTCCCCAGGGCAGGGCTGGAGGAAAATCTCCCCACCTGCCCATCTGAGGCCCAAGAAAACCCAGAGTGAGACAGAAAACTCTGCGCTGGTACCAAACGGCGCCTCGAAGTAACTGTCTTGCAAGCAAATGCGAAAGGGGAGTCCACGAAAGGGGAGAAAACCTGGTCACTGAACGCACTCAGACGGGGCTTCCCGGGGGCTCAGCGACCAAGAACCCTCCTGCAATGCAGGAGACGTGGGAGACACAGAATCAAGCCCTGGGTCGGGAAGATCCCCTGGAGAAGGAAATGGCACCCCACTCCACTGTTCTCGCCTGGAGAATTCCACAGACAGAGGAGCCTGGCAGCTACCGTCCCGGGGGTTGCAGAGTCGGACACGACTGAGCAACTGAACACCAGCAAAGCATTCAGGAAGCCTTGAGATCAGAGCACCGCCCACTCTTGAAACATCTTTTATCCACTGTGATCTGAGCACTGGCCTCTGCCTCCTTCGTCTCTGCGCCACGCTGCAGGGTCAGCTGGCTTCTCCGCACCATCGGCTCAAGTTCACCGTTACCTCTGGATGGGGTCCAGGTACTGCTTCTGGCATTACAAGACCATCCTTGGTCTCGGTACTACGGATCAAAATCCGGATGCCTTCTTTTAAACGTAGACCTCAGTCCTTGGAGACACTGTTGCTGCCCCGGGACTCTTGTCTCAGACTCACACAGTTGCTGTTCCCATATCTGCCCGCACGTGTTAGCAGACTGTACCCTCTCCCCCCCAGAAATAAAATCCCTTAGCAACGATATGCCGGTGCTGCACATTTTAATTCTTCGCTTATGATTCACGGTGCCGTCTGTGGACAGATAATGAGACAATGATCCGAGAATAGCTCTGAGGCATTTACTCAGCAGAGCTGCAGCCCACCTATGGGGAGGCCCGGGTCCACGGGGGCACTGCGCCCGGCGGGATGGAAGAGAGGGTCCGGGGTTCTGAGCCCGTCTCTGTGAGCTGTCCTCAGATCCTAAGAGCACCCGCATGGGGCCTCGGGAGGCTGGGAAGGAGGGATGCCCATGGAGGCTTCCCTCGCACGGGGCTGCCACCCTGCCTGCCGCCTGCCGGGGTGAAGGGGGTCCACAAGGAAGGAGCCCAGCTTGGGGTGAAAGGGAGGTTGTAAACTCAAGGTCGTGCTGCAAAGCCTTGTGGACTACTTGACTAATCACCCTGGAGCAAATCTCGACTTCCTAAAAAATAAACTCCACCCTCTTTCTTGTACCCTTTTATTTCAGAACACACAGGACCACAGACACCTGTGTCATGCTCTCTGTCACTGGGCCTCCCTGCACGCTCTCTGCCGGGCACCACGGCCCTTCTTCCCCGGAAGTGATATGTCCAGGGAGGTCTATGTGGTGGAGAAATGCTTTCCGCAGAAAAGGAAGAACTAAAGGAGATGGCACCCCATCAGCGGTCTGCCTGAAGGCACTGCAAGGTGAGCGGGGCGTGTTCCTGTGAATCTTGCAGGACAACTCCCCCTCCACCGCCCGCCACTCCCCAGGCAGGGGGCAGACAGCTGCTGACATGCTCTGGCTCCCTGGGACCTTTCCTGCCAGGTGTCATCCTCACGGGTGCTGTTCTGGGAAAGGCTGGAGGATGTGAGAGCAAGCAAGAAGGGCCAGGGTGGGAGTCGGAATAGAAGAGCCCACCCACGTCTCCTCTGCTGACCTGTCACGTGGTCATCTGGACGGAGGCACATACATCCTTGGGGCTTCTGAACGGAGGGCTGGCAGAGACCAGGGATGCTCAATCCTGCGTCAGCCACGCACACACACACACCCCGCTGCCCCATCCCTCCCCCTACACAGCAAGCTGCAGAAGTGGTTTCCAGAATTCTAATGGAGCCTGAGTCACTGGCAGGAGGACCAGGGTATAATTACCCACGTGTGTCATTCACATGGCAAGGGTCTCCCCACCCCCTGCAGCCTGCACACCCATTCAGCATCTCCCTGCTGCCACGCGGAGGACTGAGGAAGCGTCTGCCCCTCCTCTCCACCTGCACATGTGCGGTCTGGGATGGCAGCCTGGGGAGAGGTAAGCTGGGACCAGACGGGTCCAGGGAGAAACGGAGGCCCACTGGAGGTGCCAAGGGGCCAAGCGTCTGCCTCAACAATGGGGCTTCGCTTCTAAGTCCCCATGGTTCCTGAGGTTCCTGGAGCAAGGGGGTGTGTGTGTGTGTGTGTGTGGTGTCTGTGTACATGTGTGTGTATGTGTGTGCGGGTATATGTCCATATGTGGATATGCATGTAAATGTATGTGTGTGTGTGTGTGTGTGGTGTGTGTACACATCTGTGTATGTGTATCTGGGGTGTGTGTGTGTGTGTGTGTGTGATGCGTGTGTGCACGGTGTATATGGGGACACATGTATGTGTTTATGAGTGGGCTTCCCTGTTAGCTCAGCTGGTAAAGAATCTGCCCACAATGAGACCTGGGTTCCACCCCTGGGCTGGGAAGATCCCCTGGAGAAGGGATAGGCTACCCACTCCAGTATTCCTGGGTTTCCCTGGTGGCTCAGCTGGTAAAGAATCTGCCCACAATGAGAGACCTGGGTTCCATTCCTGGGTTGGGAAGATCCCCTGGAGAAGAGAACAGCTGCCCACTCCAGTATTCTGGCCTGGAGAATTCCATGGATTGTATAGTCCATGGGGTAGCAAAGAGTCAGACACAACTGAGTGCCTTTCACTTGCTTATGTATATGTGTGCATCTGTATGTGTGTATATGTGTGTGTGCGTGTGTGCAGGGGTTGTGTATACGTGTGTGTGTGTATTTGTGTGTGTGTAGGTATCTGTGCATGCCTGTGGAGGTGGGGGCGCTCAGGACACAAGGCCAGTATGTTGGGCTGCCTTACTTCATTTTTGTGGAAGCGGGAAAGCAGGGTGACAGGGGAGAGTGAGTGAGCAAGGCAGGCGGAGGGAGCCAGTCCCGCGCGGGCCTCAGACAGCTCAGCAGTCCCGCCCGCTGCAAAGGTCGCACCTGGTGAGCCCTGGAAGCTGTCAGGCCAGCCCACACTTTAAATTGCTTCGCTGTGAGAACCAGGAGAGAAAAGCAGGTGCTGGAACACAGGCGCCCACCCACTTCCGCCAACGAGAGCCAAGCTGGCAGGAGGAATCTGTCTGCAGCCAGGGGACGGCAGTGCTGCTGGCGGGGGAGGAGCTTCAGGCAGGAAGGTCGCGGGCGCCCGACGGGGCTCCCGCACCAGTTCTGAGGACACAAGTCAGACTGGATAAATCGTCACAGCTTTCCTCTCTCCACGGGAGGAGCCGGCGGTGCCAAGTTCACTGACACAGCTGTGTCCTAGAACCAGCAGGCCGCCAACCACTCCTAGCTCATCATCCACGCCAGGTACAGCCTGGGAGGCTCGGAAGCAGAATAGCAATCTGGGGGAAAGTGCCAAAGATCATGTGGGTATTTTAAAACATTCATCACAAGCAACCAGCTATAGCTTGGTAACTGACAGTATCCGAAGCTGTGGAATCTCAGCTCCGCGGTCACGTAGGGGGAGACCCTGCTTCTAGTTCCAAGGCACAGTCGGTGTGCTGTGTGACTTGGCCTGTGTCACTTAACCTCTCTGAGCCTCGGTTTCTTCATCTGTAAACAGGAGAAATGTCAGAGCCTACCTCACAGGTATCTGCACCATCTAACATATACATACTCCATAAATGGTAGGCACTTAATAAGTATTAAAGATTACTCTGTGTAAACGATGAAGGACAAGTTTTAAAAAATTACTACCTAAGGGGAAGAAAAAGAATAGAAAAGGCAGGGAGAAACGATGAATTTCTTTGCATTGACCTTGTTTTATAGATTTGATGTGAAAATTTTATATTGTTATTAAAACATTGAAACTTTAAAAAACAATCATTACAGAATAAAAACAAAGGAACCTATAAGCAAAGCATACACAAATAGAGATTAAACACAGTAATCTTACTGTACATCCCCAATGAGAGCTACTCTAATAAAAAAAAAACCTGACTGCAAATGAAAATCTTAAACCACGTGAGCATGATGTTGTTGGTGGAAGTGTTGGCATGATGACCAGGAGAATTCTGTGTGTGCCTGGTGTAAGAATCCAGGATAAGAATGATGGGACTGATAAAACTTGCAGCTTTTGGTGTGGCTTAAGGAGACACAGATGGGGGTTCAAGGAGATTAAACTTGTCCTGAATTAGGATCGGTAACTGTAGGAAGACTCATGATGTACCTTTAAATACATGACCTTTATAATAATCCCATGATGATAATACTACAATATAGTAATACTCATAATCTTTAAAATAAGCCCCCACCCCGGGACTTCCTTAGTGGTCTGGTGGTTAAGAATCTGCCTTCCAGTGAAGGGGGTCTGGGTTCAAGCCCTGGTTGTGGAGTTAGGATCCCACACACCTCGCAGCCAAAACAACCAAAACATAAAGCAGAACCAATGTTTGAACAAATCCAATAAAGTCTTTAAAAATGGTCCACATCAAAAAAATTCTAACAATACAATTTAAAAATCCCCTCCTGGCACTTAGAACGTGGCTCCTAACACCCATTTGCAATAAAAGGAATGAGGCATCCCCAGAAAAATGGCTGATGTCATGTCTGAGACAAGAAATTTACTATGAGGATGAAACATCTGGTCACACCAGAAAATAAGGAAGCCATCAAGAACTATGAGGTCAGGTCAAAAGGACTCAGAAAAGAATCTGAATAAACCTCCACTGAGCACAGACAGGTTAGGGTGAAGTCATTAGCTTCAGACACACGATCCTGCCAAGAAGAACAGAAGAAAAGAAACTAACGCAACACAGCAGACATCTCTGGAAAGCATCAGAGAGCTACAGAAGCCGCAGAGGCCAGAGTGCAGAGCTCTGAGAGGGGGCAGCAGTGACGTGAAGCACCCACACATTCTAGACTCGGTAATGCGGCCAAGATCTGAGGGCCAGTCCCTGCTGGGTGCGGAGAAATCGGCGAAGGTTTCAGCCATCGAATAAGGCTGCCCAATAGTCAAAACCGCAGATGCGAAGCGCCAAAGTCTGGGTGGGAAAGGAGGAGGGGGAAACTGAGAGAGACATGCAGCTACCGTCTTCTCGAGACGTTTAGCAAAGTCTGAGCCTGAGAGGCACAGGGGGCTAAAAATCTACTTATGAGAGCTGGAGGGCACGGCCCACCACGGGGCATGGCAGGAGGCACCCCAGGCTCTCGGTTGGGACATCTTAGGGCTCAGCTGAGGGCACCTTCAGAGGAAAAGGAGTGCCCGAGGAGGATGGATCCTTGGAGAACTGCAACCCAGCCTCAACTCAGACCAGTCTCCAGATGAAGGTGAGAAGCCCACAAAGCACCCACCCTGCACAAGAGAGGATAATCCTCTCTGAAAGAAAATACGTCCCCTGGAGTCCCTATAGTTCTGTAAATACATGCAAGTACTACGCTCCATAAACAAGCACTAGTCATTCCCAGAGACGGCACCAACGCTGGAAAACAAAGTGAAAGAACAGTCAATAGAAACAGACCCACGGGGGGCCCAGGCATGAGCTGCTGCCGCCGCTAAGTCGCTTCAGTCATGTCCGACTCTGTGAGACCCCTTGAAACAATTAATATCTTCCAGGAAATCAAGGAAAAACTAGAAGAAAAAAAAAAGGTGAAAAGTTGGGAGAATGTTGCCAGATAATTGAAATGCACCAAAAAAAAAGTCAACTGTGATCTCCAGACCTGAAAACGCAGTATCTCTAATTAAGAACCTACAAGGCGGACTTAGAACCAGATCACACACAGAAGACGGATAAAGAGATCGGAACACGGGTCAAGAGAAAATGTGCCAACGACAGCACAGAGAGAAGAAAGAGCGGAACGTACGGGAGGGAGACCTTAACTCATGGAAAGCTCTGAGGCTTGTGTGATCAGACACCGAGCGGAGAGGACAGAAAAGGGGCAGAAGTGTCATTTAACATGAAGCCTGAACTGATGAAACACGCAAACCCAAAGACTCAAAACGTTGTATGAATCTCAACCAAAATACATACAGGAAAAACGACATCTAGACCCACAAATGCTCAAAACTGGGAACAAAGAGGAAGTTTCTAAAGTAGCCGTAGCAAATGACCATTATCTACCATGACACTGGCAGAATTCTTTTCAAAATTAACACGTGAGGATTAATGGCCAGGGTAGAACCCACACCTGACAAAGATTTCCTCTAGGAACGAGACAGAATCAAATTGTGTTCAGAAAACTCAGAGCAGAGAGTCTATCTCTCTGCTTGAAATAAAATAGGGACTGAAATAACAATAAATGAAATAGAATGAAATAAAAAAGGGACTCCTCTTAGCAAAAGGAAAATGCTGCCAGAAGAAACCCAGAGGCTCAGGGAAGAATGAAAAAGGAGCAAATGGGAAATAAATGAGCAAGGGATAAAGAGCCCTCAAACGCATCGGTGGAAAACTTCCAAATGTGTCACCAGGGCTGGGAGACGAGGAGAAAGCTGACTTGGTGACATAAAAAATAAACACAATTAAAAAAAAAAACATTTAAGGGACTTCTCCGGCGGTCCACTGGTTAAGACTCCACGCCTCCAATGCAGGGGCACAGGTTCCATCCCGAGTCTGGGAACTGAGATCCCACATGCCACACAGAGAGGCTCTCCTCTCAATTTTTTTTTTTTAATTTAAAAACATTTAAAAAATACAGCAAACAAAACATAACAAAATTTTCTGAGCTTAAAGAAAAAGACAAGGAAAGCCAAAGGAAAATATTAACTTGATAAAAACCTATAACCTTTGATTGGTAAGAGGCAGAATATTCATTACATGATTATAAACCTAACAAAGAGGCTTAAACCCAAACCCCAAAACGGTCAAAGCTCAGTGGGGAATCTCCATACCAGTCAGTGGGTGCCAAATGGGGGGTAAGAACCATTCAAGGGGGAAGAAAACAGTCTGCACTCTGTGGTGGGAGGGGCTGATGAGAGGTGAGTGTGGGGTGTGTGTGTGGCGGAACAGGACGTGACGCCCGGGAACGCGATCCCCACACTGCTGCCTGCCTGGACTCTCAGCTTTCACTTGTACTCCCGAGCACGGGCATCCTTTTGTTTGAACTGACGAGCTCAGTCAGCAGCCCCTCTCTTCCAGCCTTTGACATCCAGACTTGAGAAGGCAGACTCGTCCATCATCACCCAGTGACAGGTGCAGGGAGCCATGCCTGTGCCCAGTGGGGCAGGAGGCGTGAAGCTGGCTGATTACCCACCAGCTCTCGGGTGCTCTTGTGAAACACTGGTTTTCAGATGTGCAAGGGTCAGGGTCCCTCCCACCTCACCTCTGGGAAAAGGGCCTGGCTGAGGGGCTCAGGTTCTTGGCTGAAGCATTTTCCATCCATCACGTGGCTTCTGTGGGCAGCCACGCCAGAAAGTTTCATCCAAGCAGATGTCACCATAGATGGCTCGTGATTCTCAAAGACCACCTTGAGATTCCAGTCTGCGTATGTTGCATCAGCCTCTGTTTCACGTTCTTTCTTTCTTTCCTTGAGCACTCCCCACCCCACGCACACAGGCAGGCTACAGTCTTCTTGGGAAAACGGCACTTCTCCCAAGCAACTCTAGGATTGGCTTCTGTCTACCCCCGAACTCAACACTCTGGGAACATGGCGTTCTCTAGAGTTGTTGATCTCTAGCCATTGCCCACCCCAAGTCCTCAAGGTCACCGAACCCTCCCTCCCACAGCCATTCAGCCTCCGAGGAGGGCAGAATCTTGGCAACTGGAATTTTAAACCCTTGCCCACTCCAGGCTGTTCTCCTAGGCTTCCCTCCACCAGTGGGTAAGGAAGCCAGCAAAGCCAGCTAGGAGATGACAGTCCACAGCCCAGAGGGAAGGCGTGCAGGGCTTCACAGTGGGGCCACTATTTACACCTGAATCAACATCCTCAAGCTGTCTCTGTAGGTTCAAGAAAGCAATGATTAAACAGATGCCCCATTTCATTGGGGACACTCTGGAATAAACATTTCTAGGGGATCCTGCTGTGCTGAGTCCACCCTAAGAAGCATGCATGTCATTGAAGACCGCCCACCGATGCAAAGAACATCCTCTTAACGCTTGCACGTGAGGTGCTGGTCACCGTAGAACTCTCCGGCCGATTAACGAGGAGAGAGCCTGTTCACAGCACGGGTCCCTTCATCCTGTGCTGCGTCTGTGCCCACTTGCTGCACCCACAGTCAACGCGGAGCAGACATCTGACACATCCCTGTGTGAAAGCCAGACACGTGAGACCTGGTAGAGAAAACATCTGCGGCAGACCCCTGCTGCCCACATGCCTGTGTTACGATTCAAAAATAAAAGCAAAGCTACCCCACATGCCCTGCGGATAGAACCTGGTGGGAAGAGAGGTTGCATCCTCAACAGGTGAGTGGACCAGGTATGCCGTCACTGTGAACTCGGGGGAGCTGGGCTTCCCCTGCTTGTCCGGCCAAGCAGGCCAGGCCCAGATTGTTACCGGGCTGTGGGCACACACAGTCCCTTGTCTCACACTCACGGTAGCTATGTCCCATGAAGTCGCTGAAAACACAAATGTAAGCACCCTTGAATCAGGGCTCCTCACAGAGATAAAGGCTGGGTTCCTGCAGGCTCACAGGCACATTTTCATCAACTGATAATGACATAGCCTGGCTTTTTGTGTGTTTCTGTTAAAAGACTCCGTACTTCACACACACTGTTGATTTATTAACACTGAACTCACGGCTAGTAGCACCAGCTCATGCCTGGATGAAGCTTGTCTAGTTCAGTTCAGTCGCTCAGTCGTGTCCGACTCTTTGCAACCCCATGAATCGCAGCACGCCAGGCCTCCCTGTCCGTCACCAACTCCCAGAGTTCACTCAGACTCAAGTCCATCGAGTCAGTGATGCCATCCAGCCATCTCATCCTCTGTCGTTCCCTTCTCCTCCTGCCCCCAATCCCTCCCAGCATCAGAGTCTTTTCCAATGAGTCAACTCTTCCCATGAGGTGGCCAAAGTACTGGAGTTTCAGCTTTAGCATCATTCCTTCCAAAGAAATCCCAGGGCTGATCTCCTTCAGAATGGACTGGTTGGATCTCCTTGCAGTCCAAAGGGACTCTCAAGAGTCTTCTCCAACACCACAGTTCAAAAGCATTAATTCTTTGGCGCTCAGCCTTCTTCACAGTCCAACTCTCACATCCATACATAACCACAGGAAAAACCATAGCCTTGACTAGACGAACCTTTGTTGGCAAAGTAATGTCTCTGCTTTTCAATATGCTATCTTGGTTGGTCATAACTTTCCTTCCAAGGAGTAAGCGTCTTTTAATTTCATGGCTGCAGTCACCATCTGCAGTGATTTTGGAGCCCCCAAAAATAAAGTCTGACACTGTTTCCACTGTTTCCTCATCTATTTCCCATGAGGTGATGGGACCAGATGCCATGATCTTAGTTTTCTGAATGTTGAGCTTTAAGCCAACTTTTTCGCTCTCCTCTTTCACTTTCATCAAGAGGCTTTTGAGTTCCTCTTCACTTTCTGCCATAAGGGTGGTGTCATCTGCATATCTGAGGTTATTGATATTTCTCCAGGCAATCTTGATTCCAGCTTGTGCTTCTCCCAGTTCAGCGTTTCTCATGATGTACTCTGCACATAAGTTAAATAAGCAGGGTGACAATATACAGCCTTGACGAACTCTTTTTCCTATTTGGAACCAGTCTGTTGTTCCATGTCCAGTTCTAACTGTTGCTTCCTGACCTGCATACAAATTTCTCAAGAGGCAGATCAGGTGGTCTGGTATTCCCATCTCTTTCAGAATTTTCCACAGTTTATTGTGATCCACACAGTCAAAGGCTTTGGCATAGTCAGTAAAGCAGAAACAGATGTTTTTCTGGAACTCTCTTGCTTTTTCCATGATCCAGCGGATGTTAGCAATTTGATCTCTGGTTCCTCTGCCTTTTCTAAAACCAGCTTGAACATCTGGAAGTTCACAGTTCACGTATTGCTGAAGCCTGGCTTGGGGAATTTTGAGCATTACTTTACTAGCGTGTGAGACGAGTGCAACTGTGCGGTAGTTTGAGCATTCTTTGGCATTGCTTTTCTTTGGGATTGGAATGAAAACTGACCTTTTCCAGTCCTGTGGCCACTGCTGAGTTTTCCAAATTTGCTGGCATATTGAATGCAGCACTTTCACAGCATCATCTTTCAGGATTTGGAATAGCTCCACTGGAATTCCATCATCTCCACTAGCTTTGTTCATAGTGATGCTTTCTAAGGCCCACTTGACTTCACATTCCAGGATGTCTGGCTCTAGGTCAGCGATCACACCATCGTGATTATCTGGGTCGTGAAGATCTTTTTTGTACAGTTCTTCTGTGTATTCTTGCCATCTCTTCTTAATATCTTCTGCTTCTGTTAGGTCCATACCATTTCTGTCCTTTATCGAGCCCATCTTTGCATGAAAGGTTCCCTTGGTATCTCTAATTTTCTTGAAGAGATCTCTAGTCTTTCCCATTCTGTTGTTTTCCTCTATTTCTTTGCATTGATCGCTGAGGAAGGCTTTCTTATCTCTTGCTGCTATTCTTTGGAACTCTGCATTCAGATGTTTATATCTTTCCTTTTCTCCTTCGCTTTTCGCTTCTCTTCTTTTCACAGCTATTTGTAAGGCCTCCCCAGACAGCCATTTTGCTTTTTTCCATTTCTTTTCCATGGGGATGGTCTTGATCCCTGTCTCCTGTACAATGTCACAAACCTCATTCCATAGTTCATCAGGCACTCTATCTATCACATCTAGGCCCTTAAATCGATTTCTCACTTCCACTGTATAATCATAAGGGATAGGGATTTGATTTAGGTCATACCTGAATGGTCTAGTGGTTTTCCCTACTTTCTTCAATTTAAGTCTGAATTTGGCGATAAGGAGTTCATGATCTGAGCCACAGTCAGCTCCTGGTCTTGTTTTTGCTGACTGTAGAGAGCTTCTCCATCTTTGGCTGCAAAGAATATAATCAATCTGATTTCGGTGTTGACCATCTGGTGATGTCCATGTATAGAGTCTTCTCTTGTGTTGTTGGAAGAGGGTGTTTGCTATGACCAGTGCATTTTCTTGGCAAAACTCTATTAGTTTTTGCCCTGCTTCATTCCGTATTCCAAGGCCAAATTTGCCTGTTACTCCAGGTGTTTCTTGACTTCCTACTTTTGCATTCCAGTCCCTTATAATGAAAAGGACATCTTTTTTGGGTTTTAGTTCTAAAAGGTCTTGTAGGTCTTCATAGAACCGTTCAACTTCGCTTCTTCAGCGTTACTGGTTGGGGCATAGACTTGGATTACTGTGATATTGAATGGTTTGCCTTGGAAATGAACAGAGATCATTGTGTCATTTTTGAGACTGCATCCAAGTACTGCATTTCGGACTCTTTTGTTGACCATGATGGCCACTCCATTTCTTCTGAGGGATTCCTGCCCGCAGTAGTAGATATAATGGTCATCTGAGTTAAATTCACCCATTCCAGTCTATTTTAGTTCGCTGATTCCTAGAATCTAACGCTCATGTTAATATTTTCTCCATAAGGCACAAGGCAGGCTTCATGCACTTCGGGCACCAGACAGCTCTTCAGCACCACAGCTGGGGCGATCTCATGCAGCACCACCAGCAACCAAGGGCTTCCCTGGTAGCTCAGCTGGTAAAGAATCCGCCTGCAATGCAGGAGACCCCAGTTCAATTCCTAGGCCGGGAAGATCCGCTGGAGAAGGGATAGGCTACCCACTCCAGTGTTCTGACCTGGAGAATTCCATGGACTGTATAGTCCACGGGGTCGCAAAGAGTCAGACACGACTGAGCGGCTTTCACTTCACATCACCAACAAAAAGCACAGAAATGAGAAAAGTGTGGCAAGTTTTTATGTGGGGGGTGAAACGCAAATGTTAGCAAGCAGGTGAATTTCCAAATACGGAATCGATGAATAACAAGACAGGTGGCACAGAGGTTTGCAAGATCCCCTGGTCTGGCCCATCCTGATGAAAGGAGGCATCTCAGCCTTATTTCTTATCAATCACTAGTCTCTGTTCTGTCTCCTGGTTGGTTCCTCCCCACCCGCTTACAACACGGAGAGATAAGAACCCTTGACGGGAACCCTCTGCTCCGTCGTGTGGCTGGGAAGGAGAGCCCCAGGTAAGTACACATCATACGTCTGTTAAGGCATCTCAATATGTTAGCTTCTTTGTTTAAAAAAAATAAGGCCTCACAAGGAGAAACAGACTCAGAAGAAACACATGGAGACAAAAGATTCTTTGTATCTATTTTATAAACACTAAAACTTCCCAGGGTGTTAAAATGAGTAAGAATCCCTGAACACTGACTCTGAATCCCAGTTAAATAAATATTCATGAGGATTCTGAACTCTATCTCAAGAAAAGATTTCACAATTAAATATTCCTGCTACGCCTTCCCTCTCCCTGTGCGTTCTGGGTCATGGCACTGCCTGGTGTGAGAGGGGGTGGGCTTGTCCCGTGGGACTGACGAGTCTGGGCCAAGGCGGGAGTGAAGGGGGAAACGGGGGAGGCAGAGTGCAAGTCCCTGCAGGGAAGACAGCCTGGCTGCGGGCCCCTGGGGAAGACATGAGCGCCCCACCTCCGCAGGGGTTCAAGTGAGGGAGAAAGGCCCTTAAGGATATGGTATAATTGCCATCAAGACCCAGGGAGGTCCAGGTGGTCCTCAAGACATCTACACACCACGAATCACAAGTCCTGAGACTCAGGTGAATGAGGATGTTCCTACCAATGCCGTCCCCATCTCTGGAGATGGGTCAGATTCCACAATTCCTTAGTCACTTAGGAGAGACCCCGAGAAGCCTGGCATTGTCCTCTCCAACCCTTGTGCTTCCAATATGTCTAGAAGAAAAGGTTTGTCTATCTGCATGGAGAATAACTGAGGCCAGAGACAGCTGGCCAAAGAGCCAGGACATCTAATTCAGCGAAGAAACAGCTCCTGGGCGGACTAGCCACGGATGAAGGGCTCGTGCTTGGGTAGGCCCAAGGTGTGCTCGCGAGATGGGAAGCCGTGTGGTTACCATGGCAACCTCACCTTCAGAAAGGGCCCTCCTGGGGAGCGATGCTGCAGGGGTCTCCGCCTGCTTTGATCTGGAACATGGGATGGGACCTCAGAGCCTCGAGATGGAGAGAAATCGCACAGCAGAAGGTGAAGGTGGTTTGTTTCAAAGCCAATCCCTGGGAGGAGCTGAGACAGGGTAGGGGCACCCCCCGTGGTGCCCTTTCCTGGGGCAAAACCCAGCTTCCTCCGAAGTCACCCACGGGGCAGAATCGTGAGCAAGGAAAGGAAACTTCATAGGCACGTCACCCAAAGTTCACATGCCGGCAGGTGGGATTCTGCCTGTGACCCCGAACCTGGATGGGCAGTGAGCCCCTCATCACCCCCACACCCAGCCTGTGCCAGAGATGGGAGTTAGAACACTCCACACAGGAGGGCAAGTGCAGGGTGACCCCAAAGTAACTCCCAGTACCTCCTGGGTGGGTGGAGCTGGCGGAACGGCGAGCAGACCATTTCTAATGGGGACTCTGAGGGGAACACAGCCCTGGGGAAGCTCACTGAAGGAGAGGGATGGGGAGCTTCCGGTGCAAAAAGAAATGGCATCAGGACTTCCCTGGGGGTCCAGAGGCTAAGACTCCAGGCTCCCAAAGCAGGGGCCCCAGGTTCAATCCCAGTTTGGGGGGCTAGATCCCGCATGCTGCAACTGAAGATCCCGCAGGCCGCAACCAAGACCTGGAGCAGCCAAATGCATACATAAAAGTAAGCACTTTTGTAAAAGGAGCTAAAACTTATTTTTTAAAAAAATGGCATCCATGGGAGGAGCCCTGTGTCCAAGGGCTCATCGTGTCTTTAATCTTCTCCAGTGTGACTTTACCCACAGTCACTGTTCATTAGCTTGGATCATAACAAGCAAGTACCTTTTTACAGAGAAATCTGAGGGGTGCCCTGGAGCCAGCAGGACACGTGGGTGTGAACACGGCTCTGCCCTCGATGGGGCCACTGGTCGTCCCAGTGCTGGTTCTTCCCCGGTCACAGGGGGACAAGGACGGGACCCGCCTCAAAGGGCCATGTGAGGACTCAGTGACCGGGACAAGAGTGTCCTGTGGCAGCTGAGACAAAGGCCCACAGATGCAGCGACTCAAAACAACTCTGATTATCTTCCAGTTCTGAAGCTCAGAAGTCCTAGAATCCAGGCGTCATCAGGGCTGATTCCGGGCGAACGCTCCAGGGGAGAATCAGCTTCCTCGCTTTTCCAGCCTCCAGAGGCACCTGCATCCTTGGATGTGGTCCCCTTCCTCCAGCTACACGGCCGGCAGCCCAGTGCTTTCAGATCCCTTTTCCCTCCGATCTGTGTTCCCACCATCGCATCACCGTCTCTCACTCTCACCCTCCTGCCTCCCTCCTCTAAAGCCCCTTCTGCTGATGCTGAGTCGGCCCAGGTCATCCCATCTCAAGATCCTGAACTTCAGCACCTCGGCGAGCTGCTGCTGCCATGTTAAGGTCACATCATAGAGTCTGGGGATCAGGATGCAGGCATCATTGGGGATCATTTTTCGGCCGATCACAGTGTATACAGCAGTCAGATCCATATATATTTACATACATATAAAATACTCAGGTGGGCTTCTCTGGTGGCTCAGCAGTAAAGAATCCACCTGCCAATACAGGAGACTTGGGTTCGATCCCTCGGTTGGGAAGATTCCCTAGAGGAGGAAATGGCAACCCACTCCAGGATTCTTGCCTGGAGAATCCCATGGACAGAGGAGGCTGGCGGGCTACAGTCCACGGGGTCACAAAAGAGGCAGACGCGACTGAGGGACTAAAGAACACAAGCGCAAAGCAGTCGGGCTGGCTACAGACACGTGAGCTGCCCCTGCCCCAGGGACAATGGGGGCACCGTGCTGTCAGGCTGGCTACAGACGCGTGAGCTGCCCCTGCCCCAGGGACGACGGGGGCACCGTGCTGTCAGGCTGGGTACAGACACATGAGCTGCCCCTGCCCCAGGGACGACGGGGGGCGCCATGCTGACGGGCTGGCTACAGACGCGTGAGCTGCCCCTGCCCCAGGGACGACGGGGGCGCCAGCTGACGGGGCTGGTGAGCACAGCAGGGGATGTCTCCAGCTCTGCAGGCCAGAGGATCTCCATCGTGACTACTCCACTCGGCTGCCATGTGGCAAAAGCAGCCAGATCTCACACGTACACAAGGCACAATAAAGCTTTATTGGCAAAGAGAAGGCAGTGGGCCAGATGTGGCTGCAGCTGGCCCAATGCCTGGGGCAGTGTTCTCTTGATTCCAGTCGTTCCACTTCTGCCTGGAGGAGGCTTGGACATCTGTGCCCACTGCAGGTGACTAGCAGGGCAACCCCCTCCCTGGGAATGGAGGCACGTCCTTCCAGGCCCTTCTGATGCCTTCTGTGCTCCATCCCTCTGCCCAGAGAACGACCGTATCTCCTTCAGTCTGGATCCTGGGACAAGGCTAAACTGGGGTGAAGCCTTTAAGCATCGTCCCCCGATGGCTGGAAGCCGGTGAAAATGTGTGGATGTTTGTTTCTGCACACAATCCAACCTCAGCTGACTGATGCAAGTGGCCCGTGCTGGTCAGGATTATTCTGCTCATGGCTCTTGTTTTATTCTGGCTCTTTCCATCACCCCATTTGGCCAGCACTGGATGCAGAGGCTCAACCATTCCCAAGCAACTGGCAGCTCTGGGAAGAGGTCATTGTCCATGGAGGCTGATCTGGCCAAACTAAAAGCTTTTTGTAACAGCAAGAAAGCATGGAAGCCATCAGCTGGTGAATGGACACACAAACCATGGTCCTCAACACAACACAATACTGTTCCTGCAGAAAGGATGACGCCCTGATACAGGCTGCAGCACAAAAGAACCTTGAGAACCTGCTGCTCCGTGAAGAAGATGGACAGAGGCTGTTTGTACGCAACGTCCAGAAGCGGGAGAGCCACACAGACAGGAAGGGGGTCCCCGGCGGCCAGGGGCTCGGGGTGGGGTCAGGGGAAGGACAAGGCACGAGCTTCTTTTTCATGTGTGGAACGAGCTCTATCACTGCCCACAGTGAGGGCTGCAGGCCTCTGTGAACATACTGAAAACTGCTGAATTATACACGGTAAACAGGCGAGTTGTACGGCACACGAATTGCATCTCAATGAACCTGCTGACTCGGCCTCACCAGGTGGAGACAAGGGTAGGTGAAGTCAGGATGGTGCTCTGGCTTCAAGGTGCCTTTTACCAGGGGTCAGTGTTTTCTGGGTCATCATTAAGACCTCACCGACCCCTTTCAAAGTTAGAAGAGAAAGTATCCTGAGAAGCTGCTGAGTTAAAGGGCACTGCTGGGGACCTCCCTGGTGGACCAGTGGCTGAGACTGCACTCCCAGTGCAGGGGGCCCAGGTTCGATCCCTGGTCAGGGAACTAGATCCCACATGGCCCAGCTAAGAGTTAGCAAGCCGCAACTCAAGATCTTGTGTGCTGCAAACTGAAAAACGGATCTGGCATGCCACGACTAAGACACGGTGCAGTTAAATAAACGAATGAATGAATCTTTAAAAAGGTTATTGCTGGCCTGGGAGCTGGGCTAACGTCGAACCATCTCCCGAGTCCCTGGCAGGCTGAAGCTGCTGCCTGTCTGGTGGGCAGGCCTCTTTGCACAGATACACACTCTCAACTACACCAATTAATTTTCCAAAGTGGAAATCATCCTCCTAACAGTTTCAAAAGAGAATGAAAAACATCACCCGTTTTCAAGCCGGCAGAAACCCTGGTGATTCAAAATTACCATAACAAATATTACTCTTTTAGAAAACTCTGGAAGAGTCTCTATATGCGATATTTATTACCTGCTTCCATAAGGTCCCTCAAAACTTCTTAGAATTACCATAATCTCTGTGACAGTGTAGTTTCCATTGGAAATGGCTTTTTCCAACTGAAATTGTGATGTTCTTGGAAGAAAAGACAACGTTTTGGAGACATCTGGTTCTAGACAAAAGTGTTGGCTCTGCTTTGGAGACAGAGACTTCAGCCACAAAAGCAAAGTCCCTTTCAGGAAACAAAATCATTGTCTCTGACAGAAGCTATGGAAAACACTAGTTTCCAAGTGCACCAGTTTTTAACTTGAACCTCGGAACCCCTTCACACAGCGGGGCATCACCTTAGCCACCCAGGAGCAGGATGAAGAAGGGGCCACAAACCCAATTAGCAGCAGAAACAACGAGGCTCTGATAGGTCTCACGCCTCTGCTGTACTAGCCAGGGGGCCCCGGGTGCAGAGCAGCCGGCCAGAGAGCAGGGCTCACCCGCGTCACCAACTTCCTGCCAGTTTCCAGGAAGTCAGCTCCATCTTCCACTTCTCCCAGCCGGGCTGCCGGGCCACCGAGCCCCAGGGTGTGAGCAGGCCTCCGCTCACAGGTGTGGGGTCTTCTGTTAGTACAGAGGTAACCAGGCCCTCAAAGACCCCACCTGGGCTCCACCACCCGGGGTGGGTGGGGCGTCTCCTAACCAGCCCCCTGCTGTGGCTCTTGCCTCCTTACGAGCTGTCCTGGCAGTTGGCATAGAAACAGAATAACTTAGGCCACACAGCACGCCACCTCACCCCATCAGGATGGCTGTTATATAAGCAAAACCACAAGTGTCGGCGGGGATGTGGAGAAACGACCCTCGTGCACCGTCAGTGGGGACACAAAACAGAGCGGCGGCTGTGGACAACAGCACGGAGGGGTCTCAGAAGTTAAACATACGATCACCACGTGACCCTGCAACCCCACTTCCGGATATTTACCCCAAAGAAGAGAAGCAGGGACTTCAAGAACGCTTGCATACCTGTGTTCATAGCAGCATTACCAAGAGGTAGCCAAGGGGTAGAGGCAAGCCAAGTGTCCACGATGGACGGTGGAGAAATGAAATGAGGTCCCTCTCGACATGGGTTAATGCCGCTGGTCAGTCATGTCCACTCTGCAACCCCACGGACCGCAGCTCGCCAGGCTTCCCCATCCTTCACCATCTCCTGGATTTTCTCAAACTCTTGTCCATTGATTCGGTGATGGCATCCAACCATCTCGTTCTCTGTCATCCCCTTCTCCTCCTGCCTTCAATCTTTCCCAGCATCAGGGTCTTTTCCAATAAGTCGGCTCTTCGCATCAGGTGGCCAAAGTAGTGGAGCTTCAGCTTCAGCATCAGTCCTTCCAATGAATATTCAGGGTTGATTTCCTTTAGGATTGATTGGTTTGACCTCCTTGCAGTCCAAGGGACTCTCAAGAGTCTTCTCCAACACCACAGTTTAAAAGCATCAATTCTTCAGCGCTCAGCTTTCTTTATAGTCCAACTCTCACATCCATACATGACTACTGGAAAAACCATAGCTTTGACTAGACGGACCTTTGTTGGTAAAGTAATGTGTCTGCTTTTTAATATGCTGCCTAGGTTTGTCATAGCTTTTCTTCCAAGGAGCAAGCGTCTTCTAATTTCATGGCTCCCGTCACCATCGACAGTGATTTCGGAGCCCAAGAAACAGTACTCAGCCTTACAAAGGAAGGACGTTCTGACACACAGCATGACGTGGGTGAACCTTGGGGACATGATGCGAAGTTAAATAAGACAGACACGAGAGGGCAGATCCTGTAGGATTCCACTCATGTGAGCTCCCCAGGGGGCATTAGATTCATAGAGAGAGACGGTGGAAGGTGGGTGCCTGGGGCTGGGGAGTGACTGCGTCACGGGACACAGCTTGTTTCTAAAGATGAAGAGGCTGTGGAGCTGGGTGATGGGGGTGACTGCCCAGCAACGTACATGTACTGAACGCCCCTGAACTGTGTGCTCAGAGACGGTGACGGTAGTAATTTCTACATTATGTATATTTTACCACAACTGAAAAGAATCTGAATTTCTAAATTCCCTTGAAAAGTGGGACGACCTAGCAACACCGGATGCGTTTTACCATAATTTTCAAAAAGCAGGCATAACAAAACAACAAAAAAACGCAACATATGAAAACCAGGCGTTCACTCCCTACTGCAAATCCCGAGCCCGCCCGCAGCATTCAGCACCGCAGGGCACACGCCCCGCATCGCGCCAGCACCCCCTCCCCCGCTCACCCCCCCACCGCCCTGCACAGCCGGCATCTTCGCAACAGGGACCTCCAAACACACTGCCCCCATTGGCCTTCTTGCTTCTGAGCTGCGACTCGGGCTTCAGATGCTGGAGAACATGCTCCTCCCCAGGGAAGCCTGCTGAGACCCCAGACCAAGGGACTTGCAAACATCCCCGTCCCCAGCAGGTCTATAGCCACTGTGATGACATGTTTCCTCAAAGACAACACCCCTCGGACCGCACGATGCTCATCGTTTTATGTGCTCAACGACAGGAAAGAGGCTAAATTGAAGAGCACGGACGGTGATGATTTAATGGGAGAAGGGGCCCCTCAGCGCGGAGGACACCCAGCGCGTGACTCAGAAGGCAGCACGTTACCAAGGAGACGAGCCGCTCCGACTCACCCAAGGCCAGTCACACTGACAGCTGCACTTACCTTCTAGACTCTTCCTGTCCTGAGCTGCCTGCGTCTTGCTGGGACCAGGTCTATAAACCAAAGTGATGAAGCTGGATGTGGACCCTGTCAGCTGCCCTATTCCACTCAGCCCAGTGTTTACTAGCCCCATTTCACAGGTAGAAAAACTGAGTCCCACACTAGTAACTAGCCCTGATGACATGGCTAGCTGGGGGCAACAGTAAGAATCCCAGCCAAGCCTATGGGCTCAAAGGCACAGCTGAGCTGTTCAGAATCCATCTTAGCAGGTCACTCTGGCTCACGCCTATCTTCCCAACACCCCAAAATCTAAAGTGACAACTAATTCCACTTTGTCTGGGCCTGAGCTCGTCTCCAAACCCAGGATGCTAACTTATCTCTTATTCATTGGTTCAGTCAACAAGAACCCCTACTCTGTCCTGGGCCCTGAGCCGAGTCCTTGGCTTTAATTAAGAGATGAATAAAACACAGAATCTGCCCCAGAAGGTGACTTTCTAAGATGAGAAAACCAGCCGCAAGAAGGCAGCTTGATGATACTTTTATTTATTTTCCCTTTTAAAATTAATTTGTTTTTATTGAAGTATAGTTGATGTACAATATTACAAAAGTTTAAGATATACTCACATAGTGATTCACAATTTTAAAAGGTTGTATTTCATTTATAATTATCATAAAACGTTGGCTATATTCCCTTTGCTGGATAAGATATCCTTGTTTGAAAAGCTTATTTTATCTCGTTTTTTAATTTAACTTTATTTGTGGGGGAACATGGGCTTCCCAGGTGGCACCTGCCAACACAGGAGACACAAGAGATGCAGGTTTGATCTCTGGGTCAGGAAGATCCCCTGGAGGAGGGCATGGCAACCCACTCCAGTACTCTTGCTGGGAAATCCCATGGACAGAGCAGCCTGGTGGGCTACAGTCCATGGGGTCACAAAGAGCTGGACACGACTGAAGCGGCTGAGCACGTGGGCATGGTGACATGTGCTGTTGAGAACGCCATTTTTAATAGACATCATTCATCAATATAACAAAACTAATACCATATGCTTATGAAATAAACCATTTGCTGATAAAACCTATATATATATATATGCGAGATTGTATCTTGTTCTAACATTTTTCTTTTTTTAATAATTGGGCATTTGCATTTTCCCCCAAATTCCAAGACACCTTTAAATCTGCAAGTTCTGAAAAGCAAAATGAATCTTTATACTGAGTTTCTTCTTTGTGATGCTAACAGGCACTGTAGTCTGGCCCTTCTCTTGTGAACCGTCCCTGATAAATCACAGGTTTGGAGGTCTCCGCCACAGACAGCTGGGGGCTGACGTGCAATAAGGAACCCCTACCCAGCGGCATTAGGCAAAACCTCATCTTGGGACTCACTCCTGGGTCCCCACGCTGAAGTGTCACACGAATCGAGATCAATTTGGCCTTATCAGTGTCACAGCTGGCTGAGTTTCCTCTCTTTCGAATAAACATCCTTCCATAAATGCCAGCTCTCTAGAGCTGACTCCCAAAACGTTAAAAACCGTCAGGGGAAGAATCCTAGTGTGAAAACCAACCTGAGATTTTAAAAATGCCTTTCAAGCAACCGGCAAAAGGAGAGAGCCCCGCCTCCGTCTGTCTTGGCTATTTATCTGTTTTGTTGGTAATACCTTTGGTTTCTGATGACCATGTCAGTACCCAGACGGCATGACCAAAACCGTTCACCGCGGGGGCGCTGGTGCTGGCCGGGGGAGCCCTGGGGGGCTTGTGTCTTGTCCGCCTCCACCTCCCTGGGCCCAGCTGCTCACCCCCACCCCTGACAGCCCTCCCTAAATCAGAGGGTCCAGAGATGAAGAGCAAGTGAAAATCCCTGAATAACCCAAACGGCAGGTAAATTACATGGTGCCCACTGTCGGTCCCTGACATGATTCAGTCCACACTGCATTTCTTGGGAGAAACCTCCATCCGTGTAGGAACTCTCTCTTTAACATCCCTTTCTTTCCCAGGATTTCTTGATCGGCATGACTTTTCCTGAAATGTCGCTGCAAGCTGCAGCTTTTAAACTGCTGGCATCTGCAGCATCAGACCGGCACTTCTGTCCAGCCCAAACCCCGCTTCTCCGCCTGGTGTTGGCACAGGACGTGCCGGCCCTGAACGAGCTAAGACGCTATGCAAAGGGACTCCGGGCTTTTAATAAAGCAATAGAATCAATATTGCTTACGTCTGGAAGGAACGCTAAAAACAACAAACACCAGATGCCCAGATGCTTTCAAAACCGAGAGGCGGTGGAAGACAGCATCCCTCGAGGAGAACCGGCGATGGAGCGCCCAGATATCTTACAGAAGTCCTGACGCCACATGGCCAAGCATCCAAAACCCCAGAGCAAACGCAGAGAGCTCCTCCGAGACCTGTCGCTTGGCTGTGCCAAGGACCCAGCGTGGTGCCCCCGGGCCTGAACGAGACCCTCGGCAGAGGAGCCCCGGATGGATGCAGGCGGCCGGGTCATCATCAGCCCCTGGGTGTCTCCCTGACCCTGAGCCTCTGGAGGAGCTGCACACGCCCTGGAGAAGAGCTTCCTGTGGTGACACGGGCTCGGGGCCGCCTCTGGGGGTGACGGGCCGACCTTCACGGGCTCGGGGCCGCCTCTGGGGGTGACGGGCCGACCTTCACAGGCTCGGGGCCGCCTCTGGGGGTGACGGGCCGACCTTCACGGGCTCGGGGCCACCTCTGGGGGTGACGGGCCAACCTTCACGGGCTCGGGGCCGCCTCTGGGGGTGACGGGCTGATCTTCAGCCTCGCCTGTTTCCTCCTCTGTGCACCTGGCTTTTACCTCTCATCCCAGGCGACCACACGCCCACCGAGTGCCCTCCGAGCCTGGCCCTGCGTGCGAGCTCACTGGACGGCTGTGGGAAAGATGTGTGAGCCGAGAGGCAGGCGGGCACGAGGAGCAGAGACGGGACTCAGGGGAGGAACTCTGGGTCCACAGGCGCAGCCCTGTTCAACCCGGAGCTGCCTGCCCTTGACGAACACAAGCCCACGGTGGGGTTCAGCCAGAGAGGGAGCTTTTAGGGGAATCCCAGGAAAACCTGGGGCAGGACACCTGACCTCTTCACCTGCGTGTGTGTGCGGGAGTGTGTGCACACGCTCGTGTGTGTGTGTCCGTCTTACTCCTGATCCACACCATCTCTGGGCTGCCTTCCTCCACTCGGGGTGTCCCACTGCCCCCTCCCGCTGCTCCCCGAGGGTCAGGGTTGCCAGGGGGTCTTTAGGACCCTGCCCTTGCCCCCCTCATCCCAGTTTCCTAGGGGACAAAATCCAACCGGCCCCGAGTCAGCCAACCGTCTGTGGACTGGGAGAGGCAACAGCTGTGTGTGTGTGGGGAGGTGGGGGGACGAGTGAGACTGGAACCCCACAAGAATCCCAGGAGACCAGCGTCACAGGGGTTGAGAGCCCCAGGCACGCGTGTGACCCCCGTGCCTGGAAGGGACGGCCAGACTGGGCGACACCGAGCAGGGAGGGGCGCTCGGACGGTAAAGAATCCGCCTGCAACGCGGAGACCCGGGTTCAGGCCCTGCGTCGGGCAGATCCCCTGGAGAAGGCAGCGGCTGCCCACTCCAGCATTCTCGCCTGGAGAAGCCCATGGACAGAGGAGCCTGCTGGGCTCCAGGCCAGGGGGTCGTAAAGAGTCGGACTCTTACGACTCTTTAGTCGTAAAGAGCGACTAAAGCAGGAACACGGACGGCAGGCAGCCCTCGTGAATGTCATCGATCGAGCTAACGCTCTGGGATCCTACTGGAACAGAGGGCTCCCTCCCCCATGAGGAAGGGCAAGCCCCTCAAAACGGACACTCATGTTCACTCTGGGGGCAGGGGGTCAGCGTATCACACGGCTTAAAGGGCAGAGGCCACTGGAACACCTGTAAAAGCCCAGGTAAGTCAGCTGGGTTCACTGACACTCAGCCAACCAACGGACACTTGCTGGCCAGTGGGGAGGTCAGCCAAGGACCCATGGGGACGAGACGAGGTCCTGCCCATGGGGAGGCAGATGGAGACCCCAGAGGCAGCGATGATGCCAGGGAGGAGGACCCTGGGGGCACCGCACCCCACTTCAGGGAAGGGCTGGAGCCTCCCTGGGGAAAACGTGGGCACATGAGCCGGGGGGGCAGGCAGTGGGGGATGGAGGGGAGCTCCAGGCAGCGGGGACAGCAGCTTCAAAGTCCCAGAGGTCAGGGTCACCAGGGAGGAGAGGGGAGGTGAAGGACCCGGTCCATGAGCCTCTGGAGAGGCCAACACGGGGCAGGGAGGTGGGGGCGGTAGAAGGAGGCGGAGGTACAAGCAGGACAGAGGCTGGTGGAGGGTGGTGGTGGGGGCGGGGAGAGGCTGGTGGAATCTGGGAGTCACACTAAGGCTCAGGGCTGCGGGTCCAAGAGCCCGGACAGAAGGAGGGAGGGGTCAGGAGGGGTCTCCAGGGGCGGCAGGCACTCTGAGGGTCCCAGGGTGGTTTTCTGTGTCCTAAACGCGACCAAGGCCCCAGGCAGCTCCTCGGCGCTTCCCATCCCTGGCTGCAGGCTTCCCCGGAAATGCCTCAAGGGCGGCTGTGCTGCCTGCTCACCTCGGGGGCCTCCTCGGTACCTGGCGCTCCATCCATGCCTCAAGGCCTCTGGGTGTCGGTCACTCTGACCTCCCTGCTCCACCCGGACCTACAGAACCGCTCATGTCTCTGTTCTGACCCACTCCAGGTCCAGGAAGACATTTCAAGGTGGGGACCCTCTGCCCTCGTCCACCAAGAAACCCTCTACTCCGCTTGGTACTCTGTCCCTCTTGTATGGACAGAATAACGCACCACCCCCACCGCCAGATACCAGGTCAGAATTCCAGGAACCTGTGTGACCTCACATGGCAAAAACGGGGTCTGCAGGTGTGTGACCTCACACCGCAAAATGGGGGTCTGTGGGGATGACAAAGTTGAGGATGCTGAGATGCCGACATAGGATGATCCGAATGGGCCCTTGAGGTCATCGCAGGTGTCCTTCTAAGACAGAGGCAGAGGGGAATTTGAGTACAGTCGAGGAGAAGGTGGAGGCCAGAGGGACGTGGCCACAAGACCAGGAACACCTGGAGACCTCGGGAGCTGAAGAGGCAGGAAAGGCCCTCCCCCGGAGCTCTGGGAGGGAGCGTGGCCCTGCTAACACCTTGATTTCAAAGTTCTGGCCTCCAGCTGTGAGAAGACGCCCCATGCTGTTCCTAATCACCCAGCGGGTGGCAATGAGGATCAGCCCAGGAGCTCTCCCGTCTCTGCCCTGCTCCTGCTTTCCTCCTTCCTCTCTGACGATCCCCAAAAGCGACTCGACTGTGTACAAACACTAACTTTCTCCCCCAAACGGAAAGCTCAGACGCCCTAAGCCGTTCTCAGAGGAGGTGAAGACTGGTTCTTAGAAGTGCAAAGATATCTTCCTCTTTTCATGCATAAAGTGCAGCCATAGGGACAGCACCTGAGAAGATTCACAGAACATCCGCGGTGTAGACACGTCATGGGGGAGCGGTGAGCAGCGATCAGGAAAGAAAGGGGAGAAACATCGACTTAGATGAACAAGCGCAAGCGGGGGTCCCAGGGCCCCTCGCTCGTGAGCCCGCCTGCAAGTGCACCCCTGGGAGCAACAGTCATGGTGAGGCTGCGTTCATTCTGGGGGGAGACCAAGATGTTTCTAAATTATTTATTTACTGACCATGCTGTACAGCTTGTAAGATCTTAGTTCCCGAACAATGGGTTGAATCTGGATCTCTGGAAGTGAGCGCACAGAACCCTAACCACTGGACTGACATGGAATTCCCATCTTTCTTGTTTTGGTTTTTTAGATGTTTATTTGTTTGTTTACTTGTCTGTGCCACAATGGCGTGTGGGATCTTAGCAACGCCACCAGGGATCAAACCCACGCCCCCTGCAGAGGAAGTGCAGAGCCTTGACCACTGGACCACCAGCGAAATCCAAGGCCAAGGTTAACAGGGGGTCATCAGGAGGTCGTCAGCTTTTGAACTGTGGTGCTGGAGAAGACTCTTGAGAGTCCCTTGGACTGCAAGGAGATCCAACCAGTCCATCCTAAAGGAGATCAGTCCTGAATATTCATTAGAAGGACTGATGCTCAAGCTGAAACTCCAATACTTTGGCCACCTGATTCGAAAAGCCGACTCATTTGAAAAGATCCTGATGCTGGGAAAGATTGAGGGTGGGAGGAGAAGGGGATGACAGAAGATGAGATGGTTGGATGGCATCACCGACTCAATGGACATGAGTTTGGGTAGACTCTGGGAGCTGGTGATGGACAGGGAGGCGTGGCATGCTGCAGTCCATGGGGTCGCAGAGAGTTGGACACGACTGAGTGACGGAACTGAACTCAACTGAACATCGGCTTGAATCCCAGTAGGTAGATGGGGTGATTAGAAGTGAGATGTAAATGGGGAGATTGAGAGCCCCAAATGTCACTTCTGCCTTTACCAGCCGATCTGTAAAAGGAGTTCACAGTATTTAAACCCGCAGGATATCTGAGGACGACACTCCCCAGCAAAGGCTCCCGCGTGGCCGGCAGTGGACGCTCAGTAAACACCGGCCTCTCCATCCTCCTCCCTCTCTCTAGAGAGCTGCCGGGCGCTTCCTGATGGACTGCGTAGTCTTCTAGCCTGACACACACGTGTGTGCAGTCTGCTCCCAGAATTATGTCCGCAGAGAGACAGCAAGGTGCTGTTCAAATACTGGGAGACCACAGGTAGCGGAAGTATCACAGCAAACTGAGAAATATTATAGCCTTAATACAGCCTTGGCCCAAAACATCTCCCCATCTTGCTGTTTGGGTTTAAGGACTGTGACCTCCCCACGCAAATCCCTGAGCTGAGGCTCTAAGCCCCAGCGGGGTGTGTTTGGGGGTGGGGCGTTGGGAGGCAACGAGGGCTGGAGGGGCCCCGATGGGGTCAGTGCCCTTGTAAGAGGGGATCCCAGGGCCCTCTGCAGGTCATAGTGAGAAGGCGGCCATCTGAACGCCAGGAAGAGCGCCCTCAGCAGGCGCTGGCGGGGGCGAGCATCTTGGTCTGGGATGTGCAGCCTCCAGAGCCAACAGAGACAGATGTTATTCTTCAAGTCGCCCCATCTGTGATCTTCTGTTACGGTGGCTGAACTGACTGATACAGGGTCGTTCCTACTTGAACTGATGAACGATCTGAGGACTGACTTTCAGGATAGATATCTCTTTAGGACAGAAATAGTAAACATCAATCATGAGCACCCGGCTCCCCAACCTGCACTCCTGGACCGAGCTGTGCCAAGACAACACTGCCACTTAGTGGCCAGTGTGAGGAATTACAAGGATTACACCACAGGGGCTTCCAGTCACGTCCGAATGTGAGAGCTGGCCCAAAAAGAAGGCTGAGTGCTGAAGAATTGATGCTTTTGAATTATGGTACTGAGAAGACTCTTGAAAGTCCCTTGGACAGAAAGGAGATTGAACCAGTCGATCTTAAAGGAAATCAACCCTGAATATTCATTGGAAGGACTGATGCTGAAGCTCCAATACTTTGGCCACCTGATGCAAACAGCTGACTCATGTCCCAGCTGATGCTGGGAAAGATTGAAGGCAGCAGAAGAGGGTAACAGAGGATGAGATGGTTGGATGACATCACGGACGCAACGGACATGAACTTGGGCAAACTCCAGGAGACAGTGAGGACAAAGAAGCCTGGTGTGCTGCAGTCCACGGGGTCACAAAAGAGTCTGATACTACTTGGCGACGGAATAACAACAACAAAGACGAATCACAGCTCATTTCATCTCCAGTTAGGTTGTTCCTGGTGTGGTGCTGGGCACTCGGACTTGAAAGCTCGAAGAGACGGGCTTTACAGTGTAGCTGGGCGGCTGATGCCAAAACCGTCCACGCTGATACAACATGTGACAAATGTGTATCAAGTAACAGCGGAAGCAAAAGGAAAGCAGCCCGGGGGTGGAGGGGGGACTGCCCGAGGCTGCAGGGAGACGGCTTGCAGATGAAGAGCTCTGGTTCTGAAGGGTGAATAGGAGTTCACTGGGCAGAGGGGAGCTCATGGGAAGGGGGAAGGGGGAGGGGAAAGACTGTCTTTCAAAAATGAAATCAATGCTTTGCTTTTATCAACACCACACAGCTAGATGGGCGGTATGAAAAGTCAGACCCTTCTGCATGGCTGTTCACACCCCCACCACCTGCGCTCCACCCGCACCCCACCACCTGCGCTCCATCCGGCCCCGCCACCTGTGCTCCATCCGCGCCTGCCACCTGCGCTCCACCTGCGCTCCATCCGCGCCCCAACCTTCGCTCCATCCGCGCCCCCCGCCACCTGCGCTCCACCCGCACCCCACCATCTGCACTCCATCCACGCCCCCCAACCTGCGCTCCATCCACGCGCCCCCCAACCTGCGCTCCATCCACGCGCCCCCCAACCTGCACTCCATCTGCGCACCCACCACCTGCGCTCCATCTGCGCACCCACCACCTGCGCTCCATCCGCGCCCCGCCACCTGCGCTCCATCTGCGCCCCGCCACCTGCGCTCCACCCGCGCCCGCCACCTGCGCTCCATCCACGCCCCCCAACCTGCGCTCCCTCCACGCGCCCCCCAACCTGCGCTCCATCCACGCACCCACCACCTGCGCTCCATCCGCGCCCCCCGACCTGCGCTCCATCCGCGCCCCGCCACCTGCGCTCCATCTGCGCCCCGCCACCTGCGCTCCACCCACACCCCGCCACCTGCGCTCCATCCGCGCACCCACCACCTGCGCTCCATCCGCGCACCCACCACCTGCGCTCCATCTGCACCCCTCCACCTGCACACCATGCCGCCTCCACACCCACATCTGCTTGCGTTCTCACTCCTCTGCGTCCTAGTTCTCTTTCTTTTTTGGCAGTGCCTCATGGTATGTGGGATCTTAGTTCCTCAACTATGGATCGAACCTGTGCCCCAGCAGTGGACCTCTGGAGTCTTAACCCCTGGACCCCCTGCTTCTAACCAGCACATTCCTGGTGCTCTGCCATGATTTCTTTCCATTTAAATATTAGTTATCGATGTCCTGCCAGGAAAGAGAGGGCTCAGCTCCTCTGTCACACAACCCAACACGGGCGGGTCCCGGCTTTGCCTAATCATTACACCATGCTTACGTGAGGATGGCTAAATCTATCTTCCCCACAGTCGGGAGCGCCAGCCAACTATGAGTCTCCCTCCCTGGAGGGAGTAAGAGCAGCATTTAAAAATCTGCTTTCCTATTGACCTATAGTCGATGGGTCACCAGGTTCTGACAACAGCCTCCTCTCTGGGTGCAAACACTTCAGCCGTCTCTCTGCCACCTTCGTTTCCAGGTGACGTGCGCCCTGGAGAATGAAATTCACAGTCCCTGAGCTTCCAGGATGTCACAGAAATGCCTGACCCCGGACCTCTATACAGAAATTGCTTTTTTCCTTCTTGAAACTTAGGAACCATAGTTTTATTTTTCTTCCCGAAGTTCTGAGCTCTCATGAGCCCTGTCCTTGCTGTTGACAACTGCTCACATTTGACCTGTAAACGCAGGGGCCTTTCCAGCGGGGGATCTCGTTTCCTCCTGTTTGGCAGCACTGTCTTGAATGATATCTTTGCTGACTTCTGCCCTCTCAGAGATTCCATTATTCAGGTGTTAAACCTGCTCACAGCTCCTCAATTACCTGAACCCCAACCTTCTGTCCATCTCCTCGGCGATTCTGAGCTCACGGCTTTCCTGCCATCATGACTCTTCATGGGCCCCCTGAACCCCCACTTCACCATGCTCTAGCCTCTCTTATCACACCGTGGATACGGGGTGTATGTCCTGAAGTCCCCTCCTGTTCTCTCAATTCCCCAGTTTCTTTCTAGAGCCTTTATTTGTGCCTGTTTGGTGTCTGCCTTTCCCGATGGCGGTTTTCCCTTAACGACTGGTGATGCTGGGCTGTCTGTTCTGTTTCCATTTTCAGCTTGAAGCGTCTGCACACAGGACGGAAACTCTGGATGTGGTGAGTTGGTCCTACAGTGGGAGGACACGCCCCGGGGGGGCCTCGTAAAACACAGGTGGTTGGGGGAGGGGTTCTAGTCACGGAGGTGACAGCGGGTGTAAAGGCCCGGGGGCAAGCATGTGTCTGGCTGCCTGAGGAGCAGCCGGAGGCTGGGTGTCTGGGGTAGAGGGAGTGAGCTGGGAGCTGTGACATCAGTGAGCAACATGCTCCCCTGGTGGCGCGAGCAGGAAAGAACCCGCCTGCCAGTGTAGGTAGACGTAGGAGACGTGGGTTTGATCTGTGGGTTGGGAAGATCCCCCGGAGGAGGGCATGGCAACCCACTCCAGTATTCTTGCCTGGAGAATTTCACAGACAGGGGAGCCTGGTGGGATACAGTTCCTAGGGTCACACAGAGTCAGGCACGACTGAAGCAACTTAGCACACTCCAGGTCAGCAAGGACCCCACGAGCCGGGACTACAGGCCTAGCAGGTTCAACCGAAACACCATGTCCAGTCTCACCTGCATCTCCAACACTCAGGGTCTCCAGGGTGCTGACCTGAGGTCTGGTGGCAGGCAGGGTGGCCTCCCCAACACTCTTCACCTCTTTTCTCTCCCCTTCCTGGAGCTGAGGACTGGTGACTGCCTCTCCTTCGTTCTTACATAACAGGGTCAGGCACCCACGTGCATCCTGACCTTCACACGCTCCCTGGTGACTGAGGGTCCTTTTCTCAGCTCGTGAAGAGCAGCATCTGCAAACCAAGCCCCTGGCCCAGCCCAGCCCTGCCCACGTGCCTGGGTCGGAGGTCTCAAGGCCCGCTGCACAGTGCTCTGTTTAGGGGGACAGCCTGCACCGTAACTTTAAACCTGTGGAACCTGGGTTTGCGGTGCAAGGGTTCCAGGGAAGAGCTCCGAGGACTCGACCTCCCCTACCCAGACCAGGCGTCCACCCGGGGCTCCCTGGAGCCCTCAGTCCCCGGGTCTGATGACTCTGACCTCAAGCCAGCTCCTTCCCAGCCTTGGGCTCCACTTCATCACCCCTCCTTCACTGTTGCAAATCAACCAGTTAACGAGGAGAATCTCCTGACCCCAAGCTGGATCAGTTCACGGGGCACCCCTTCCTCATGCCACGTAAGGGGCAAACGTCAGCCCTGCTTTTCACATGGGATCACGTGTGTGCGTACATGTTAGTCGCTTGGCCGTCCCCAACTCTTTGCTATCCCATGGATGACAGCCCGCCAGGCTCCTCTGTCCCTGGGATTCTCCAGGCAAGAATACTGGAGCGGGTTGCCATTTCCTCCTCCAGAGGGGATCTCCCTGACCCAGGGATCGAACCCAGGTCTCCTGCATTGCAGGCAGATTCTTTACCAGCTGAGCCACTGGGATCACAACAGGCGGTGGGACGGGACGGGCTGATGTCCGTTTGTTTCCTTCTGTCCTGGGGGACCCGCACGTCTCGCTCAGAGTAAAACCCAGAGTCGTCTCCCAGTCATGGGGGCCTCCCTGGTCTCCACTCACCCAGCGCCCCCGCTGGCTGATCCGCTCTGCTCCTCACAATGGCCAGGCGTGCGCTGATGCCAGGGCCTTTGGGTGTGCCAGTTCTCACCCGTTCTCGCCCGCAGGCATCTGCATGGCCCCCTGCCTCCTCCCTCCTTCCATCCTGGCCTCCACTCAAACGTCAGAGGTCCTGCAAGGCTCCCGTCACTAAAGACACTGGCTCCTGCAGCTCCACCCCCTCTCTCTACCCACTCACTCACCGTGCCTTCTCTCTCTTCAACTAGTTTAGCAACCCTGACGCAGTATGCGTATATCCGTTTAACTGTTAATCATTAGTCTGACGAACACATACTCCACGAGAGCAGGGGCGTCCTTGTTCACTGATGTGTCTCGGGGCACCTAGACGAGAGCGTGGCTCTTCCTGGGAACTCGGTGTGTGCTGTCTGGAATAATGAACTTGAAACCTGATCCTTCTCCATCACAGATAAGCACGGTCCATCAGCCCCAAACTTGGGTCTCCCGGGTTTCTGCGCCCTGATCCAGAGACACAACGTCCTCTTCCCTGTTTCTATGGGAACTCAGAGTCTGAATCCCAAATAAGAAGAACTTTTCAAAGAAACGACTTAAAAATGAATGGCTTCCCTGACCACATGCCCTAAGCAGGGATCCGGGGAAGTGCTCAGAGGGCCAGGCCGTGAAGCGGAAGAGGTGGGCGGGGGCGGGCAGTCAGGAGTGGTGGGGACTGGGCCAGGGGGGCAACTGCAGAGCTTCCCAAAGAGGCAGAGCTCCCCATGCCAGCCAAACGCCAACACACACGATAACTGCCTGGGAGTGCCCACTTTTCCCAGTTATTCGAGGGTAGCTGGAAATTGGAATTTTATAAGAAATTGGAGGATATTTAAATATTGGCAAAGAATCTAGCTTTTAAAAAGTCTGGGCAGGCAGTCCAGGGGTTAAGACTTTGTACTTCCAACGAGGCATGGGTTCGATCTTTGGTCAGAGAACTAAGATCCCATATGCCACGTGACCTGGCCAAAAACAAAACAGAAAACTTAGATAAAGATGCAAAACTACGGGCAGGCCACAATCTAAGTCTCTGGGTTAAGATCCACCCCCCGGATTGCAGACTGTGACCTATCCCACCAACAGCTGGGTACCCAGCCCTGTGGAAGGTCAGTAGATCACCAGCCGTGAGGCGGGCACCCATGATGCCGGCTCCTGCCCCACCGAGCTGCTTCTAAACACCCCAGAGACACACACGCAATGGAGAGAAGAGAATCCGGTCGGACTGAAAAACGCAGTTTTCTGTCGTCACTCGCGGAAAGGGCTCAGATGAAACCTGGCATTTCATCACTCATCCTGCGAGGGTTTAACCACTGCTTCTCATGGAGTGCAGGTGGAGGGGGCTTCAAAGTGGAGAGGCTGAGAAGGTGGCCGTCTGCAAGCCCAGAAGAGGGGCCCTCGCCAGGAACCGCGGGGCCGGCACCTTGACTTTGGCCTCCCCCACTCCGGCCCTGCTGTCTGAGCTGCCCCATCTGTGGGACCTGTCCCAGCAGCCCAGACGGACACACCATGGGCAGCACAAAGGCCGTGATCACGCAGCTGTGGGGTCCCGCTCCCACACGGTGGTGTCCCCAGTAGCTCTCCTTGGTGGCAAGGAGCAGAGATGCGCCCGAGCTGGTGACAGTCTTCACAGAGGGCAGAGGGGAAACCATGGGAACCGAGGCAGGAGCCTGGCTCAGGGCCGGGCGGCAGGGCGCAGGGCTGAGTGCTTCAGGGTGTGGGCAGCGGGAACCGGTGAGCTGGCCACTGGCCCGCCACCGGCGAGCTCTCGTGGCAGCCCCCCGCAGGGACTGGAGCAGAGGACCACACACTGTGGGCTCCGAGCAGCAGAGCCTCACCCCGTTCTGGAAGCCACAGTCCAAAGTCAGGCTCGCAGGGCCCAACCCGGGCTGTGGGCAGGGCTGGCTCCCTCCGCAGGCTCCTGGCCAGGGTCCTCCCTGCCTCTTCCGGCTTCTAGGGGCTGCAGGAGCTCGGGGCTCATGGCTGCATCCCCTGTCTTTTCCTCATCTTCATGGGGCCCCTTCCCCTGTGCTCACCCCCATAGAAGGACCCTAGAGATGACGCTGAGCCCTCCCAGATAATCCAGACTAACCGCCACCTCAAGATCCTTAGCCGCTTGGTAAAGTCCCTGCTGTACGAGGTCACAGCCGCAGGTTCCAGAGGTCAGGACCCACCTCTCCTGGGGCCTTTATTTAGCCCAGCACAGGCCCCCTGCCCTGCGGGGTGGGGCCCTTGCAGCATCTGCCATGCACCTCCCTGGGGGTGCCCCGGGCCCAGAACCGTCACAGTCACCCACGCCCTGGGCCCTGGCTCCTGCCCCATTCCCCGGAGAGCAGGGCCCGCTCCCCAGCAGTGGCTGTGTCTCGGCTCGAGTCTGACATGTGGTCCCCTCACACCAGGGTCCTCGGCCACCCCACTCGGCCCTGCTTTCCCATCTTGTCACCTGCCATGATATGCCCCCCTCACTTGGAGGCAGCCGTGCCCACGTGGGGCTGGTCCCTGCCCTCTCACCATGCTCCCTGCTGCTCCCCAGCCCTCTGCCTGCCAGACCCAGGGCATCCCCAAGGCTCAGGGGCACTGGTCCCGGTGAGCTGAAGGTCAAGCTGGGATCGCTCTTTGGGTCCATGCTGGGTGGTGGGCAGGGGTCATGTGGGTTGTGGTCCTTCTGAGCTGGGGATGGGGAGGAGGAGGACCCGTGACCACCTCCAAGGATGAGGGAAGGAGCCACCGTGTGCCCGGGGGGATGAGGCTGTACGGACGCCATCGGAATTGAATTTACAGGCATGGCCGCAGACTCTGAACCCTCAACTAGATAAGCTCCTCCAGAGGGCCTGTGTGTGTGCATGTGTGTGTCTATGTGGTGTGTGTCTATGTGTGTGTCGGTGTGCATGTGTGTGTCTGTGTGTGCACATGTGCATCTGTGTGTCTGTGCGTGCACATGTGTGTTTATGTGTTTGTGTGTCTGTGTGTGTGCAGTGTGTCACTATCTATGTGTACCTCTCCATGTGTGTGCCTGTGTGTGTCCATGTGTCTGTGTGCACACGTGTGTGCAGTGTGTGCGTATCTATGTGTGCATGTCCATGTGTGTGCAGATGTGTGTCTACGTGTTGGTGTGTGCACACGTGTGTCTGTGTGTGCAGAGTGTGCGTATCTATGTGTGCATGTCCATGTGTGTGCAGTTATGTGCCTATGTGTTGGTGTGTGCACACGAGTATCTGTGTGTGCAGCGTGTGCGTATCTATGTGTGCATGTCCATGTGTGTGCAGATGTGTGTCTACGTGTTTGTGTGTGCACACGTGTGTCTGTGTGTGCAGTGTGTGCGTATCTATGTGTGCATGCCCATGTGTGTGCAGATGTGTGTCTGTGTTGGCGTGTGCATGTGTCTGTGTGCTGATGTGTGTCTGTGTGCACGTGTGTGTGTGCAGTCTCTGTATCTAAGCGTGCACGTCCGTGAGCGTGTGCGTGTCCGT
This sequence comes from Bos mutus, assembly GCF_027580195.1. Lineage (NCBI taxonomy): Eukaryota > Metazoa > Chordata > Mammalia > Artiodactyla > Bovidae > Bos > Bos mutus. The sequence goes on along the minus strand of NC_091638.1, from coordinate 63,815,170 downwards.
GCATGTCTGCGTGTCCCTGTGCCTCTGACGTGGTTTTACGTCAGCCCTGGGCTTCCCCCAGGTCACCTCATCCCATTTGTGGGCAGAAGGCAGTCCCACAGAGCAGGGCTGGGACCCTGCCCACGACCTGCATCAGGGGAACGCAAGGTTGTGGGAGAGAACCCCTCCTTGCCCTTGCACTACAGTCCGTGTGGACTGCTACAAGACTCCACACCACCCAACAGTCCTACAGCTGAGTCACTAACAAGGAAAGAAGTGTGAACAGGCACCGGAGGAAACAGCATCCAAGTGCCTGCTGAGTGGATTTCATCAACTTCCCAGAAAAAATACAGCACCTGGAACCCAGATGCGGGAATGTCAGGCTGCCTTTGTCGCTGAGCCATCCCCCAACCCGGTGGCTCCAAGGTCACAGAGAAGGACAGGAGACTCGGTCACTCGCAAGGGGTCACCGCCCTGTCCAACATCGAATGTGACCTGGGAGAATGTCCATCCGTCTCCGGCTGTGTCCCGGGATGAGCGAGCCAAGTCAGAGCTGAAGGAGATCTCGTAGGTCTGAAGGACAAGAGCCAGGATCTGACACTTCAGGGGGGACCCAAGGTCATTCCCGTGAACCACGTGTCCCCCAAGAACCCACAGCACCACGGCCACGTCCTGGGCATCAGACAGCACATCACAGAAGGAAGGGCTCGAGGAGATGGATTTTAGTGTCGTCTGCCAGCACCAGGCTTGGCTCAGTGATTTACCGCCCGAGACCAGAGGCCGGGAACTCCCTCCTTCCTGGTGCCGGCCTTTCTCGTCCCGTCATATCCCGAGTGATGGTGGAAGAAGGACTCGGGGGCCAAGGCCGTGAGCAACCCTCACCATCCCCTTCGAGCTGTGGACCCCGGCGTCCACCCAACTCTCCATCTGAAGGGGACAATGGAGACCTGTGTCACGAGTGACGTGTGTTAAAGGCCGAGAGTCTGGCGGGGCCAAGAGCTCTGCTCCCTGCGCACGACCTTCACCAGCAAGACCCCCAGCAGGGCCTTCTGTATCCCCCACCCAACTCCTGCCTCTGATCCTTTCTCACAAGTCCCTCCCTGGAGGACAGCCTGACGTCCGATGTTTGAAATGACTCTCACTGCCTTGCCTCCCCTCCTGTTTTCTCCTCTCTCTCTGCTTCTTGGTATCGAGAGCAGCTGCAGAGGGCAGCCTGGGGGCCAACAGATCGGTGACGCGTGGGTGGGGGGAGCTGCTTCTCCAAACACACAGGGGCTGGAGGCCTGCCCTCCAGAACCACGGAGCCCCTACGGAATGGAGCCGCCGGCGGGCAGGAAGGGTTCAACTCCATCCTCCTGGGCCCAGCCAGGGCTCTCCAGGGAAGGACATAGAGGATGTGTACACACACACACTGATTTATTTTAAAGAACCAGCTCCTGAGATGGTGAGGCCTGGCAAGCGTGAGGTCTGGGGCGGGCCAGTGTTGGGAACCCAGGTGGGGTCTCTGTATTACAGTCTGGAGCAGAATTCCTTCTTCTCTGGGAAACCCCAGCTTTCACTCCCAATGCCTCCAGCTGATGGGAGAGGCCCACCCACATCACGGAGGCTCCACCTCCTCAACCGAGTCAACTGAGTGCTGATCTGAACCTACAGTAACATCACAGCACTGGAGCCTAATCCAGCAGACACCACAGCTGTCCCACCAGCTACGGCGGTCCCACCAGCCACCGTGTCCCTCTCCCCACTGCCCCACTGGCTGCACACTCTCTTCACTTAGACCTTCCACCTCCTTAGAATTCTTTCCATCCCATTTCCCTTTAGCCTCAGAACCAGGACATGCTTGCTTCCTTGGACTGAGTGATCCAGAAAGCAAAGGATTCCCTGTTGCTGTTCGCTCCACGCCAGGATGGAAGACCAGTCACGGGCCAGAGGACGTGCCTGCTTCTCCCCAAACCAGAGCCTGGGATGGCACTCAATGGCCTGGAGGCCACGGACACGGCCACTGACTGATTCAGGACGCCTAGGCGTCCATCCCCAAGTCCATGTCTCCCATAAACTGGGCATAAAAATCCCACCTCGTTGGGTTGTCGAACATTAAATGAAAATGTACAGAAGAGCATTTGTGAGCTTTGAGATTCTGTGCAACTGGGGAGAGTCATCTTCACTATGTTCAACACACTAGACTGCATCATCACCACCAGAACCACCAGAACCATCACCACCACCAGCACCACCAGCATCATCACCACCACCAGCACCATCATCACGAATGTTATGACTGAACTGCGTCTCCCACTGTGATGATATTTATAGACAGGGCCTCCAGGGAGGTAAGTAAGGCTAAATGAGGTCATAAGGGTGGGAAGCTAATCAGATAAGATTGCTGTTCCTACAAGAAGAGGAAGAAACACCAGAAGCCTCTCTCTCTCTCTGTCTTCACAGTACACTGAAGAAACGCCAGTGACCAGGTGCCTGTCTGTAAGCCAGGAAGACAGCCCTCCCAGAAACTGCATCTGCCAGCACCTTGACCTCGGACTTCTCGTCTCCAGACTGTGAGGAGTAACGTCTGCTGTTTAAGCCCCAGTCCATGTACTTTGTCATGGCGGCCCAGGGTGACTCAGACCATCACCACCATCACAATCACGGCCACTGCTATTTCAGAAACGTCCAAGTAATGTTGTAGACGCTCCTTCTGCTCTTCCTTCTCTTCCTTCAAAACGTCACCTCTGTCTCTCACGATTCTCAAACCTGAGCAGATGCTGAGGTCTCTAGGGGACTTATGAGGACTTAGGACCCGAAGCCCTGCCCCCAAGCTTTGGATTCAGGGTAGTGCAAGGGAAGCCTGAGAACCTGCATTTCTCTCCAGTTCCTGAGTCCTGCTGCCGTTGCTCCAGCCTTTGGATTAAATCATCAAGCAAAGTTCGGCCGGATGAAGTCTGTCAAATATCCCACGGTTTGTTAGAAAAGCCCCTGCTCACAGCAGCAGCTGAATGCCATCAAGGCTTCCCAGGTGGACACACTTGAGCCCTGTTAGATGATGTGGCAAGCGGACATGCCCCCCGAAATCAACAGGGAGGGGTTCATTTTTCATCACCGGGAGGGGAGGGATCACGAATGCAACATGAATGCTGGGGACGTATTACCGGTGAGGCTCCAGACGCTGAAGTCTCTCTGCACCATGAAACACGAGGAGGTGGGGACACGCGAGGCAGGGAGGCCAGCTTGCACAGTCAGAGCGGTACTGGGTGTGCCGAGCGCATCCCAGGCTTTGATCCTGCCCCGACCACGAACAATGTCTGCAGGGCACAAAGCCCATTATTCAGGCGTAATTGTCTTCCTGAACCATTTGGGGCTCTTGATTGATTATTGTTAGCTAAATCAAGACAGATGGCCTTGGGGGTGAGCTGGGGTGGATCTGTTGCGGTGGGGGGTGGTAGGGAAGGTGCAGAAGGGTTCCTTCCAGGACTCTTGGAAGAAGGGGGCGTCCCCCCGAGGTGGTCGCTGCCTGAGGGCACAGGACAGGAGTGGGGACTCACGGACGGGGCGGGTGGTGTTTGCCAACAGTGACCTTCTGTCCTGGGTGCCGCGCACAACTCACTCCCCTGGGGAGTCAGGTGGCGGGTACAAACCTCTGCCCAGAAGGGCAGCAATGGCTCTGTGGTACCGTCCATGTGCCAACCCAAATCAAAGGCCACTGCTGTTGCTCTTCAGTCACTCAGTCGTGTCCTGCTCTTTGTGACCCCATGGACCGCAGCACGCCAGGCCTCCCTGTCCCTCACCAACTCCCAGAGTTTGCCCAAGCTCATACATGTCCGTTGAGTTGGTGATGCCATCCAACCGTCTCATTCCCTGCTGCCCTCTTCTCCTTTTGCCTTCAATCTTTCCCAGCCAAGGGCATTAGCTGCTATTTTCTAAGCAATTTAAGTATTGTTTGACTTCAAAAAAAGGGCCACGGAAATGCATCACTTAATAGCAACAAGATATTTAAACTGAGACCACCGACCTATGGATGAGTCCCACCACGAAGTGGCAAGAGCCCGCACTCCCTCATTATCACCACTGCGAAGAGGACATGCTTTGGGAAAGAAAGCATAGTCTTTGTAGACCCAATAACACACCAGGAACTCACCTCCATGACCCATTTCACATTAAATACCTTTAAGCCACAGATGCAGAGTAAAACCCAAGCCTGCCACTGCTCATGAGCCACTGCTCATGAGCTGAGCAAACTTATTAACGATGACTGTTAAACACCCAGCTTCATTTGGGGATTGAGCTGACTCATTTTCAAGCCATCAAGGGCTTTCCCAGTGGCTCAGTGGTAAAGAATCTGCCTGCCAATGCGGGAGACACAGGTTTGATCCCTGAGCCATGACAGTCCCACACGCCTTGGAGCAACGAAGTCCGAGCACCACGAGTACTGAGCCTGTGCCCGAGAGCCTGCATGCTGTGACGACTGACGCGCACGCGCCTACAGCCCTGCTCAGCAACGAGAGGCCACTGCAGTGAGGAGCCCGCACAGCACAACGAGCGAGCGGCCGCCACTGCTGCCAAGTCACTTCAGTCGTGTCCGACTCTGTGCGACCCCAGAGACGTCAGCCCACCAGGCTCCCCTGTCCCCGGGATTCTCCAGGCAAGAACACTGGAGTGGGTTGCCATTTCCTTCTCCAATGCATGAAAGTGAAAAGTGAAAGTGAAGTCACTCAGTTGTGTCCGACTCTTTGTGACCCCATGGACTGCAGCCTTCCAAGCTCCTCCGTCCATGGGATTTTCCAGGCAAGAGTACTGGAGTGGGGTGCCATTGCCTTCTACTAGACACAGACAAAAACACACAGCAATGAAGACCCAGCACAGCCAAAAATACAGTAATTTTTAAAAAGATATCAAACCCATCTATATTACTAATATCTGAGCGGAGGAATCCCTGATGGCTCAGCGGGTAAAAAATCAGCCTGCAATTCAGGAGACACAGGCGGTGCAGGTTCAATCCCTGGGTTGCGAAGACCCCTTGGAGGAGGAAATGGTTAACCCACTCCAGTACTCTTGTACTGGAAAATCCCACGTATTTTCTTGTCTGGAAAATCCCACGGACAGAGGAGCCTGGTGGGCTGCAGTCCACGGTGTCGCAAAGAGTCGGGCACGACTGAGCGCTGACGCAATGACACGATGGCAAGGGGAGGATGAGCCGAGTGACCCCTGGAAGCCAGGTCTAAACGTGAGACCTCTCTCTGCTCAGGAAGGTGTAAAAAGTCTTTCCAGATAAAAAGAATCACAGTCACATCAATGTTCAGTTTGAGGAGAGAGAGAGAGCCGACTGTGTTTAGGAAGAAAAAGCATTTCTGCAACTTCGGGCGTTTAGCCAAAAAAAAAAATGTTCTTTCATGCTAAACCATCTGGTCAGCTGCATCAAAATTCAATGAGCCCCACGTTTATAAAACGGGGTATCACTCAGCCATAAAAAGGGATGAAGCAGCGATACATCCAACACAGATGGACCTTGAAAAGGCCGTGCTGAGCGAAAGAAGCTCAGCACAAAAGACCACGTACGGCACAAGCCCCTCCACTTCTGCAGCGTCCAGAGGCAGCTCATCCCCAGGGACGGCGGGAAACGAGAGGCTGTCCAGGGGCCACGGGAGGGAGGAGCAGGGAGTGACTCTTCCGGGTCCAGAGTTTCCTCGGGCTGATGACAAGCCACACAGAGGGGATGCGACCACACTGCGCCATGTGCCCCGGCCACTGAACTGCACGGCTGTGACGGTGCCTTCTGTGTAACACGTACTTCACCAGTTTACAAATCAGGACCCTGGCTTTTTGCTCCACTTTGTAACCCCGTGGCCGCTCCAAGCTGGGTTGCTGACCATCTACCCAGGACAGCAGGCCAGGTGGGGTCACTGGACGGATGGCGAGCCACCCTGCCGTGCCCAGGAGACTGTCTGTGTTCACACGACAGGCAGCGAAGCCAGCACTGCCTGCCACTGCAAGGACAACGTCCGGGTCTTTCTGCTTTTCACAAACTGCCTTCGTGAATTGCCCCCCGGAGGCATGGCTGCCTTAGCTGTTTGTTCTAATCCGAAGGAAGCTGGTGCGTACAGGAGAACTGAAAGAGGGTCTCGCTCCAAACACAGACCCCGCCCCCGACCCCAGGGCCCAGTGCTCACCGAACATGGAGAGGGCGTGCGGCCCGGGGGCGTCGCGGGGGCTGGAGGAGCCTGCTTACCTGGAACGGGGTCTGGCTGTTGTAGTTCTTCAGTTCCTTATCTCCACCTCGAAACAGAAGCACGCGAGCACAGCTGTCCTGCAGAGGGAAGAAGAGATCTGTTTGCAAATCACAGCACATACATCTTGCAAAGGAGCTTGTTCACAGGGTGAGCTTGCAGGAGTTCAGAGACGTGGAAACACAAAGTCAACAGGAGGGCGTTTCTGCTCACTGGAGCAACCAGGAGGAGGGCAGATGCCCGGACGCTGCCAGCTGAACCTTCACTGCTGCAAAGACTTGAGACGGCGACTCAGCAGAATCTGCAAAAATTTCACATACACACACCCCACGGCCAGTGATTCTTTTTAAGACTATATGTACCCATGGAGAAAGCTTGAGTGCGGAAGAATTGATGCTTTTGAACTGTGGTGTTGGAGAAGACTCTTGAGAGTCCTTTGGACTGCAAGGAGATCCAACCAGTCCATCCTAAAGGAAATCAACACTGAATATTCACTGATGCTGGAGCTGAAACTCCAATACTTTGGCCACCTGTTGCAAAGAACTGACTCATTGGAAAAGACCCTGATGCTGGGAAGGATTGAAGGTGGGAGGAGAAGGGGATGACAGACGATGAGATGGTTGGATGCCATCACCGACTCAATGGACATGAGTTTGAGCAAGCTTTGGGAGTTGGTGATGGACAGGGAAGTCTGGCATTCTGCAGTCCATGGGGTTGCAAAGAGTCGGACATGACTGAGCAACTGAATTGATGCATGCAGAAGGAAATGGCAACCCAGTATTCTTGCCTGGAAAATCCCACAGACAGAGGAGGCTGGTGGGCTACAGTTCATTGGGTGGCAAAAGGTCAGACATGACTGAGCAACTGAGCACCTTTATAGAGAGCTTTGCACATGCATATAAAATATGTACTAATTGAAAGACCACAAGTAAACTCCAAAAGGAAAGAAGAGAAAATGTGGAGATGGCAAAAATACTCTAAAATAAGGAAAAGTGGGAATGATTCTGGAATATTCTTTGTTTTCAAAACAACTTTCTCTTGAAGTACAGCTGATCTGCGCTGTTCCCGGTGCCCAGCAGCGCGATCCAGTTACACACACAGACGCACGTGCTGTTTCAGATACTTTTCCATCAGGGGTCATCACAGGATACTGACATGCTTCTCCGAGCCACACAGTAGGTCCTTGTTGCTTATCTGTTTCTGTTTATCCTAAATTCCTGATGTATCCCTCTCCCATTTTCCCCTTTGGTAACCATGTGTATTTCTACGTCTGTGAGTCTGTTTTGTAAATAAGTTGATTTCAGACTCCATATAAAAGTGACCCGTATCTTTATCTGGCTTACTTAGTGTGATAATTTCTGGGTCCATCCGTTGCTGCAAATGGCCATCGGTTCACTGTTTTGGCTGCCGTCTACGGGGTCGCACAGAGTCGGACACGACGGAAGCGACGCGGCAGCAGCAGCAGAATGTTCCATGGTATATATGTACCAGGAGCTCTTTACCCACTGCTCTGCTGATGGTCATTTAGGTTGCTTCCATCTCCTGGCTACTGTAAGGAGTGCTGCTATGAACACTGGGGTGCACGGATCTTTCTCAATTAGCATTTTGTCCAGATATATGCCCAGGAGTGGCATTGCTGGATCATGTGGTGTCTCTACTTTTAGTTTTTTAAGGAACCTCCATAATATTCTCCACAGAACATTCTTTGCCAAGGCAGTGATAGCAAAAACAAAACAAAACAAAAACCAACACACGCCGATAATACACTGACTAGAAAAAAATCCAAAATGTCTAACTAGAAAATATGAGTCTCAGAACAACAATATAGCTTAATTTCACTTTCATTTTAAAGTCTGTATTTTAGAACGCAATGAATAATTCTGGAAAGAAGTTACCCGTTGACAGGAATTGCTTTCTCAGGAAGGAGAAAGTGGGGGAACAAACAGCAGGGATCTTCTGTTGTTATTTTCTGTACTTACACTTCCTAATGTCTTTAAGAGGCAGCCAACGTTCTTTTCTCGTGTTATCTGTACAATGAAAAGGGATCTAGTCCTGTCCGTTTAGTGAGCCTCTACTATTCACCTGGAGAGGCTAACCCTCTTGAAGTCCTGATGGGGAGGCTGGGGACAATACCCACAGAGAAAAAGGCACGTGAAGGAGCTCCCGGGTTTCCTAGTGGTGAGAACTCCGTGCCATCTCTGCTGGGGCCCAGGTTCAATCCCCGGTCGGGGAACTGAGATCCTGCGAGCCGCTCGGAGCACCAAGTGAAATGAAAGAGAGACAGGAGGAAGCAGACTGATGAAGCAGCAGTGGGGACGCGAGTCCTCTGCCTACCGGACGCAGCTGGGCTGTTACGAACGAGCAGGTTACCTTTGGGGACGAGTCTTTAGATGCTCAAGTGCCCACAGGCGCAGGCGCCTGACGCAGGGGGGTTGCACGGTCTCCCGCGGCAAGCCCCCGCCCCAGGCCCATCGCCCTGGCCCACCGCCGTCTACAGAGTCCAGAGCAGAGGCAACAGGCATGGCCCCCCAGGCTGCACGCTTGGTAGGTAACTGCTGAATGAAGAGTCCACGAGGCAACCGACCGGGGTTTCCACCCAGGGACCTGCTTACAGGGCCGGGCCAGCAGTCCCGCCCCAGCTCCGGGGGACCCGCTGCCCTGGGAAGGGCAGGGGCCGAGAACAAGACACACGGCACAGGCGGGGGAGCTGGGCGAACAGCAGCCTGGAGACGAGGCTGGAGATCCGGAGACAGGAGGGGTGGGCGCTGCCCGCGGCGGGGGCTGCGGGTGGGGAGTGGTTGGGGGCGATGAAAACGTTCTAATAGTAACTGTGGGGTGGTTAGCCAATGTGCAAGCAGATTGAAAAACAGTGAATTGTATATTTTAGATAGGCAAACTGTACGGTGTGTGAGAGAAATCTCAATAAAGGTGTTAAATATTATCAACAGAAAAGTAAGAAAGAGTCAGAGTCAGAGAGATCAAGAGAGACACAGAGACACAGTCAGAGACCACGAGAGACAGAGATCAAGGGAGATCCAGAGACAAAGTCAGAGACCAAGGGAGAGACAGAGAGAGACACAGAGACCAAGGGAGAGACAGAGAGAGGCACAGGGTCAGAAAGACTAGGAGATACAGACACCAAGGGAGACAGAGAGAGACACAGTCAGAGAACACTGGCAGCAAGTTGGCTCTGTGCCCGCCAGGGCCGCCCTGATCCCCGAGACCCGGGTGAGGGCCCCGGGGCCTCTTGCAGGACGATGATATTAATGGGGGGACACCCATGCCCGGAGCAAACAGGAGCCGAGGCAGCGCGACCCCCGTTCTCTGAGCCGCGGTCCGGCAGACACACGGGACAGGGTGGGGTCCGCTCACAAACCTGCCGGCCGCAGGCGGGACGGCTCCGAGTTCTGCAGGAAAGACTGCTGTCGGGCGGCCGGGGTCCCAGGCCTCAAAGGCACACCTGAGTGGCCGTGAGGGTCACTGCAGACTTGGGGTGCACACTGCAGGGCCTGGAAGGAGGCTGCCCTTGCGGACCGCTGTGGCTGGAGAGAGGGCCTGGGGACCACTTCAGGCTGGGTCCACAAGGCAGGCAGAGAGACAGACAGGGGGCCCTTGGGAGGGAGGGGAGGCTCCGTGGTGGCAAGAAGGACACGTGCAGATAGAGGTTAGGAGAGAAAAAGAGGGTGGAAGGACACACAGCCGGGAGCCCGCTGTTGAAACAGCCGTGAGCACGTGATGCCCTTGGTTCAGACCGTGGGCAGGCCCGCACCACGTTGACAGGTGGAAACTGCAGGGAAACCCCAGTCTTGGGCTTCATGTCTGCACCTTTACCATGAGTCTGTGTTCAGGTGGTGCTCTAAGTAACTAAAAACACTTACAAGAAAAATTTAAAAGATGGACCTATGCTTGGCAAACACACCTTTCACGTGTGGGGTACAGCTAATCCCAGGCTGTAAAAGAAGAGCCCTGGGCGTTACTTCCAGGGGAGGTGAGCCCTGGATCCCGGCCCAAGGTCACACACCCTGGCCTGATGCTGGGCCTGTCATCTGATTATGGGGTCTCACCTCCTGCCCTGCTGGTTCTGTGAAACGGTTTCTACTGGAACTCGGGCTCCTGAGCGTCCGGGTCCCACCCCAGGCTCCTGGCCCCTGGTCGGGCCGCCAGAACCCACCCCACCAACTGGGGCTCATTCATGATGACCCAAACTGTTAGTTACTTAAAACAACAGCATTATCTTGCCTCAGTGAGCAGTGTTCTGCAGAGAGAAGAGGAAAGGGTATCTGAGAGAGCCCTGGCCCTGAGGGGACAAGGGCCCATGGATGAGCCGGATTTCGGCAGGTTACCATCCAGCATGTGGGGGAAGCAGGTGAGAGAGAACGAACTCCGGGGGCAGCCAGCCAGGGCAACGCTCCTGGGGCTCGGGGACCTGAAGGCTGCCTGGGGGCTCATTCTGCACTGGGCTAAGTGTGCCCTGGCCTGGCTCCAGGGCGGCCGGGGAGGACCCGCCAGGTGACCGTCCCAGATGTCCGGAGCCACTGGGGCCCATCATAACCCAGGGCAAGAGTCTGGCCCGGCAATTCCGTGTAACCGCTCCCCACTGCTCCGCAAGGACTTCCATTGAAAACTCCCATCCGGGAGGTTTATCTCCTAGGAAGCTAAGAATAAAACCCTTGCCAGGCACTGCCAGTCACACCCTCCCAGGAGGAAGCCAGCCAGGATCCCAGAAAACTCCTCCACTCACCCACAGAAGGACAGCTCTGAGTCAATATTAACCAAGCTCAAGGCACACACCCCGTCATTCTAAGAGCTGCCAGACCTGGAAGGAAGAGAGATTTCAAAACTGAAGGGCAAGTGGTTCGTGTGACTTTATAACAACGACCCTGTGTGTGTGCATGTGTGTACAGACAGGTGTATGTGTCTGTGTGCACACGCGTGCACATGTGAGCACAGGTATGTGTGTGCACACACGGATGCTCTACAGTTCAGAAGACACACCTCTCCACTCCTTGATTCCACCCTCAGCGCCTTCTTGCCAGAGGTAGCAGGAGGCCCGTTTCACCGATAAGGCAGCGGAGGAACAGGAAGGCGTGAATGAAAACCTGCAGCTCCAGGAAGCGAGCAAAAGGAGCAGTCCTGACCCAGAGAAGTCGCCAGTGGGAGCCCCATGGCGCCCGTGCGTGGCTGCTGGCTGCCCTGTGGGTCCTCCTACGAGGGGATCTCATAGGACACACTGAGGCGTGTCTTCATCATTCTAAAGGAGCCCATCAAGTGCAGACACAGACATGCCCTGCGTGTTTTGAGGGCCAAAGCATCAGGGAGAATATCCAATTATTATCCAGGGATGACTTTTGGAGACGTGACTACAGTCACTTAAATGTCACAGACAGGAACTACTCAGCACTCCAAATCATGAGTCCTCAGCACTCCAAATCATGAGTCCTCAGCACTCCAATTCATGAGTCAGGAATTCGTTTCCAGTTTAAATGATCCCTTGAAATGAGCCTGTCCCGGCAGACATAAATCTAGGAAGACTCCGGATGTGTGCGATCAATAAAATGGTGAAGTGCAGAGCTGGGACGCTGCTGTCACCAGAGCGAGGCTGGAACCTGGCTCCAAAGACCGAGCTGCTCTCAAGGGCGGTGCCCCAAGGACCACACCACACACGCGCCCTGACACATGGCTTCACCTGACTTGTGCCCAGTGGAGTATCTGCCTACCTCCAATCAAGGGGTTACAGGAACCCGTCCCCAAGGCCTGGGGGAGGAGAAATACAGACTGGGTTTTGAGCCCGGCTTTGGCGTTTACAGCTGAGCCGCTTGGACTGAGCCTGCGGCTCCTGACCTGTTCAAGGGAATGACAGCCAACAGCAGCCTCCGAAGGCTCGTTGGAGGAATCGAAGGGGAATGACTATGGGACACCTTTCTGCACACCCTCGACACCCAGGGCACAATTGCCCCACGAGGGCCCCCGCAGAGACTGCCACTGGCTACGATGCTGACAACCATGGTGTGGGGTGTGGAAAGGGCACACGGACCAGACAGAACACAGCCTGTCTCCAGAGGCCAGCTCCAGAGAGGCAGGGTTTACTTATTTTTTAACTTTCCAGACAAATTTTGCCTGGCTTAGTAACTTTTGATATTTCAAACTCCCTCCCTCCCTTCCTTCATTATCCAGGGTAGAAAAACAAACACCAGGCTGTCTCCCCCACCTCCCTCTGGGGCTCCTGGAAAGCCAGCCAACAGACCGAGGGAGCTGGAAGATGAGATGCAGTTTGCTGCTTACAATCAAAGCCCTAATTAGTTGACTTCATAAAAGAAGAGAATATTCTGATCATAGTGTGTTTTACTGGAAGTGTACAGATGAGGTCTGCCTAAAACTGATAAAACACACGATCAATCCATAAAGCTGATGTTTTCACATTTAATGAGAAGTCTGTTAAATTAACAGCAGTACACGTGGTTTCACCGTCACCATCGTAAGCACCACCTTCACCACCATCCCCGTAGTCACCATCAGCATCACCACTTGCTGTTGTTCAGTCGCTCAGTTGTGTCCGACTCTTTGCGACCCCATGGACTGCAGCACACCAGGCTTCCCTGCTCTTCACTATCTCCTGGAGTTTGTTCAAACTCACGCCCATTGCGCTGGTGATGCCATCCCACGGCCTCATCCTCTGTGGCCCCTTCTCTAACTCTTGCCCTCAGTCTTTCCCAGCATCAGGTCTTTTCCAACGAGTCTGTTCTTTGCATCTAGTGGCCAAAGTATTGGAGCCTCAGCTTCAGCATCAGTCCTTCCAATGAACATTCAGGGCTGATCTCCTTTAAGGTGGACTGGTTTGATCTCCTTGTTGTTCAAGGGGCTCTCAAGAGTCTTTGGTAGCATCACAATTCAAAAGCATCAATTCTTTAACGCTCAGTCTTGTTTATGATCCAACTCTCACACCCGTACGTGACTACTGGGAAAACCAAAGCTTTGACTCTCATCACCATAGTCACCACCATCACCATCATCACCAGTCACCATCCATCATCACCATCACCGCCGTCACAGTCACTTTTACTGAAAATCCACCGCATGCCAGGCGTACCATATGTTTGTTTTCTATTTTAAGCCTCTTAGCAGCCCTGCCAGTTAGGTATAATTATCTCCACATTACAGAGGAGGGATTTTCTGGAACCCAGACTGCCATGTCTCCCTGCACTGCAGCTCTGTCTTGAGGCGGCTTCTTAATCCCTTTCCCTGGCTCCTGTCCTGACCCAAAGGCACCAGGTCCCCGCCCCGGGAGAGTCTGTTTCTCAGCATCACTCTCCAGAGAGCCCTATACGACACCTCCTTCTGCTTGAAGGAGTTTCTCTCGTTGGCCCTGAGCCCGGCCTCACACACCCCGTGTGTGCAGAAGCAGAAGTGGACTCAGAGAGGAGGCCAGCACACTGGCGACTTGGGGAGGACAGGGCCTCAGGTTAGGTATCAATACAATTGCCAGGGGTGCGTGACAGAGGCTGGGGACCCTCGATCCCTCCGTCCACCCCTCCATCCGCCCCGAGGACAGCTCATCGGAAGGATGCTAGTGTACACGGAGCTGTGCGTCTCTGAATTACACAGAGATGCCATCTGCACTGGCTTTTCTCACTGGTTGGGAAGGGGGTCGGCGCTGAGGGAAAAGATGAAAGGTCACACTAGCATCCCAGGGAGCAGCATGATGGATTCAGGAGGCTGGATCCCAGAACACTTGCCGACTCCCAACTGGACATGCTGTCCAGAACCCATGGGCCACCAAGCGAGTCTGTGACCCTCCGTGATGAATGCACGGCTGGGTGTCCAAAACAGGAGGGGCCCCAAAAGCATTTGTCCCGTGCTGCTGCGGAGGGTCAGCTGGGTAGGGCTGGACAGCAGCAGGCGGGCCGCAACGGTCCCAGCACCCTGGACAGCTCTCACACCCTGGCCAGGCTCCCCAGCACGCTGGGAGGAAGGCACTCGGCCGGGAGCAGGGAGTCTGTCCCTAACTTACGTCTGGTGGGAGACCAGATGCAGCCTTCTGCGCCCGGGCCTGGCAAACTGGGGCCCACAGGCTAAACTGGCCCCCTGCCTGGTTTATAAATAAAGTTTTATTGGCGCACAGCCACACATTAATCTGCATATCGTCTGTGGCTAAGTTCACACTGCACAGGCAGAGTGGAGTAGCTGTGAAGAAGTCCATGTGGTCTGAAAAGCCAGAATATTCACTCAGTGACTCTTTATAGAAAAAGTCTGCTGGCCTCTCTAACCCAAGGCAAGAGAGGCAGGGTCTTCCTACTAGCCCTGGGCGGCTCTGGGTCATCCCAAAGCCATCAGCCGAGGGTGAGGATAGGTCCAGAGGACACAGAGGGAACCCAGCCCCACAAATAACTCAGAATACAGATTCCCGACACTCTAATAAAAAAGGTTACACTTTCAAAGATCGTCCTGTCCTCCATTATTTCAAGAGACAGAAAACATGGTATTCTGTTTAGGTATTTCCCCCCCCCTCCATGATAAAATATGCTTAAAATCTACCAGGGAAAATTAAGGAATGCTTTCCCCATCTAAGGCAATAATTAAGAAGCACATGTTGGCACAGATGTTTTACCAGCCAAAGCCAAGCCTCCTGACGTGTGTTTTTCTAGCCCAGCCGAGCAAGATATCCCCGCGCTCATAAATCCATTCCAGCCTCCATGTGCCGTGGAACACCTAGGGCCCCAGCTGTGTGCAAATCCCATCAATATGCTTTCATTAAGGAGCTGGCCAGCAGCTTTCAGGAAATCCCTTGAAGTCAGACTGAAATGCTTCCCCAGCCCCATCTGGCCGAGCTGTTCTCCTGTGCCAGGGGCAGGGGACACCCAGAGAGATGGCGGTTTGTGTCCCTGAGAAGGTGGGCCCAAGGGGCAAGCGGAGGCCAGCAGGGATGACAGGTAAGGCCGAATAGCAACCTGGGCCCGGGCCGCTCCCCTGGGCTGTACTGCAAAGGGCTGTGGCGTGAAAAGCACAGCTCACTCTACCAGGGGCTCATCAAGGAAAGGCTTGACTGAGGGCAGGTATCTCAACTGGGTCTTGAAGAACACATAGGGGTTTTCCAGGGCAAAGTGACTCCAGTCACTTAGGAGTCTTGCCTGGAGGGCGGGGGTCGTGTCCCACCCCTGCTGCTTTCTGGGCTGCTCGCACCCAGCTCGCCTGAGTTTTCAGTCCTTCTCACATGGGAGAGCGAGGGCTTTTTATAAACTTGCTCACATCAAGGCTCCACTCGTGGAGCCAAAAAGAAGTGAGCAGGGTCCTGAAAAAAGATCTGCACTCCTGTGTTCATAGCATCGCTATTCACAACAGGTGAAAGATGGAGGCAGCCCATGTCACCTGACGGATGAAAGGATAAAACGTGGTCCATCTTCACAAGGGAAAACTGCTGCCGTTGTTCAGCCGCTCAGTCGTGTCTGACTCTCTGTGACCCCACGGGCTGCAGCACACCAGGCCTCCCTGTCCATCACCAACTCCCGAAGTCCACTCAAACTCATGTCTGTTGAGTTGGTGATGCCACCCAACCATCTCATCCTCTGTTGTCCCCTTCTCCTTCTTCCTTCAATCTTTCCCAGCATCAGGGTCTTATTCCAATGAGTCAGCTCTTCCCATCAGGTGGCCAAAGTACTGGAGCTTCAGCCTCAGCATCAGTCCTTGCAGTGAATATTCAGGGTTGATGTCCTTTAGAATTGATTGGTTTGACCTCCTCCAAGTTCAAGGGACTCTCAAGAGTCTTCTTCGGCACCACAGTTCAAAAGCATCAATTCTTCAGCGCTCAGCCTTCTTTATAGTCCAACTCTCACATCTATACATGACCACTGGGAAAACCACAGCTTGGACCAGAAGGACCTTTTTCTGCAAAGTGATGTCTCTTCTTTTTAGTATGGTGTCTAGGTTTATCATAGCTTTTGAAAGCTATGACGAGGGGACATTACTCAGCCTTAAAAAGGAAGAAAATTGTGACACAGCTACAACCTGGATGAACCCGAGCACAGCACAGAGTGAAGTAAGAGAAACGAAAGGGCAGATTCCACGCGATTCCACTCGTAGGACGTCCCTGGAGCTGTCGAGTTCAGAGACAGAAAGCAGATGGTGGGGCTGGGGGAGGGGACGGGGAGGGGGTTGACGGAGACAGAGTGTCAGTCTGGGGAGACGGAAAGTTCTGAAGACAGAGGCGGGCGACACTTGTTCAGCCATGTGAATGCACGGAACGCTGCTGAGACGCATACCTTAACTGCACAGATAAGACGGTCAAACGTTCGCTCTGTTTTACTTATCTACCCACAGTGAAGGAATTAGGTTTCCAAGGTGGCACTCATGGTAAAGAGCCCGCCTGCCAGTATAGGAGACATAAGAGATGTGGGTTCCATCCCTGAATAGGAAAGATCTCTTGGAGGAGGGCATGGCAACCCACTTCAGTATTCTTGCCTGGAAAATCTCATGGACAGAGGAGCCTGGCAGGCTATAGTCCATGGGGTCACAAGAGAGTTGGACACGACTGAAGCGACTTAGCATGCAAGAAGGAATTAAATCGGAAAAGCCCACTGGGGACATGTGTGTACGTGCTGCTGTTACACGGCAGTCCCATTGGCGTCCAGTGGGGTGCCACAATTGTCTTGGGGGCTCTGTCAGCAGTTCCCATCCCCATTTCATGGCTCCAACCTGCCCCCTCCAGGCCCCAGGGGAGACCCGCTCTGGGGTTCGTGTGACACGGTACCTGCAGACTCTGCCGTGGGGGGTTTGTGCCCAGCTCTGACTGCACCAGCTGTGTCCAGGACCCTCCTCGCACTTCCTGTGACTCAACTTCCCCTTCTATGACAGGGATGTGTGTTGTGCAAGCTAAGTCTCTTCAGTCGTGACCCTGTGGACTGTAGCCCACCAGGCTCCTCTGCCCACGGGATCCTCCAGGCAAGAATACTGCAGTGGGTTGCCAGTCCCTTCTCCAGGGGATCTTCCCAACCCAGGGATGGACCCTGATTTTCTTATGTCTCCTGCATTTGGCAGGTAGGTTCTTTACCACTAGCACCAGCTGGAAAGCTCGTACGACAGGGATAACCATCCTCAGAGAAGCTGGTGAGGAGCTCTCCCAGCTAAGCACTGAGTGTCTGTGTCTCCGCAGATTCCTACCTTGAAGCCCTAACCCCCCAGTGTGACTGTGTCTGGAGATGGGTCTTTACAAGGTGATTAGTTTAAGTGAGGTTGTGAGGGTGGGGCCCTGATCTGACAGGATTAGCGTCCTTGGCAGAAGAGACAGCCAAGGGCTGTTTCTGTCTCTGTACATGAGAGGAGGACACAGCCGGAAGGGGAGGGAAACCAACCAGGAAGGCAGCTCCCCAGAACCAGGCAGGGCGGCCCCGTGGTCTGGGACATGCAGCCAGGACTGTGAGAAACAAGTGTCTGCTGTTTAAGCCGCCCCGTCTGTGGGGCTTCATTACAGCGCCCGGAGCCGGACACCCACCTGCAAAGCGCTCAGCACAGCCCCGGGTCCGGGGTGCACAGTCACGGCTCACTGACCTGGTTGTAGAGGGCGCAGATGTGCAGGGCGGTGTTCCCCGAGGCGTTCTGGGCCCCCATGTCGGCCCCATAGAAGAGCAGGTGCTCCAGATGCTGCACGTGGCCGTACCTGCAGGCCTGAAACGAGAGTCCACAGCGTGAGCGGGACCGCCCGGGCACACCGGCTCCCCCAGTACCGACGGTGTGAGCGGGACTGCCCAGGCACACCTGGCTCCCCCAGGACTGACAGTGTGAGCAGGACCGCCCGGGCACACCTGGCTCCCCCAGGACTGACAGTGTGAGTGGGACCGCCTGGGCACACCGGCTCCCCCAGAACTGACGGTGTGAGTGGGACCGCCTGGGCACACCAGCTCCCCCAGAACTGACGGTGTGAGCGGGACCGCCCGGGCACACCTGGCTCCCCCAGGACTGACCGTGTGAGCGGGACTGCCCGGGCACACCTGGCTCCCCCAGAACTGACCGTGTGAGCGGGACTGCCCGGGCACACCTGGCTCCCCCAGAACTGACAGTGTGAGCGGGACTGTCAGGGCACACCGGCTCCCCTAGAACTGACGGTGTGAGCGGGACCGCCCGGGCACACCTGGCTCCCCTAGGACTGACCGTGCGGCCGGCACAGCTCACAGCCCACTCCCGCATCTGCACCAGGCCCCCTAGGACAGACCCCAGGGTGGGGAACAGGACAGGGGCTCGTGACAGGACTGAGGATTGTGTTCAGCTGTTCAACAGAGGGGTGGGTCTGCGTAGGGGCCACCCATTCCTTTCATTTGGACCTGCAACCCGCTGAGACTTTAACATGAACCCACCCTGAAGGGGCTCAAGAGGCAGGGGAGGTGGCCCCACAGCGTGATTTACCCTTTTCTGAGCCCTTCTAGGGCTGACGTAAATCCTTCTAGGGATTTATGAGCCAACAGGGTTCTGGGCTCCACCAGATCTGGCTTGGTTTTCCAGAACTTTCACTCTGAGCCTATGTCTTCACGTGCCAACAGAAACCCTGCTCCTCGAGGGGTTCTCATGAGTTACGTGAATACGGGGCCTGAAAAGACCCCCAGTGATGCTCAGGGACGGGCCAGCCCCCCACCCCCCACAGCAAGCAGGGAGACCTGGCATTGAGACTGCGTAGGGGCAGGGGCCATTCAGCTCCAGCAGGGGGTCCAGAGGCTGGGGGTGGGTCTCCTGACCCTGGGCAGCAGGTCCTATCCGACTAACCCCACCCCATCCACCAGCACCGCCTGCGCACCCAGCAGCGCACAGTGCCGAGGTGGTGAGACCCACTGTCCCTGTGTTGGGGTGAAAATGCAGACAGAGATACGAGAGGCTAAGGAACAGGGTCCTGACCCAGGACTGAGCACACAGAGGGCGGGGAGCGCCTGGCACAGAGCAGACAGCTGGCCCGGCCAGGACGGGCAGCCGCGGTGGGTTGGGGTTGGGCTGGCGCGCAGCTCGTCAGCCCTGCCTTTCTGGTAACTGAGACAGACTGAGCGGAACCTCCACCTCTGTGCTGTGCAAGAGAGAGCGCCGAACCCCACCAATTAACAGAGGAGGGAGGACGGGAGGACGGGGGTCAGTAATCAGATGACCTTAAAAACCCTGAGAAACACCCCACCAATTAACAGAGGAGGGAGGACGGGAGGATGGGGGTTAGTAATCGGATGACCTTAAAAACCCTGAGAAACACCCCTCCAATTAACAGAGGAGGGAGGACGGGAGGACGGGGGTCAGTAATCGGATGACCTTAAAAACCCTGAGAAACACCCCACCAATTAACAGAGGAGGGAGGACGGGAGGATGGGGGTCAGTAATCGGATGACCTTAAAAACCCTGAGAAACACCCCACCAATTAACAGAGGAGAGAGGACGGGAGGATGGGGGTCAGTAATCGGATGACCTTAAAAACCCTGAGAAACACCCCACCAATTAACAGAGGAGAGAGGACGGGAGGACGGGGGTCAGTAATCGGATGACCTTAAAAACCCTGAGCAACACCCACGTCCAACCCCGGTGCTGCCGTTTAGAGTAGATCATCACCAGAGATAAGGTTGCTTCCACCTGCCTGCCCCACCTTCCCTTTTCAGGGCAACAGCGCCTGCCTCTTCCTCTGGGGCCCCGAGCCGGCTCCCAGAGGCCTGGGGGCCCGCCCCTCCCCACGCCTACAGCACACCCAGAACGTTCAAGCTTCTGGCCACGGGCGTGGGCTGGGGATGCCCAAGTGACTCTCGGGAGCCACGGAGCCGGAGGCTGAAACATTTGTCAGAACAACAGAGAAAATGGAGTTCTCGCTTTCCTCCAGGAGGGTCGGCAAAAAAAGCCACGGAAGCTCAGAGCTGCTGGGGCCACCAACGCAGGGGAAGGGAGAAGTGGGAGCTGAAGGCAGGAGAGAGAAACAAGAAACACAGACACACACAGACACACACAGACACACACAGACACACACACACAATAGAGACACACACACACACAGATACAGGCACAGAGAGACAGACACACACACACACACAATAGAGACACACACACACACAGAGACAGGCACAGAGAGAGACACACACACACACACAATAGACAGACCAACAATAGAGACAGACACACACAATAGAGACAGACAGATACACACACACAGAGACAGATACAGGCACAGAGAGACAGACACACACACACAGAGACAGGCACAGAGAGAGAGACACACACACACACACAATAGAGACACACACACACAGAGACAGGCACAGAGAGACAGACAGACAGACACACACACACAATAGAGACACACACACAGATACAGGCACAGAGAGACACACACACACACACACACACAACAGACAGACCCACAATAGAGACAGACACACACACAGAGACAGATACAGGCACAGAGAGACACACACACACACACACAATAGAGACACACACAGAGACAGATACAGGCACAGAGAGACACACACACACAATAGACAGACACACAATAGAGACAGACACACACAGAGACACACACACAATAGAGACACACACACACAGAGACAGGCACAGAGAGAGAGACACACACACACACACAATAGAGACACACACACACAGAGACAGGCACAGAGAGACAGACAGACACACACACACACACAATAGAGACACACACACACAGATACAGGCACAGAGAGAGAGAGACACACACACACACACACAACAGACAGACCCACAATAGAGACAGACACACACACACACACACACAGATACAGGCACAGAGAGACACACACACACAATAGACAGACACACAATAGAGACAGACACACACAGAGACACACACACACACACAATGGAGACACACACACACAGATACAGGCACAGAGAGACACACACACACACAATAGAGACACACACACACAGAGACAGGCACAGAGAGACACACACACACACACACACAATAGAGACACACACACACACAGAGACAGATACAGGCACAGAGAGACACACACACACAATAGACAGACACACAATAGAGACAGACACACACAGAGACACACACACACACACAATGGAGACACACACACACAGATACAGGCACAGAGAGACACACACACACACACACAATAGAGACACACACACACAGAGACAGATACAGGCACAGAGAGAGACACACACACACACACAATAGAGACACACACACACAGAGACAGATACAGGCACAGAGAGACACACACACACACAATAGAGACACACACACACACACACAGATACAGGCACAGACAGACAGACAGACACACACACACACACAGAGACAGATACAGGCACAGAGAGAGACACACACACACACACAATAGACAGACCCACAATAGAGACAGACACACACAATAGAGACAGACAGACACACACACACAGAGACAGATACAGGCACAGAGAGACACACGGACACAGAGACACAGAGACACACACACAGACATACAGAGACAGATACAGGCACACACACACACACACACACACACACAGACGTTGCCAAGGTAATGTCCTGTGAATCCCTCTCAGTGAAGACTCTGCCTGGGCTCTTCAGGATGTAAGCCTAGGTATAATTTTAATTTTCCCCTTATATCAGCTTGAGATTTTTGACCCTCAAATTGAAGGAGCCCTCGCCAAACCACTCTCTCCATAGGCCTTCCAGGAAGCAAGACTGGATTCGGCTTAACTATCCTATAGTCAGAAGCGAAGAGAGCTGCATTGGCATAAAAAATACATTTAACAATCACTGCACACCCACCCTCCCCCTTCCCGCGGTTAACCTGAAATGGTGAGATTTTATGTGACGTCATGGGATCGTGTCTCGCTCTCCTCAACCAAGGGTCACGACATGATCAACGCGAAGAGAGAAAACAGCGTCGCTGACTCTAAGGGCTTCCTTCCCACCCCTGTCTTTCTCAGAGCCCAGTGTCTGAAAACAAGCAAAACCAGAAAATTCAGACACATGCTGGAACAACAACAAACTCCCATAATCGCTTTTCTAAAGGATCATCTTTGCTCCTCTCTTCTCTTAAACCACTGGCTGTTATGTGACTTTGGCCACCTGATGTGAAAAACTGACTCATTTGAAAAGACCCTGATGCTGGGAAAGATTGAAGGCAGGAGGAGAAGGGGATGACACAGGACGAGACGGTTGGATGGCATCACCGACTCAATGGACGTGAGTGGACGTGAGTCTGAGTAAGCTCCGGGACTTGGTGATGAACAGGGAGGCCTGGCGTGCTGCGGTTCATGGAGTCGAAAAGAGTCGGACACGACTGAGCGACTGATCTGAACTGAACTGTTACACGACAGAAGCCATGTTTGCTGAAGAAGCAGCCTGGCGCGCGGGAAAGGGAGGAGGGAATCTGGGCAAGGCAGTGGCCAAAGAGGTGAGCAGACCGGCTGCAGTCAGTGTGGGAGGGTGGCAAGAAACAGGTGAATAAACGAAGGACAACGGGAGCAGGTTTCCCGGTGTCAAGAAGGGAGTCGGTGACACAGCGCAGGAGAAAACGAGAGGAAACTCCTCCGTGGCACTGGAGACGCTCCAGTATGAGCTTTCGGTCTCAGCAGAAAAGCAAGAGAGGGACCGTGTAGGCACTCCTGGACGTGAGTGCACACGCGCCCCTGACTCTGGCCACACATACGCACCGGGGTTTCTGGCTTTGGCAAAAGGCTGGATGAGGGTGGTGGTAACCTACACGGGGAAAATGAGAACTGAAGATCTGGAGAAACGATAAAACAAAATTCCTGTTTTGACCAAAGCAGGCTATCCCATGCTCATGAGACTCCTCCGTGGCGGTGCCACCTAGGTATTTGCATGTGCCAGTTTGGAGTTTCAAGGAGAGCCAGAGTTGAGTCAAGTTATCCAAAGAATAGCAAGGAGAGATAAGAAAGCCTTCCTCAGCGATCAGTGCAAAGAAATGGAGGAAAAAAACAAAATGGGAAAGACTAGAGATCTCTTCAAGAAAATTAGAGATACCAAGGGAACATTTCATGCAAAGATGGGCTGGATAAAGGACAGAAATGGTATGGACCTAACAGAAGCAGAAGATATTAAGAAGAGGTGGCAAGAATACACAGAAGAACTGTACAAAAAAGATCTTCACAACCCAGATAATCACGATGGTGTGATCACTGACCTAGAGCCAGACATCCTGGAATGTGAAGTCAAGTGGGCCTTAGAAAGCATCACTACGAACAAAGCTAGTGGAGGTGATGGAATACCAGTTGAGCTATTCCAAATCCTGAAAGATGATGCTATGAAAGTCCTGCACTCAGTATACCAGCACATTTGGAAAACTCAGCAGTGGCCACAGGACTGGAAAAGGTCAGTTTTCATTCCAATCCCAAAGAAAGGCAATGCCAAAGAATGCTCAAACTACTGCACAATTACACTCATCGCACACACTAGTAAAGTAATGCTCCAAATTCTCCAAGCCAGGCTTCAGCAATACGTGAACCGTGAATTTCCTGATGTTCAAGCTGGTTTCAGAAAAGGCAGAGGAACCAGAGATCAAATTGCTAACATCCGCTGGATCATGGAAAAAGCAAGAGAGTTCCAGAAAAACATCTATTTCTGCTTTATTGACTATGCCAAAGCCTTTGACTGTGTGGATCACAATAAACTGTGGAAAATTCTGCAAGAGATGGGAATACCAGACCACCTGACCTGCCTCTTGAAAAGCCTATATGCAGGTCAGGAAACAACAGTTAGAACTGGACATGGAACAACGGACTGGTTCCAAATAGGAAAAGGAGTACATCAAGATAATATACCACCCTGCTTATTTAATTTATATGCAGAGTACATCATGAGAGACGCTGGGCTGGAAGATGCACAAGCTGGAATCAAGACTGCTGGGAGAAATATCAATAACCTCAGATATGCAGATGACACCACCCTTATGGCAGAAAGTGAAGAGGAACTCAAAAGCCTCTTGATGAAAGTGAAAAAGGAGAGTGAAAAAGTTGGCTTAAAGCTCAACATTCAGAAAACTAAGATCATGGCATCCGGTCCCATCACTTCATGGGAAATAGATGGAGAAACAGTGGAAATAGTGTCAGACTTTATTTTTGGGGTCTCCAAAATCACTGCAGATGGTGACTGCAGCCATGAAATTAAAAGACGCTTACTCCTTGGAAGGAAAGTTATGACCAACCTAGATAGCATATTCAAAAACAGAGACATTACTTTGCAAACAAAGGTCCGTCTAGTCAAGGCTATGGTTTTTCCAGGGGTCACGTATGGATGTGAGAGTTGGACTGTGAAGAAGGCTGAGCACCGAAGAATTGATGCTTTTGAACTGTGGTGTTGGAGAAGACTCTTGAGAGTCCCCTGGACTGCAAGGAGATCCAACCAGTCCATTCTGAAGGAGATCAGCCCTGGGTGTTCTTTGGAAGGAATGATGCTGAAGCTGAAACTCCAGTACTTTGGCCACCTCATGCGAAGAGTTGACTCATTGGAAAAGACTCTGATGCTGGGAGGGATTGGGGGCAGGAGGAGAAGGGGACGACGGAGGATGAGATGGCTGGATGGCGTCACTGACTCGATGGACAAGAGTCTGAGTGAACTCCGGGAGTTGGTGATGCACAGGGAGGCCTGGCGTGCTGCGATTCATGGGGTCGCAAAGAGTCGGACACGACTGAGCGACTGAACTGAACTGAATGGAATCTGTTGGCAAATGTGGACTGAAATCGTGTGAAATTGTCACTTTTAGTCAAAAATGGCTGAACGATGGTGGTGTCGCTGTTTCAGTCTAAGAGATGATATTTAAACCCGCAGGTCTGAATGCAGTCGCTTAGGAAGAGCATTTACAGGGGAGAGAACAGGGGCAGAGCCTTGGGCACCCACCACTTAGAGGTGGGACAGAAGAGCAGGAGCTTTCCTGGCAGCTCAGCTGTAAAGAGCCCGCCTGCCAACACAGGAGATGCAGGTTCGGTCCAGTGTTCTTGTCTGGGAAATCCCATGGACAGAGGAGCCTGGTGGGTACAGTCCATGGGGTCGCAAAGAGTCAGACGTGACTGGGAGACTAAACAAGAACCCCCTCTGAGAGGGCCTGGAGTCAGTAACAGGCCGGGAGCACTGAGCGCACTTACTACCCAGACCTTGGGTTCTAAATACCACTCTGGACTCAAAAGAATCTGGACTCCTGACAGAGATGGGTGATTCGAGGGCTGAGGCCCGAAAAAACAGGATGAGCCTGGAAAACCTTGCTGAGCCGGAAGGAAAAAGGATGAGGATGGGTGCACAGGACACACGGGCCATCCTGAGGGGCTCCCTGGACCCGAAGCGGGATAACATCAACAGACCTCTTGAAAAACAGAAATCCACAAAACCACGTTACTATAAGTAAGTGAATAAATAAACAGGACGAGAAAGCTCCTTCTGATAACAGAAAGCCAACTAATTGTGAGCAATAAGGATGGGAGTAGGAAAATCTCCACTTAGCAGTTACTTACTTAATTCAGGCAAGAATACCATGCATGCTAAAACGAGCAGGTGAGAGGGAGATAGGGAAACGGGCTTTGTCAAATACTCCCTGACTGCAGAGCGAAGAGGAAACTGCAGTGGAGAGCCTGGCAGATTCCAGGTGAACAGGGGGCCAGAGTGGACGTCACCAGCGATGGCAAATGGTCACCACTGCCCCCTGACCGGACCACCAGAAACACAGTTCCCCTCCATGCTGCTGCTGCTGCTGCTGCTAAGTCACGTCAGTCGTGTCCGACTCTGTGCGACCCCATAGACGGCAGCCCACCAGGCCCTGCCGTCCCTGGGATTCTCCAGGCAAGAACACTGGAGTGGGTTGCCATTTCTTTCTCCAATGAGTGAAAGTGAAAAGTGAAAGCGAAGTCGCTCAGTTGTGTCGGACTCTTAGCAACCCCATGGACTGCAGCCCACCAGGCTCCTCCATCCATGGGATTTTCCAGGCAAGAGTACTGGAGTGGGGTGCCACTGCCTTCTCCGTCCCTTCCGTGATTTTCCTGCACAAATGCGCATCATGCATCTTATCACCAGGAAACACTGAGCAAATGCACACCAGGCGACAGGCTCCACACGCCCACCCTGTAACCTTCAGGAGAGGCCCCTGAGAGAACCAAGGGAACATGATGAACTCTGGCAGGCAGAAGGGTTTGTGCGGGGTCCAAGACCGGATCTTTTCACTGTGCATGCCAAGTCACTTCTGTCGTGTCTGACTCTTCGTGACCCTGTGGACTGTAGCCCTCCAGGCTCCTCTGTCCATGGGATTCTCCAGGCAAGAATACTGGAGAGGGTTGCCATGCCCTCCTCCAGGGGATCTTCCCGACCCAGGGATTAACCCACATCTCTTAAGTCTCTTTCATCGGCAAGCATGTTCTTTACCACGAGCACAGTCTGGGAAGCCCCACATCCTTTTACTATATTGGTCATTACTGGGACAATGGGAAAAACTCAAATGTGGTCTCTGCGTACATAGAATTCTCTGTATTTGCTTCTGCAAGTCCTCTTTAAGTTTGAAATTAAAATATTCACTCAGTTTTTAAAAAAGAGCAATTAGTACTTGTTTGACAAAAACATCTCAAAGCTATTAGAAATGTGTCTTCCCCCAAGATAAGTCGTGCTAACTCTTTGTCCTTTATTTGAAAAGGGTGTTGTACTTTCTGGCCACTGGGAGACAGATTAAAAGGGTTGACAGAGGTCAGAAAGTAACTAGAATGTAAAACAGCACCCCCTACACTCATGTAGTGTAACCATTTTCTTCTGAGACGCTTTTTGGAAAACGCATGTGTCTGGGGCTCCATCCCACAACCACTTCCTGCAAATCTCCGGGGCAGGTGCATTTGGAGGAGACTCCCCACAGAATCTGGGATCTGGGATTCCCTCACCTATGCTGAGCGCCCCCCTTCCCCCATCACTAGCCAAACCCATGAATCGTGTAAATGAGGAAAAAAAGACTGCTCCTTCCTCCAGGCGCTGCACTGCCACCTGCTGGACACCTGCTGTGGTACAGCTACAAGCCTAAATTTACAGCAAGAGGAACAGCGCCCCCCGGGGTTGTGCAGGGCAACCAGAGCAATGCAGAGCTGACTGCATTGCAAACGCTTCTGCTTGGTTCTGTGCCTCAAGCAACCTAAGTCCACACCACACTCAGGCATTTCTCCTACAGCACGTGCTTTATCAGACAAGCTGGAGATGTGACAGAACAGTCAGCATGCAACACCACAGACAGACCCAGAACACACCCTGCTGTGAGTGCCGTCAGGGAGCATCCAGGGGGCCTGTCCCATCACTGTGGGGTCAGGGGAGCACCAAGGACTTGGAGCCCAGGTCTGAGGGCGAGCAGGTGTCAGCCCAGTGAAGAAGAGGGACGGGAGGGCGTAGTGGCCCGAAATTGTAATTCCCTTAGGGCAAAAGCTTCTCATTTGAAAATGATAAATAATAAACAGCGACCAATAACAAATTAAGACCGAACGGTAAACATCCTTAAGAAAATTGTTGCAGGAAATCAAATGAGATCTGTGTGAAGGCCTGTGAGCCAAATGGGTTAGGTGCTCTCTGTCAAGTATCATTCCTCAGAGACAAAACCAGACAGGGCCAGAGGACACGGTGAGGATGAGCTTGGGGGCGTGGCCAGATGATGATGGGAAAGTGGGGGCGTGGCCAGGTGATAATATGATGGGGGCGTGGCCAGATAATGATGGTGATGGGGGCGTGTTCAGATGATAATAATGGTGATGGGGCGTGGCCAGGTGATAATGATGAGATGATGGGGGCGTGGCCAGCACTTACTGAGCACTTACTAGATGCCAGGCACTATGGGAAGTGTGTCATTTTACCGTCTCAAGAGCTCCATGAATTGTTACTGAGCCAACTTCAGAGATTTAGTAAAGAAGTTCAGAGAGGCTAAACCACTTGCTCAGGTGGCCCAGGCCATGCTGAGGGCGGTCTGCAATCCCAGCCCAGAATAAACTGTACTGACAGCTCAAGGAAGAAATCTCACATCTCCCAAATAGAATCAGACAGAATTAGGGGAGGAAGAGAGTGAGATGCCCCACGTGGGCCAGTCCTGTGGGCACAGCTGCTCATGAAGGTGTGTATTAACACGAGACTCCTTCACCAAGCAGCTGCCCTCTCGCTGGGCCCTCAGCTCACCAGTAACACATTCTCGAGTCCTGAGATAGCCAACCAACCCCCCGTCACTCAGGTCAGAGCAAGATGCCTGGCGTTGCGCTGGTGGACGTGAAAGTATCAATACTTAGCAAATAAAACTGCACTGAAGTTTGGACTTCCCTGGTGGCTCAGATGGTAAGGAATCCACCTGCAAGGCAGGAGACCCAGGTTTGACCCCTGGGTCGGGAAGATCCCTTGGAGAGGCAATGGCAACCCACTCCAGTATTCTTGCCTGGAGAATTCCATGGACAGAGGAGCCTGGTGGGCTACAGTCCACACGGTTGCAAAGAATCGGACACAACCGAGCAACTAACACAAGACTGCACTGAAGCCCCCTAATCCAACCTACCAATTGCCTAGGCTGTGGGAATGTACTGGGGTGGTTTTTACTTCTTTATGACTCTTCATATTTTCAAAGAATTCTACGTTGAGCA
Organism: Bos mutus; assembly: GCF_027580195.1. Taxonomy (NCBI): domain Eukaryota; kingdom Metazoa; phylum Chordata; class Mammalia; order Artiodactyla; family Bovidae; genus Bos; species Bos mutus. The sequence continues at coordinate 63,786,383 of NC_091638.1, read as the reverse complement.
GGTCCTTCTTCAGTAATGAAAAAGATTAGACTAACGTGAACCAAGTTTAAAGGTTTGCAGACATGTCAAAAACGTGTGCTCTTCCAAAATCAGCCTGCAGGGGGCGTGTGTTCCCAGTCGCGAGGCCTGGGGGCTGGCTGTGAAGGCCTCACTTTGCAGGTAAACGTCAGCCTCCGGTCACACAGGCAACCGAGCGGCCGGTAATACCTGGGAGCAGGCGGAAAGGAGCTGTCGGGTGCTACGCAGAGGGGACTGTAGACCCCAGAACCCCGCGGTGCTTCTCCAAGAATCTGGGCGATGCCAACCCGCCTGCCCTCGACTTCCTTCTACCGCCAGGGCGCTGTCGCTGGAGGGGTGGCGTGCTCCGGGAGCCCTGGAGGCCGGACACAGCACCAGGCTTCCAGTGCGGGGCGCGCTGGGAACCTCAGGCAGGTCACCCACCCTCTCTGGGCCTGGCTAACTCGGAGCCCAGCAGGGGTCTGCCAGGGTTGCGGGAGGGGTGTGAAAAGGTGGGGAGGACAGCGTTTGCTGGGTGAACGGGCCCTCCCTGACCGAGGATGATAATCGGGGAGGGAGGGCCGCACTGCGCTGAGTTCCTTGCTCAAGCACCCTGCGCAACCCCTGCTGAAGGTCACGGCTCCGCGGAAGGCCAGCAGCTCCAATAAAGCAGGTGCTTCCGCAGGACTCGCGTGGAAAAGAAAGCCGCCACCGGAAGATGGTGTAGGGACCCTGCCGGATGACGTGGGAGCAGGATGTGACGGCCGGGGTTGATGCCTCCGCCTTCCAAACGCACTGCTGGGGGCAGGGCTGCAAACCCCCGAGGCTGGGTGGCCTCTGGTGCCAGATGCTCGGAATCCATGCAGGGGCTCTCAGGGGCCACAAGTATGCGAGGCAGCACCACAGAAGTGAACCTCCACGCCCCCAACCTACACAGTCACCCTCCCTCCAGCGGGGGCAGCCCTCCCAGGAGACAAGCGAGCTTGCCACAAAAGGCATCGGGCTCAGGGTGAGGCCGCCCCAGCCAGGGATGGGGTGGGAAGGGAGAGGGAGGCAGGACGCGGAGCCAGCCTGTGGCCGGATCCCAGCTGAGTGCCCTCTGCAGTTCCAGGTGTCTGATGCTCTGGCATCAGGCGTCTCTTGGGCACTGGAGGGGCTGCCCTGCCAGGGAGAGCTGATTCCTAGAAATGGACAAGGATGTAGCCAGGAGCACAAATGCACAGCCAGCCGTGCAGAGTCCTCACCGGCCCTCCTCCATGGGGCGCTCACACTAGGGGCCCCTCACCCTGCCCTAACCACCCAGGGAGGGTCCCAGACAGCTGGGGCAGCTCTTGCGCCCCAGGGCCACTGGGGTCCCTCAGCCTGCTCGTCCGGCCTCACCCGTTCCTTCCCTTGAAAACCACAGTAAAGGCTCTGTTCACAGGCCCCCCCTGCCCTCCCTGCATGGTGGTGCCTGGCAGGCTGTGTCCCTCCTCTAAGGTCTGTGAGTGATAACCATCTTTCACGGGCAGCCATGTCCCGATGGGCTGGCCTCACCAGACCTGAACAGGAAAAAGTTACACTTTAATGGGAGCAGGGGAGAAACGCAGCTTGAGAAGCAGATGCCCACCCAGCACATGGACATAGAGGGTCCCTGGGGAGTCTTCCAAAACACGCCGATAAAACTCCATCTGTGCCAGTGAAGGCCTGAGGTCTGTCCCACCACCCAGGGCACTGGCCCTGCCACCCCGGGGACACAGACTCCGCCCCAGTGTCGTGACCACTCGGGGCAAACGCGCTCCCCCTGCATCCCTCGCTAATCCCACACTTAAGGATGTTATATTCTGAATGCACATTTGTGGAGTTCAAAAAGAAAACTCTGCTAAACAACTGAAATAATGATGTGTAAAGGGTGAGTAAATCCTGGGAGAAAAAGCACGCAGGTGTTTTCCGGTAGGACGTTCTGGTTCCCAGGTCGTATGTGCATTTGGCCCCTGTCACATCCTGGGGCAGCTCAGGCGACAAAGGAAAACTGTTCTGCGGATGCTCCTGTGATGGGTGGGCTGCTCTCGGATGCGTCACTGAAAGGAGCATCATGCGTGGGGCTGACTTTGCCCAGTTCCTCCTTTGGGTGGGCCAGGGGGCCGGGCTGGGGGCTGGGCCTGAGGGGGTGCTGAACCCGGGGGGCACCCCACTTGACCCTGTATCCTCGGACTCACAGCTCAGCCAGGTGTCCTGGGCCAGCGGCTGTTCCGAGGCCCTAAGGGTCGCAAGGAGGATGGGGCACTCTGTCCTTGGTGACGGTGCCCCACCACCCGGCCCTGCACCTCCTCCTTCCTCGCAGGTCACCCAGGGGTGGAATGGCCCCCAGGGCTGCCCTGCCAACAGGGCTGGGACCCCACTGGGAGCTGCTGGCAGAGCCTGAAACTGTCCCCTTTCACATCTTCAGCAAAGTCTACGTGTGATGATGACAGGCTTGGTCTTTTAATGGTCAGCAGGAAGCTGAGGGGCTTCCCCAGTGAAGCAGCAGTAAAGAATCCGCCTGCCAATCCAGAAGATGCAGGAGACGCAGGTTCAAGTCCTGGGTCAGGAAGATCCCCTACAGAAGGACATGGCAACCCTTTCCAGTGTTCCTGCCTGGAAAATGTGATGGAAAGAGGAACCTGGCGGGCTACAGTCCACGGGGGTCACAAAGAGTCGGACATGACTGAGCACGCACACACACATGAAGGTGAGGGCCGAGGGCAGCTACGAGCCGAGATGAGCAGACAGACAGAGCGCCGCCCGCGTCTGGGGGACTGCTGGCCTGCCCCAGCCTGATCACGGCAGGAACTCTCCCAGGTAGATGTGAAGCACAGCCGGGCAGACTTGTGTGTGCGAGTGAGCATGTGTGGATCTGTGATCTTTGTTCACATCTATCTGTCTCACCGGCCCCGCCACATGGCCGTAAGACCCACAGGATGGGGCATTACTATTCACCACTGGGCTCAGTGTCCAGGACACTGAGCAGGCCTGGCAGGTACGACACAGGAGGTGACACCCATGCCGGGGTGGGGGGTGGTCTGCAGTGTGGCTGGAAAGCCAGGGCCCTGGGCTCAGGGGCTCACGGTGGCTGCCTGGCACCCAAACACCACGGCCCGGGAGTGGTTACGGAAAACTCCGATTCCATGACACTCAGCGTCTGGGTCCCGAGCGCGTCGGGGTCTCCAGCATCTGTCTGCTTCACTGAGTTAAAGGAGGCAGACCCCCGGAGCACGATCCTCTCCTAGGGGGCCAGACATCCCGCAATCGGCAAAGCCCCCAGCCAAGGCCACCGGAGCCTCCGCCTGCCCCTCAGCTCCGCCCATCGCCCCCCGGCCTCCCAGGCCCCTCTCTCCCCCATAACTGACCCTCTGGCCATCAAGAGACACCCGTGCCTCGTCCAGGGGCAAGCGGGTCACAGGACAGGACCCACGGCTCCCCTGAGAACGCGGTGTTTTCACAGGACGAATCCAAACCCAAAAGAGACAGCAGCTCAGAAGGCGGTGTCTGCTGAGGGGGATCTCGGATGCGGTCTTCCCTCCCTCCTGCTACCCGCCCCCACCTCCCAGGGGATGTGACCCCAGCATCCCTGAGGCCCTCGGCGAGAGGCCCACATCCGTACTTCACCTCCTCCAGGCCCGGGAAGCCTCCAGCACACGGGTGCCTGAGGGCAGCCCACCCCACCTGCCCAGGCCTGCCGCGCCCACTGGGAGCTCTAGTGCCAGGACTATAACCTCCAGCCCGAAGGCCAGGTGCCCAGTGACAACACTGCCAGGGGAGGGGTGACTCCTCCCGGAACCTTCCACGGTGAAGCCCTGGAGACCCGGAGTCGGTCACTGGCGAGGTCCATGCTGGGTCCTCCCTCCCCTATCCCTCATGTCCCCTGAGCAGCTCAGCCCCCTCCCGCCCCCGCCCAGAAAAATGCCATCCACAGCCCAGCGTTACTGCGGACAATCGTGGCCCTCGGCTCCTACGGACTCTGCAAACACAGCAACGCGGGTTTTGGGGTTGTTCTCAGCCTTGCTGGGGGAGCTGGGGGGCCCAGGTCATGACATTCCCGGCAGAAGCAACTGCTTCGGCCAAGAGGGCAAAGAAGGAAGGCGGGACCTTTCTGGAAAACATTGGGTCTTGCCCGCGTTCCATCCTTTCTACTGCCTGAGGGTGTGGGAGGCCCTACTGAGCCCACTTCACAGATGAGCAAACGGAGGCCTGGTGAGCAGGGTTGCAGAGGCCCACCACCCCCGACTCACACCACAGAAGGGAACCGGGTGCTCCTCCAGACTGCACGGACACACCAGAACTGAACGCTAGGCACTCCAGGCTGGGGTGGGCCCACCTCGGCACCTCCGCACCCCTCCGCCCGCAGTGGGTGGGTGCGTCAACCTGCTGAGATGAGCAGGTGTGTAAGGCGAGGGTGTCGAAGGGAAAGGCAGGTAGCCTGAGAAGCAGCGAAAGTCACTGCAATGTAAAGGCCGAGTGTGAGAACATCAGAGCCTCTTCCCTGACCTCCTGGCTGGATATCCCTATCCCTCTCTCCCAAACCCCTCCATCTGCAGGGAAGCCCTCACTTCCACCCCTGCGCCACTGGGCTCTGATTGGCTGGTTCTGGAGGGACTCAGCCAATGGGGGTGGGAGGACGGAGCAGCAGGTACCTCTTCTACGTATCCTCCGTGACTCTGCCCAGGTCTCGGCGCCCTCCCCCGCGGGCGAACACAGTCTCCTCTCCGTGCCCTCTGTCCACTATAGACGACTCATCGGAGCCACGAGGTGGATTCTGTTTCTGCCACGACCGCAGCCGACACTCCCCAGCCCCGCTACTGCAGGGAGATCTCGGAAACGTGTGCCTCGTGCAAGGACATGGGGCCCTTTGCCGGGTCACCCACACTCAGAAAGCCCCTGGTCCCAGGCTCTGTAGGGAGCCCAGGCTGGGGGGCACCCGGAGCTCCCATGGCTCCTATGGAGGGGCGCTCGCCCAGCACCCCCCCCGCCCACCGGCTGGCAGGTGAGGGCAGCCCCGCACACCTGGTGGATTTCGTGCCAGCCGTTCTCGTCTTTGCAGCTCACGGCCGCGTGCTCGTGGAGCAAAGCTCACAGCAGCAGGGGTCGCCCCCGACCACCGCCGTATGATACAGTGGGGTCAGGCCGTAGCTGTCCTTATAATCCGGGGATGCGCCAAGCTCCAAGAGGGTCTGAAAAAAAACAAAACACACCAAACGTGAGGTCACTGGTCTCATGGCCCCTTCTACAGGAGGGAATCAATCAAGAAGGAAGAGGAGGATCATGCTCCCCACTCCCAGGCCAAGGTGACCATTAGCCCCAGGTTCCTGTACTTTTCCTGGCCTCGTGGAACTGAAACAGCATCTGGTGCCAGGCACACGCACAGGCTTACACACCCGGGGGATGGAGGCGCTCTGCACAGGTGACCCTCGGGCACTACCTGCTGCCCAGCTGACCCCTGTGGACCAGTGGAGAGTAAGGGGGGAGATGACATTTGCAGCAAAGAGTTGTACCATTGAACCTAAAGGTACAGTGTAAACCATCTCTGTGTGCATCCTGCAGGGGGCGAAACGAGCCAGAGTCGTCATAAACACTTGATTTCCAAGGAAGCCAGCTGAACAAGGGCAGCCCCTATGAAGTTAAGGAATCTGCTTTATAGAAGAGCACCATGTGTGGGTCTTCCGCCCCCAGCAGTGGGTCCCCTCCCCTCCTCGTCCTGACAGAGAGAGGGCTGGGGGCCTGAGCCCCGCTGTCCTGCGCTCCACGGCATGGCACAGAGCCTGGGCTGGTAGAGCGTGCCTGAATAACCGTGTGGGGAGTGAGATGGGGCTGAGGCCCACCCCCTGCCCCCCCAGCATCGGCTCCCCCTTTCTATGGAGGGAGGTGGGTTTGAGCTGAAAATATAAGCCCTTCGGCTGAAACAAGGGAAAGATCACTTTTGTGATCAGCTTGCACTTCCAAGCTCCAGTGGGAACACAACTTTGGGGTTACCCTGGGGTGGCTATTGTGGGACAGGAAGGGGTTCAGGGCAGACACAGGGGGTCAGGCGAGGGGCGGCCCCGTGTGAGATGGGCCCTGAGTTACCTTCAGGGCCAGCAGGTTCCTGGTGCGGGCGGCTTTGTGCAAGGCTGTCATCCCATCCTTGGCACGGAAGTCTAGGTGGGCTCCGCCGTTCCGGAGGGCCTTGATAATCTCCTCGGGGTCGTCCAGCTGAGCGGCCAAGGTCAGGGGAGTCTCTAGGGGCCCGAACACACATGCGTTAGAACCAGCCAGGTCAGATCATCCCCACGGCCAAGTTCAAACATCCCAAAGAGCTCGACAAACTGACTCCCCCAGAGTAACATGGCCCCCACCCACCTGCCGACCCCAACCATCTACACAGTTCCAGCCTGGCTCTGGCAACCCTAGAGATGATGGCGGGGACTCTCGGGGTCACGTGCAAACCAAAACGGGAGGAGAGGCAACATTCAACGTCGTGGCTTCGTGGGCCCTGAGCCTGAGAAGCGGCCTCTGCCGCCTCTGCCCTCGGCACAGAGAATCCCACAGCCCCAGCCGACGCCTCCCTACAGGAGGAACCATAGGTCAGGTAGGGCTGCAGGTGAAGATGCAAAGGAAGGGACTTCCCTGCAGTCCAGTGGGTAAGACTCCACACTCCCACTGCTGGAGTCGCGGGTGCAGTCATTGGTCGGGGAACGAAGATCCCACGTGAGGCAGGGTGCCGCCAGAAAGTAAAAAACACATCAGTAAAAACAAAATTAAAAGACTGGAAAGGCAGACGCCCGCCCTTCTCATGTCAGTTTCACAACTTCTACAGGCACCTTGGGAGATGCCAGGGGTTGAGCTGAAGGGAAACAAACGTGGGTTAAGACACAAGCTCGTGCCCCCCAGGGGTCTCCACTGAGCCAGCACAGAGACCCCGACCGTCATCGTGATGGGAGGGGACCAACGCAAACAAGGACCAATCTACAAAGCCCGGGGACAGAAGGCTGAAGTCCGCCTGCGTGGGGACAAGGGTCAGGAAGGGGCCCCACACTGGGCAGGTGGGCCAGTCTGCGGGGGCTGTGGCTGAGGACGAGTCTCTGTCATCAGACGGCTCTGCTCAGCGTCCCTTGAGTTCCTGCCATCACCCCTGTCGAGTGGACTGCATGACTCTGATGTGGCTAATTAGAGAGGCTCTTAACTTACAGTAAAGGGCAAACAGTAATATGACAACACACAGGTTCCCCTGAAACACTGATAGCTAATAATGAGTCGTTCTAGCCTCGAGCAAGTTTGGAGAGTAAGAGAAGTGGGTTATCACCCAGAGGCAGAATTCCCTTCGGACCGCCTGTCACCATCACAGCACCCTGAGAAAATGCAACTTCATCACAAATTCAGATTGATGACTCCCTTCTATTTGTAATTCCGACATTGATCTATCCACAAATGGGCTTTGTCTGGGGGGCTTTTAAAATGCACTGCTGGAATCCCTCTGTGCCTTGATTTTTCGTGGTGAGACCCATGGGTTTAACCTCCTCCTTGTAACTTGTCTGCAGCAGGTAGACACACCCCAGAGTGCGTGAACACACAACTTATGTGTTGTCTTCCAAGGGAAATGGTATGACGCTCACAAATGCCACAGATGCATCCTTGCTGTAAATCTACCAGAGGCACCCTCACAAGCAGAGATATTTAAACGAAGGAGTTTTCTAGGACAACTAAAGGACCGTGGAGACAGTGAGAACATTCCCTACACAAAAAACATCAGCAAGGAAAGAAAGTCAGGACTTGGAAAGGGTGTTGGGGATGCACACCGGCTGGGATCAGGGGCAGCGGTGTGGATACAGGGCCGACAGGCAGAGAGAAAGAGACTCAGAGAGAGACCCCCAGCCACCCGAGACGGGAGAGGAAGGCCCAGGCCCTCACTGCCTCACCCCAGCCACGCCTGAGGGTCTGCCTTCCTGGCAGAGAAAGGACGCTGCAGGAGGGTGTGGGTGACCCGGGAAGGGCGTAAGGATGGGGTCGTCAGGAGCCGCCGGCAGCCACCCTCCAAAGTCAAGCCTCTTACAGCAGCTCCTCGTGTGTGATGTGAGTGCACATCTGTGCTGACGGAGCCCAGGGCAAGGTCAACCTTCCAATCGACTCGGGTTTTCCTTTCTTGCTGACAGTCTGCGCTTGGCCAACGCCAAAGCCAGGCGGTCCAAAGGAGAAAGTTTTTGTTTCTGCGACACTGTTTTCACAGCTGACAACCTCAATGTCGCTTTACCCGGAGAACACTGTCTAAGAGGGAGGTGCTGGTAAATGGTGACGTTCCACATTACAGAGCCCTCTGGCCCGGCCGCCCCCGGGGGCCAGCGCTGGGCACGCAGGCAGGTGGAGGGGAGCAGACACCCCGTCAGGGGCTGCGTGCCTCCTGCACGAGACGGGACCTCAGCCCTTGGATGCCTTTCAGGGACACTGAGTGACACGTGGCCGTGTCCTAAGAATTTCAGAGGCCCTTCCTCACCAACTGACACTGTAGACTCGGCATGCTCAGACCCAGCCAGGACCCGCCCTGGCGAGGTCAGGAGAGCCCCCAGCTTAGACTCCCATTCCGGAAGGGGGCGTCCAGTGAGACCCCACGAGGGTGGATGGGAGCAGCAAGTAGGTGCTCGTCAACCAGCCCACTCGTGTAGCCCTTACAGGACTGCGCTACCAACGGAGTAACACGCATGCGGCCCTTACATGACTGCACTATAACCGGGTATTGTGATCCCGCCTCCAGCACGCTTGGGAACGGCAATCAACTGGCACCCTAGTTTAAAATATTTCTGCTTTGGCGTTTTGAAATTTTCTAAGTTTTAAAAAATGCACCGGAACCTCCATGAATACAACCTCCCAGGGGACCAGTCTCTCTCATCTTTGGAGGTGACTTTGAAGACAGCATCCCCTCTAAACCCACAAACTGCCTGACGGGATTCTGGCTCCAGGAATGACCGGGACGCGCTTTGAAAGGCAGGTTCTCGGCCGTAAGCATGGGAGGCGCCCACAAGCCCAGGAGGAGGACACCAACTACAGGCCTTCTGGTCCGTCTGGAGGTGGGGTGAGGCCCGGCAGGTGGAAGGCAGGCGGCAGGACGCTGTGCAGGCACAGGACAGCTGCCAACCCCTGCAGCTGGGAGTGTGTGCCACCCCCGGTTCAGGGGGCACAGCCAGGACCTCAGAAGGATGGGAGCCTGGAGAGAACCTCCCACAGGGGCAGCGCTGCCCAGCTCTGCTCCCCAAAAGCCTGGGCAGCCTCCAGCGTGTGTCCCAAACCTTCCGGGCCTCAGTTTCCACACCTGTGTTACTGCTGTTTGGTCACCAAGTCATGTCTGAATCTTGGCCATCCCAAGGACTGTAGCCCACCAGGGTCCTTTGTCAATGGGATTTCCCAGGCCAGAATGCTGGAATGGGTTGCCATTTCCTCCTCCAGGGGATCTTCCTAACCCAGGGATCCTCGAACCTGCATCTCCTGGTTGGCAGGCAGATTCTTTACCAGTGAGCCACCTGGGAAGCCCTCCTACACCGATATGACGGGAATCAAAGTAGGACCAGTACCTCGTGGGGCTCTGGGAGGATCAGAGGCCACATCTGATGTTAGGGCAGTGCTTGGCCCACAGTCAGAGTTTCTCCAGAGGATTTGGCTAGAAATGGGTTTTATTTTATTATTGTTTGACAAACATAGACAGCATATTAAAAGCAGAGACATCACTTTGCCAACAAAGGTCCATCTCGTCAAAGCTATGGTTTTTCCAGTAGTCAGGTATGGATGTGAGAGTTGGACCATAATGAAGGCTGAGCACCAAAGAACTTATGCTTTCAAACTGTGGTGTTGGAGAAGACTCTTGTGAGTCCCCTGGACTGCAAGGAGATCAAATCAGTCAATGCTAAAGGAAATCAACCCTGAATATTCATTGGAGGGACTGATGTTAAAGCTGAAGCTCCAATACTTTGGCCACCTGATGGGAAGAGCCAGCTCAGTGGAAAAGACCCTGATGCTGGGAAAGATTGAAGGCAGGAGGAGAAGGGGGCAACAGAGGATGCGATGGTTGGATGGCATCACCGACTCAATGGACATGACTTTGAGTAAACTCCAGGAGATGGTGAAGGACAGGGAAGCCTGGCATGCTGCAAGCCTGGCATGCTGAAGGACAGGGAAGCCTGGCAAAGAGATGGACACGACTGAGCAACTGAACAACAGTTTTTTTTTCCCAGTATTTTTTAAAACCTATGCAATGCCTTTATTGTTATATAATCATAAAAGTAATTTCTAAAATGACCCATGAAGCCAATGCTTATTCCACGTCCCCCCGCCCCCTGGACAGGCACAAAGCCCAGGAGACTTTGTTTCTTTTCTCAGCAAGAGACAGTCATGGTGTCCCAGGACACAGACCAAGTGAAACGAACATTCCCAGACCTAGTTAGTGATCCGCCCTGGGGGGGACAGCAGATGCCCCAGGGGGGAGGACCAGGTGTGTCTCCTCGAACTCCCACAGGACAGATGGCTACACAGACAGGCAGGGAGGTGGATGGACGGGTAGGTGGGTACGTCTGAGAGTGGGAGGCAGGGACGGGTAAAGCAAAGCGCCGGCCGATGGTATACAGACAGAGATGCCACGCACGTGCACAGCTAAGAACGAGCTGAACAGAACAACAGAGGACTAGTATTTGGTCTCAGGGTAGACTGAGGGAACATAAACCATGCACTCAATCTACCTTTGTAAATAATTAACCCATCACTGAATATAAAACCCATTACTGAGTTACTCCTAATTGGGAAATCACGCCCACCTCATTCCATGGCCTATTTGCCTCATGCAGAGCAACATAGGCCAGCAAAGCCTGACCTTGGGGTGGAACCACTGAGTTCCAGCCTGGGCTCAGCGATGACTTTGATAGAAACCTTGACCCCTACAGGCCGTGGGTTCCCCACGTGTTTTGCAAAGCTCCGCCCACGTGAAGGGTCACAGGAAGCCATGGCTTTGAACATGCTCCACCTGAGTGAGCAAAGGATCCACAATGACAGGACAGGTAAGAACCACGGTGCCAGTTTAACCTGGAAATTGAGTCCCGAAACACTCGCAAGAGAGACAGTATTCCAGTGGACTCAGGGCTGCTGCCTTCGCTCACGCTCATACAACCTCACTTTCCTAAAACAATGCATTTGGTTAAAACTCGCATCTCTAAAACACAACACATCCCTTCTAAGACACGCTGAAATTTTGCCACCCAAATGCACAACTGCGGACAATAACCCAGGACACCTTCCCATCTGAGACTGTGGCTGCCAAACCCGGGGAGAAGTAGCCTAGAATGTTCTAGAAGTCCCCACAATGCAGGTGTCTCCTTGGAAGGGGAGACCTGAGAAACTTATACAATCAAAAAAGCAGAGAGTTGGGGGCAATACTCCTGGCCTTGCCCTTCTGCCCGTATCTCTCCTCCACATCAGCAAAATTCTACACGGCCCCAAAGTCACAACATCACAGGGGGACGTGTCCACATTTCTGTGATGAATCCAGGGACCTCAGCGACTCCTCAAAACTCCCCAGGACCAGCGAGAGGAAACGTGGCAGGGAGCCCTTGCTCATCACCTAGAGCAACGGTTCTCAGACTTTGCAGGCATGCGCATCACTCAGAAGGCTCGTTAATGCAAAGGGTACTGGCTCCGCTCCCAGAAATGGTGCGAGGGGACTGAAGGGCTGAGAAACCGCAGCCCCAGAAGTGACGCTGGTGGGCCAAGGGCACGCTCTGCTAGAGGACACAGCTTCCCAGACCCAGCTCCACAGCGACATCATGGGTTCCCACCTTAGACACTAGTGCATGACCCAAGGATTAGGGTGGTACAACCTCCCCAGGTGGCTTTTAACCTGCAGCTGAGTCTGAGACCCTCTGCTCTGAACTCCCGCTAACTGCCAAACACTGGAAGCAACCAAAACGTCCTTCGGGAGGTGGACAGGATAAACAAAACTGGAAAATCTGTACAGCGAATTATTATTTAGTGACTAAAAAGAAAAGTGTATCAAGTCCTAAAAAGATACAGCTCAACCTTATATGCGCGCGTTGCTAAGCAAAAGGAGCCAGTCTGAAAAAGCTACGTGCTGCATGATTCCAATTACAAGACATTCTGGAAAACTCAAAACTATGAGGCTGTTAAACCAATCAGTGGTTGCCAGGGGTTCTAAAGAGAGGCAGGACTGAACTGACAAAAAGCACAGGGGATTTTTTTTTTTTAAGTTGCAAAACCATTCTGTATGTTTCTGTAATGGTGAATACGAGACTCAAACATCTGTCAAAAGCATAAACTCTACAAAGAGGGATGCTCAAGGTATGCAAATTTTTAAAATAAAGCTTAAAAGTTCATTTAGGAGATGTGGGATCCCAGGATGGAATGCAGACTGTGACAAAAGAGTCTAATTGTATTAAAAATGTAAAAAACAACGTCACGGGAGGAGGGGGGGGAATAAACTGCTGACCTCAGGTGACTGCGGGAGTGAGCAAAGGCAGAAGAAGCCACGCAAGCACAGCTCTCTAGTGGATGAAGCTGTCTCCCACTGTGGGTGCAGGTCAACAACCCGGGAACCACTACATCTCTACTCTGGAAAAGGGCTGAGAACAGAGCCGGTTTCTCACCGTCCGCAGGGGCTGTTACAGAAAAGCCAGGGGTGCGGACTGGAATGCCCCGTATGGTGACCGAGGAGGACTGGGGACATCAGTATGGATTCAGGGTTGGTTTACTCTAGATTCAGATGGGTACACATGGAAACTGGCCTGTGTCTATTCACACACAAGTGCTCACACACGTATCTCCTTGCTCCTTCCTCTGAGAAAGCGCACAAGCAACAACTCCCCAGAGGCGATGAGCACACCCAGCGCCCAGATCTTGGTCTCTAAGACCAGCCCCCCAGGACGGCTGAAGGAAGAGCAGATTGCATGACTAGAGCAGGAAACACTCAGGATGAGCCTGGAACACCTTCCGGTGCCCAGAAGCAAGAAAGTGGTGTGAGAAGAAGAGGAAGAAGGAGAAGGAAGAGGAGGGGGCGGGGGCAGGAGGGAGGAGGAGAAAGAGAAGAAGAATCCACGTGGACATAGGAGCCAAATGCAAGAGCCCCCAGCAGTCAAGGCTGGAGCCATCTGAACAACAAAATATATAAGGTAGCATTGTGCGGCGTGCGTGTCTGACTCTTTGCAACCCCATGGACTGCCAGGCTCCTCATTCCATAGGGTTGTCCAGGCACGAACACTGAAGTGGGTTACCATGCCCTCCTCCAGGGGCCCTTCCCGACCCAGGGACAGAACCCACATCGCTTATGTCTCCTGCACTGGCAGGCCAGTTCTTTAGCACACACACCACCGGGGAAGCCCAAGTGGTATCATATTATAACTCAAATTTAAATTAAATATCCATGCGTCCACACTGGTAAAAATAAATGAATGGGAGAGAGGAGACAAATATCATCTGCTGAAGAATTCCAAGTAGTTTATGGAGTTCACTCTGCCCAGGAGGAGGCGGAGCAGAACTCCTCATCTGTGAGTGTGGGCGGGGCTCAGTAATTCTCCAGAAGACAGTGGATAAAGGAGGAAAAAGAGGAACCACAGCAGAGAAGCCTGAGTGCACAGCTCAGCCAGGGGAGCAAGGTCCACATCCCAGTGATGAGCGTCCCTCGATACAATGTGATGAAAAGGGGTCCACCTCTGCGACCCTTCCTCCCAAACCTATGTGCCCCCGTGTAATCAAGACAGAGGGACATGCACAAAACATCTGACCGGTTCTCCTCCAGGTGGCCAAGGTCATCGAAAACAAGGAAAGCCCTGCAAAGCATCATAAGCAAGGGGGCCTACAGAGACAGGAGGACCGGCTGTCACGAGGGATCTGGAAACGGAAAGAGGATATTCAGTAACTACCAAGGAAAGATGAGCGACGTACGGGTCTCACTTTGTGAGACCACCTATGGGCCTTTCTGAAACCCACGGGTTACAAACAAGAAAAAGCGGGCAAGGATCGCATGCGCCACTGCAGCTCTCGCCTAAACGCAGGTCTCTCTGAACCAGAAACCGCACCTGAGAAGCCACAGGCACCGATGTCTTCGGGGTCACGGCTCAGTGGCCCTCAGGCGGCCTCCGTCGGCACCGGTACCTGGCGCATCTCGGACCCTCTGCGGACCGACGTTTACGAGGCCCCAGGACCGCGTCCTCAAGGTGCTGTTACTTCTGGGGAATTTCACTGGACTCATTCAGGGGCGAGGACGAGACAGCAGCATACAGACCGAAGGGCCACCGTCGTTAAAGCCCGAGGCAACTTCTAATTGGGCCATGCGGGAGCTGGGCAGGGGCGCGTGGCAGCGCCGGGCACGTCTTGGCCCAGATGAGTTACCACCGCATGGAAGCGAATGTCATCACTGGAGCTCAGAAATGAGGCCGGGACTTACCGCGGGGGCTCTGCAAAACCAGCCCAATCAATGCATATTCAATTTGTACTTCTCATCAAGATTCTTCCAGGGCTGAGAGACGTTTCTAGCTTTATTATGGCCCTGTCTTTGCTGTGCCTGGGCTAACTTTCAAGTCTGGGAAGACAGCACAAAATAAAAGCCCTAAGTTTTGCTCCACTTGTTAGTTTCACTTCCTTTTCAGGGCTCGAAACACCATCCGTCTCGTCCCAGAGGTTCCCACCAAAGCAGATGAGCCAAGACCCCACTGGACGAGTCTGTTTCTTTAGGCTACTCTCACTGTTACCTAATCAAATTTCCATCCGAACGGGGACTAGACGGTCGGAATAACCCAGGCTGCTTTGTTTTAATGGACAGGCTGCTCCTCCGGGATTTAATTATCTCTGGTGCGTCCCTTAGTCCAGAAGTGCCGTTCTGCCCCGCGCAGGGCCCACGCTCAGCCCAGGAGCGCCCCCAGGACACGCACCCCACGTGCAGGGATGCAGCACGCGTGTTGTGAGCCTCTCTGCACTTCCTGCGCTTGGGAAGGAAGCCGCTTCCAGCTCTCTGCTCTGGGAGTGAAGTCTGGTTCTCAGTCTGACTCTGCCTCTTGGTGGCTGGCTTTTGAGGAAGTCATAGATCTCAGCTAGGAGCCGCCAGGACACAGGCTCACCCTGGGATCATCAGAGCTGCAGAGGACGACCGCCCAGCATCTGGAATAAAGCGGGGGTGGGGGGGCAGCTCTGCCTCCCCCGGCCTGCAGTGGGTGACTTGCTCCGGGAGCTCAAAGACTCTACTTAGGGCCCACGCTCTGGAGCCCGTCCTCCACAATGAGAGAAGCCGCTGTAACGGGAAGCCCACACACCCCAGCGGGAGAGCAGCCCCCACTCACGGCAACCGGGGAAAGTCCACGCGCAGCAACAAAGACCCAGCACAGCCGAAATTAAATAAGTAATTTTTTAAAAATGGCCCTAAGACCACTGACTTAAAAAAAAAAAACAAAACCCAGAGTGTTTGATCACTGTCAGATTTGTCCACACGGAGCCTGCACGGATGTTCACAGCAACTTTCATCACCAACACTTGGAAGCCACCAAGGTGCTCTTCTGTAGGTGGACGGATAAAAGCTGTGGAGTACCAGCCAGTGGAATGTTCTCTGGACCTAAAAAGGCACAGACGAGGGAGGGGAGGGCTGGGAGCCTGGGACTGGCAGAGGCAGAGCGTCACACAGGACGGGAGAGCAGGGCCCCGCTGCACAGCACAGGAGCTGTTGCTGTGTTCCGTGTCTTGGGATAAGCCATAATGGAAAAGAATAAAAAAAGAAATGTCTATATGTGCAAAACTGAGTCACTTTGCCGGAGAGCAGAGTTTGGCACAACACTGTAAATCGACTATAATAAAAAAATGAGCTATCAAACCACGAAAAGACACGGGTGAGATGTGAATGCCTATGACTAAGTGAAACAAGCCAATCTGAAAAGGCCACACACTCTGTGACTCCAACTACATGACATTCTGGAAAAAGCCAAACTATGGATTCAGTAAGAAGAACTGTGGTTGCCAGGGGTTAGAGGGAAGGAGGGACAGGCAGAGCACAGAGGGTTTTTCGGGCAGTAAAGCTACACTCTGCTTGATGGTGAATATGTGTCCTTAACGCTTGCCTACACCCACGGAATGTACAACAGCGAGGGAAGCCTGATGTGAAAGCGGATGTTGAGTCAACACCAGTGCATCAGCATTGGCTCAGCAGGGTGTTGCTGGCCACGCTGATGTCAGGCGCTAAACTGTGCAGGGGCCTGGGAGGTGGGCGGTTATACGGAACCCCTGTTCCTTCCGTTCAGTATTCTGTAAACCTAAAACTACTCTAAAAAATAAAGTCTAAGGTGACTTGGACAGTAAAGAATCTGCCTGCAATGTAGGAGACCCAGGTTCGATCCCTGGGTTGAGAAGATGTCTTGGAGAAGGGAATGGCAACCCACTCCAGTATTCTTGCCTGGCAAATCCCACAGACAGAGGAGCCTGGCGGGCTACAGTCCATGGGGGCCCGCAGAGAGTGGGACACGACTGAGCAACTGACACTCTCACTTTCAGGGGGATGGGAAGTTCTGCTGTACAGAGACTAGTAGCTACCAGAAGTAAAACTGATGTAGAAAGGTACCCTTTGGCAGCCTCCACGTGAGAGCTGTTCAATAATTCTGCTTTAAACGTTGAAAGTGAAAATAAATAAAAAGTTATAATTTATCTACCCAGACTCCCCCCAGAAACCACCCACCCCAAATCCTCTGATTACTGTTAATTACTGGGTGAGACCCTGGAACGTCCTGGAACAGGACCGTCTGCCCAGGAGATGGGGTCCTGCCCCTGCTCCCCACCTGCAGGCGGGGGGGTCTCAGCCTTTGCTGGAGCCCCTGCTCTTAAGTCTGTGCTCTGCCAGGCGCTAGTTCACATGGATTTGAGGGGAAAACGGGTTTCTCAGAGTCGGCTCTTCCGGCTCAGTGAGTCCAGAGGCCGTCATTACGGGGCTGGTTCAGGAAACCCCAGCGTTTATTTGACCCAGTGCCAACTTCTCCATGGTTGCTGCTGGCGGATCGAGCCTTTTTCAATTTCGGGGGAGAGTAGGGAATATCCTCCTCTGTTTTCCTCCTTCCTGGGTCCCCGAGGCTCCAATCCATCTGCTCTCTCGATGACTCCATCCATCATCACAAGGACAACATTTTTTTTTGGTTTGGTTGCTTTTTTTAACCTTTATTTATCTCTGGCTGGGTCTCCGTTGCTGGGCGTGGGCTTTCTCCAGCTCTGGAGTGTGGGCTTCTCAAGGCAGTGGCCTCTCTCTTCACAGAGCACAGGCTCTAGGGCATAAAAGCTTCAGTAGCTGTGGCACACGGGCTTAGCTGCTCCGCAGCATGTGGGGTCTTCCCAGACCAGGGATCGAACCTGTGTCCCCTGCATCAGCAGGCAGATTCTTAACTGTTGGGTCACCAGAGAAATCCAAGGGCAGCATTTTAAACTCCAGCGGGAGGCCAAGAGCATGCCCACTGACCCCGGTTTGGAAGCAATCTGGGGTCTAGGCTGACACGTTGTTAGAAGCTCCGTTAGGGTCAGCTCTGGAATAACAGTCACTTCAAACTCTTGGAATCCTGAGACGCTGGAGGGCTTGGTTCACGGTGGGAAGGAGCCAGTGGGAGGGGCGGTGCTCGGCCCAGAGAACCATCAGGAAACAGCCGTGGATGCAGCCAGGTCAAGAGGGGCCAAAGGCCACCCAAGGAGAGAAGCCAGGTCAGGGACCACAGACCCCAGGCCTGGCTCAGGTCTGCGACTGTCCCCGGAGGCTCAGGTTCACGCTCAAGAACCCACGGACCCGTCTGTGGTCCAAGCCTCAGTGCGGGGAACCACGTCACCGTGATGAGCCGAACCCCACCACCCTGCCACGAGCTGGGCGCCAGCCTAGATGGCCAGGCCCAGAGGAGCAGCCTGCTCACCATGGGGCCAGAACCAGCATGTGCTCGCTGCTTGCCCCCCAACCTCAGCCTGGTGCTCAGACCCAGGGAGTCAGAGCCCCTGGTGCCCACCCCTGCTGCCCCTGCGGACGGAATGCCCAGCCCTGCCTCCCCCTGCTCCCCATCTAGACTCTTCACAGAGACCACTTCCCCACCTGCCGCCTGGGACACACCCGTCTCCCAGCCCCGGGGCCTCACCTCACCAACCCTGCCCTTGGAAGGTCAGCCCCCTGCAGGCATGGCACGGCTTCCTCCTCCGGGGTCCCCACCCACAGAAGCCCCCCTCATCTTCATGCCCACATCATCCATCAGGACGGCCGGGAGCCCGGCTTGTTCGTGTTGCCCCCCGCCCCAGCACACAGACCCCCGGATTCCCTGTCTCACCACGTCCGCTGGGCTGGTAACCTGCTCACCTTCAGCCAGGCCTCTGCACTCACCCCTGTCTAGGCCTGCGATCTCCTGACCCCTCCAAGTACCCACTCACGCTGTCCTGTCCCCTGGCATCTCGGGCACTGACGGTGTGGCACTGATGAGCCAGCAGCCCTGCACTCACACTGCACAACTAGATTTAGGGGACAGGAGTTGACAGTGGTCACAGCACGGCCACCTGTGCGTGGACGGGGACCGCCACGGCCGGAGGAGCACAGGGGTGGGTCTTGCCCAGCATCAGGGGTCAGAGGAGCCCCCACAGTGATGAGAAAGCTCCCTTCCTCAGCTGACAAACACACCTGCCGTGGGTTCAGGAACTGTGAGGGCCACGTGTGTATGCGATGTTGACATGGGGTGGGCGGGCTGCCCCATCCCAGGAGGAGAGAGGAGGGAGGCCCTGCTCGCTGAGTCCAAGATGAACACTCTCTGCTCAGCATCACCCACCTGCCGGGGGGAGGGCGGGAGCCCTAAGTTGCCATAAAGACCCTCACCTGAGCTGCTCTCGGCTTTCACAACAGCCTCACTTCCGCTGGTTGAGTTCACGTGTCCCGTGGGCACAGGGCTCTCCCTGGGGTGACACTGCCTCCCCCCAGGGGACACTGCGTAACGTCTGGAGACATCTTTGGTGGCCACAGCTGGTCAGGGCTTTCCTGGCATTCGTGGGTGAAAGCCAAGGAAGCCATAAACATCCCACGATGCACAGGGCAGCCCCCAGCATAAAGAACTGCCTGGCCCCGTGGTGGAATATTATTCAGCCATGAAAAAGAGGAAGTCCCACTGTTTGCAAGGATGTAGATGGACCGTGAGGGTGCGACACTGTGGTGAAAGAGGTCAGGCGGACAGAGACAGACACTGAGCGACCTCACTGACACGTGGAGCCCAAAACAACAGAGCTCACAGAAATACAGAGCAGGCTGGCGGCGGCCCCGGGCAGGAGGCGGGGGCGGGCAGGACAGGCAGAGGGCAGCAGAGGGCCCAGACCTCCAGCTGTAAGGTAAGTGCATGCCACGGATGCTGTGGGCAGCGTGGGGACAAGAGTTAACCATGCTGCGTTGTCAGCAGGCCCCTGAGAGTCCAGTGGTCAGGACTCTGCATTCCCCATGCAGAGGACACAGACTGAAGCCCTGGCTGGGGGACTAAGATCCCACATGCCACATGGCATTGTATGGCTCAGGAAAAAAACATACTCTGTGTATATTTAAAAGTGGCTAAGAAAGCAGATGGGCTCCCCCTGGTGGCTCAGTGGTAAAGAATCTGCCTGCCAACAAAGCAGAAGCAGGCTCGATCCCTGGGTCGGGAAGATCCCCTGGAGAAGGAAATGGCAACCCACTCCAGTATTCTGCCTGGAGAATTCCATGGACAGAGGAGCCTGGAGGGCTACAGTCCATGAGGTCGCAAAAGAGCTGGACGTGACTTAGCAACTGAACGCCAATGACTAGCTCCTAAAAGTTCTCATCGTAAGAAAAAACAAGCAGAACTATGGGTGGGGCTGGATATTAACTAGACGCTGTGGTGATCATTCCCCATTGCATTCACAAACCAAATCGTTATACCACACACTGAAAATTGCTTAGCCATAAAGCCAGAAACCAAAAGAGAAAAGAGAAGATTAAATAAAAGTGCCCATTTGGGACTGGTAAAAAATAGAAAGGCTCGCCCAGCCCCAAGGTCAGCAGGCCGGAGGACGGCGGCCTGCACGGGTCTATCCCACACGTGATCCGAGGCCCCGCGCACAGAGGCTTGGTTTCCAGCGGGGGGAGCTAGACACCTGTGAGTGCACGCCTGTCTTCCAGGGCAGGAGACAGCAGCTCTGTGTTATCCGTTCATTCACTCATTCAACTCAGGTCCGCACTGAGCACCTTCCACCTGCCAGGTGCTGGCCAAGTGCTGGCAACTCCGGGTACAACACAGGCACTCGGACGGGGAGAAAGCATGTTTAAGACCCAATGCAGGCTGACGCTGCCTGTGAAGGCTGATGCTGAACGACAGCATCGCCTCTTCTCCCCGAGCCCATGCTTCAGGGGGCCTTCCCCAAGTCTTTCCAGCCAGCCCTACCTCCGGTCTCCAGGTCGTGGAAATTCGGATCCAGGCCTCGGTCCAGCATTTTGACGATCTTCTCCACTGACCGATGCTGGATGTGATCCATGCATTTTTTCAAATTGGTCTGGAGAGAAAAGTAAAAGTGGCTTTAGGGAGAAACGTCTCTACAGACCACAGGAAGGCTCCTTGTGGGCGCAGAGTGGCCTCCTCTACAAGAAGGGGAGCTACCCCTCAATAGGGCCCCACTGCAGACCCCAGGCCCACCGGGTAGCGTCATTCTGTGTCTGGAACCCCAGGGCCAAACTCAGAGCCCAGTACGTGGAAAATGCCATCAGCCCACCCTGGATGAATGTTCTAGAAAGCCCCCCACCAATTCCTGTCCTTGCCCAAAGTCACAGGACGTTTCTTCACTTTCAGAAGGCTGAGCATCCTGGACCACTTTGAAAACAACACTTCCCAGGGCGCACCCCAGGTCTCCGACTTCATTCCTGGTGAGCGAGGCCCAGGGATGGGCATATGTGCGTCTTAATCTCTAAAGCGGCAGGCTCAGTGCGGGACCAAAGGGCAGAGCTCACTCAGCTTAGTCCAGGCAAGTCAAGGTGAAGGAGACAGTCACGCCTCAAAAGACCAGAACGACCTGGGGCTCAGCCCTGACGGGGCCGCCCAGCCACACCCGCAGGGAAATAACGATCACCCGTCGGTCTTGCAGACAGCCTGGATGTTTGACTGTAATCACGGAATCCGAGATAGCTCTGTCGGATGACCCTAAGGCTCTGGCTGGCCAGTCCTCCGCCTCTACTCTACACCCTTCCTCCCCAAACACTCCGAAGCCCCTGGACCCTTCAGCCCAGGGACACAGGCTGGATCTCCACCTGGATGCTTTCTGTACAATGTGGGAATAAAAATTCACAAGTATCCAAAGGCAGAGGGCACACTTGGTCACACTGAACACCTTCCCTGCTATTCACTAATCGACATTATTTTAAAGGCACAAACACACTTTCATCACTTTCATCTACACACTGGAGGGTCATTAAAAACCAGAAGTGCCCACACTTGGAGTCTAAACACGCCTGTGCGGGCGGATCCCAGGGCTGGGCTGAGAAAATCCAAGAGCAGCCTGACTGTCCTGTGCCTGAAAACCGCCAGCTGAAGCACAGAGCGGACGTGCCGAGGGGGTGGAGAGCCAAGCGGAAGGGCCACCAGCCACGTCTGGACAACTCGAGCACAAAAATAGCACAACCGGCAGGCGACAACCCACTGAACATGATGAAAATCCTCACGACCTTCCTGATACGAATGGGGGACGAAGCACAAACAAGTGGGACCCTGTGGGGCGGGGAGGCCCCCTGTGTGCTTGTGGCTCCGGGTGAGCTCACCTGGGCAGGTCAGGGCTGGCTCGGAGAAGCCGTCAGGCAGCGACCGGACGCTGGCCTTCCCTGAGCACTGCAGGAGATGCTCCGGGCTCTCTGGGGAGGGGTGGGGCAGGGCGGGGAGGGCATCCCTGGGCATCACACCGCGTCCACTGTGCTGGGCGAGGTGCCCGCCACACGCTCCAGCTCCAGCGCACCCTGGACAGGCACAGCGTCCCTGGCAGGGCACAGCCGTGTCTGCACAGCAGCCCACGGAGCTTTGCTAACCCTCTCCCTCTCCCCTGCTGCCCTCACGCAGAGGTCTGGCCTCCGAGCAGCTTATGTAAACAGCACTTTAACTACAAGGGCAGCAGCAGCAGATACCTACTGCAGTGCTGTCCCCTGTCTCGGCAGCAACAGCTCAGAGGGAATGGCCACCCCTCCTTCCAGAAACACTGGGGGAGGTGAGTAGAAAGCAGGGTCCCAGTCTCCTCTCTCTCAGTGACGTTACTTCCCTTTTGCACAGGTACCTACCGAGCCTCCCTCACACAGGAGGAGACGTCGGTGCTGTTTAACGGGGCTCTGGCGGCTGCAGGGGCCTCTTCAGCCCCAGCATCTGCCGGGAGGAAGAACCACTGTCCGAGAACCGCCCTGATCTCTGAAGACGACGCCACAGGAACGACAGCACGAGCTGACACGAACACTCCTCGCTTACCTTCGTGTGCAGCTTGGCCAGCTGCTTCTCGTCCAGGTTGGTCTGTCTATACACCCGCTTCTTGTAGCGAAACTGACACAGACAAAGAAACAGGGGGGAAAAAAAGGAAAGAAAACCAGGTAAGTATTTCACACAGCTGGCCACAGAGAGCAATAGCCGGCCTCTTCCATGGCTATCTCACCCATGGCAGGGGCTCCCGAGCAAACCCTGCGGCGTTAAATAAACCGTTTGTATTCGAACCACAGAGACTGTGACAGCGCACAAGTGCCTTCTGCAGAGACGCTGCTGGGAGCCACTAAGACAAACTCGGGCAACCGGAGGGACGAGCGCCCGGGAGCTTGGCGTTCCCTGCTCGCCTCTGCCTCCTCTGCCAGTGAACCAGTCTCCCTGCTGCCAGCGAGGCACCAAATCGGGACCTACTTCTCACATCAGCCACGTCCCCAGCATCGGCCACCTTTATTAAACACACATTAGAAGGCTGAAGAATTGATGCCTTCAAATTGTGGCGCTGGAGAAGACTCTTGCGAGTCCCTTGGACAGCAAGGAGATCCAACCAGTCCATCCTAAAGGAATCAATCCTGCATATTCACTGGAAGGGCTGAAGCTGAAGCTCCAGTCCTTTGGCCACCTGATGGAAGAGCCAGCTCATTGGAAAAGACCAGAGGATGAGACGGTTGGTGGCATCACCAACTCAACAGACATGAGTGTGAGCAAGCTCTGGGAGATGCTGAAGGACAGGGAAGCCTGGCGCGCTGCAGTGCATGGGGTCACAGAGAGTCGGACACAACCGAGCGACTGAACAGCAACAGAAGCCCCAGCCTGGTGAAGCTGCCTGCGTGCAGCCTCTGCCTGGGGCCTGAGCTCAGCCTCGCTCCCTCACACGTCAGTGCCTCCGCTAACCTGGAGGAGACGGGAACAGAGGGCACACGCTGGGCAGGTGCAATGATGTGCCCAGGAGGGTACAGTGAGGCTGCACACGCAGTTCTGAATCCCCAGCAACCCCGCCTGACGCCCCTCTCCTCCCAGGTGCCCCGGTCGCCCTAGGGTGGGTTTGGGAAGATGCTGGCAGCTTGGGCATCACTAGGTTTCTAGGTCGAAACATGGCTCCAATTCCAGCCCCACCACTGTCCCAGGGTAACCAAAAGTGGGGTCCAGCTGCTCGCCATTCAAAGCCAATCAAGAGGCCAGGTTGGTGGAAAGGGGAGTTTGTCTGATTTTGGATGCTGGCAACCGGGGGTGGGGGCCAGGTGCCTCTTTAAAGGCGGACTCCCCTCCCGAACAGTCGGTGGGCAAGAGCTTTCACCAACGGAGGGAGGGGGCTGCAGGCACAGTCAGCTCTGACAGGCATCTTGAAATTGGTCATCGGTGGTCGGACCAGCACCATATGGTTGTTTTCGGTACAGCTAGTCTTTAGTTCCAGTTCCCCTTTCTTTGAGGCCAGTTCCCGGAATTGTGGCAGCTTATGTCACGGCTGGGCTTCCAGTGATCAGTTCTGGATCACTGATCCCAGCACTAGTGACCAGAAACCACCTGCCAGAGCAGGTGATGTAAGAGACGTGGGTTCGATCCCTGGGTCGGGAAGGAGGGTGCAGCAACCCACTCCAGTACTCTTGCCTGGAGAATTCCACGGACAGAGGAGCCTGGCGGGCTATAGACAAGGGTCACAAAGTCAGACACAACTGAAGTCTTAGCACACACACGTGCAAGGACGCATGTCACGACTACAGTCTGGCCGTCGTGTAGTTAACTTCTTCCACCCAGTAGGCGTTTCTGTCCCTAAAAGACAGCTCCCAGGACCTGGCTCAGAATAGTATCTATGGTCCTTGCTGCTGCTGCTGCTAAGTAGCTTCAGTCGTGTCCGACTCTGTGCAACCCCATAGACGGCAGCCCACCAGGCTCCCCGGTCCCTGGGATTCTCCAGGCAAGAACACTGGAGTGGGTTGCCACTTCCTTCTCCAGTGCATGAAAGTGAAAAGTGAAAGTGAAGTCGCCCAGTCCTGTCCGACTCTTAGCAACCCCACGGACCGCAGCCCACCAGGCTCCTCCGTCCGTGGGATTTTCTAGGCAAGAGGACTGGAGTGGGGTGCCATCGCCCTCTCCACTATGGTCCTTGAGGAAGAACTAAAGGTCCTTGACTTCACTTAAGAGACCAACCTTTATTATCTGGTCTGCTTTGAGTGTTTCCCTTTGTGTCTGCATGTTTTCACTTCTCTGATTAAATTTATTCTTTGGGTAAAGTTTTTCCACAGACAAAAGGCGGGCAGAGGATGGGGGGCCTGGGCCACGCAGTCCTGTCCCGTTGCACTAGCAGCTGGGTCACGGGGCTGAGCACGCGCCTCACCGGAGCCTCTGCTTCTTTGTCAGTCACACGGGGGTCACACACAAAGCTCCCAGGGCTGCTGGGGAAGGAACGTGAGCTTCCTGGCCCAGGACCAGCGCTGGGCAAACGGTCTTACCCTTCCCGCCCCCACTTCGTTTGATTCCCTCCGTCACTCAGAGGAGTTTAAATAACCACGGACATGCCATGAGGGCTCAAAGCAGGCTCAAAACCTAACTCTGAACGTCTGATTCCATTCACGTTTCCAGAGTGACCCCCTGGTGGCCTCCCCCCGACTCCAAACAGAAGAGCAATCCCATAGCTAACCACATTCCTCGGTGCCACAGACTGAAACCTGCTCTTTTTTTTTTTTTTCTAGGTGCCAAAATAAACCAGTGCAATCAGAAAATCCTGTGAAACGCAGGCAGCTCCCAGTTCCTGGATCAGTGTGCTGCCGAGAACAGTCAGCGTCCATCCTCGAGCTGACCTCGTGGGAGGAGACGCAGGCCGTTTAGGATTCTGCCCCTCTGGTTCTAGGGTTAACTGGGACACGACATTCTGAGGACAGCCGTGAAGGCTCCCTATTGCTTATCCTCATCCAAGATGAGACGGCCTGTCTTCTCCACCCACCTTCATCCATGGCCCTGGGGACACGGCTGCGTGCGAGAGAGCCTCTGCTCAGTCACTCAGTCGTGCCTGACTCTTCGCGACCCCACAGACTGTAGCCCGCCAGGCTCCTCTGTCCATGGGATTTTCCCTGGGAAGAATACTGGACAGGGTGGCCATTTCCTCCTCCAGACAATCTTCCCGACCTAGAGATCAAACTCATGTCTCCTGCATTAGGAGGCAGATTCTTTACCACTGGGCCACCTGAGAAGCCCGTGGGAGTGACAGGAGAGAATGTAACAGCTTGCTAACTTGATGGATCTGTGGACTTCAAGTCAGTGGGCGCTTCTTCCAGTTATTAAAAAAACACGCTCAGGTCGATAATACCTCTCGGCAGGAGGGTGAGCACTGACAGGAGAATGTCCGTTCCCAGAGTCATAATCGTTTGCAACGTGTGGTTACAGAGGGACCCAGGCTCAGAAACAAAAGTCCTTTTCTCGCCCTTCTCTCCATGCGTCATAGGTAGCCAATCATGCCTAACTGCAGTGATCCAAGGCTCAGATCCACGCTGCCCTTGAGGTGTCCGCCCCGCACAGCGGATCGCCCGGCAGGACGGTGATCCAAGATGAATGAAGGCACGTGTGAGTGATGCTTCCATGGCAACGGGAGCGGATGGCAGCCGCACCTGCAGCACCACCGCTCGGGCTCGCCTGTCACCGGGCCGTGTGCTCAGAGCACTGCCCTGTGGAACAGCCCACTCGAGCCTCACGGCCGCGGAGACGGCGGCACGAACATTCCCCTGCCTTCACAGCTGGAACCTGTGGCTCAGAGAGGGTCCCTCGGCGGCCAGGACGGGACCCAGCCTGTCTGAGGTCACAGCCCCGGCTCCCCATGGTCCCCGGGCGGGACGTCAGAAGGACACGTGTGCCAGCTGTTCTGAAAGCCAGGACACAGCCCTGCCCGGTTCCACCAGGCTCTCCTGGGCCTCCTCTTGTTCAGGGCCGGGGGGTGGGATGGGCCAGCCTTCTCCAGGATGCTTTCCGATCGAGAGCAGGCTCTGGACTTCCTGTGCCCGCCTGTTTTACTGTCTTTACGGACTGTCAGCCCCTAAAGGAGCTGCGTGTTTGCTGCTCCTGGCCTGTCCCCTCCCACAGAGGGCAAGCTCCATCAGACCAGAACCCTGACTGTCCTGCGTCGAGAGAGGGCTGGGACTGAGCAGGCAGGCCCCCAACAAGGGGCTGGTCAAGGAGCCCCACTTCACAGATGAGCAAACCGAGGCAGGGACAGGGGCCCACGTGACTCCTGAGAGGCCTGTCAGCTTTTCCTCCGCGAAACCTCCTCCCTGGCCCAGGGCACACTGGGGATCGCAGAACCTCAGCTTTGACGTCCCCATCAGGCCTGGGAACGTGCAAGTTGGCTGCAGCCTCGGTCCATGGCGTCTCTGACTTCAGAGTAACCCCCTATGGGGGCCCAGATGCCACCCACGATGCCACTCCCGGGCTCTCACAGTTGATCAGGCTGAAATAAATACCATCACTCGATAATGAGGTGACGTGTGGGGCACCTGTAGAAGCGTCCACGTTTCCTCCCACTTGTGTCTCTGTGTTAATACGTCACGTCGGGGGGGGGGTCCACTGGAGGCTGATGTGTCCACACCTCTGAACAGAGAGCAGGTGACTAACAAGGACCTACCGCGCAGGAGGGGGAGGCTACTCGGCGCTCTGCGGTGGCCTATGTGGGAAAAGACTGTAGCAGAGTGGGCACATGTAAACGGATAACCGATTCGCTTTGCTGTACACTGGAGATTAACACAGCACTGTAAATCAACAATACTTCAATAAAACTCAATTTAAAAAAACTCTAATAGAATCTGTATCCCGCTGTTGTGTGAAAATCGGACAAATCTTAATTATGTTGAACTGGTTGTGGTGCTTTTCAGGTTTACTGTATCCTTCTACTTTGCTGTCTATTCATTCTGTTAATTTTTGAGAGCTTGATACTAAAACTCCAACTAAAAAATCTTAATTTATCTACTCAAAAAATAATTGTAATACATTGTGGAACTGTATGTAACTTTGTTCTGTACTTTCCAAGTCTCCTGTAAATGTGTTACCATTCTTTCATAATTAAAAAAATTTTTAATTAAATAATTTTTAAAAATGTTTCAAATTAAATAATTTTTAAAAATACACGATGTGGGAATTCCGTATGTAAACCTGGGCTCCCCAAGGGTAGGGTCTGGGGACACGCCTTCTGTGGATGTGAGGCTGCCAGTGGATACCCCCTGAATGTCACGAGGCAGCCCACCCACCCAGGAGCACCTGACCGGCCACAGCGGCTCAAACAGCCCACTGGTCATTCCCGAGACTCATGCTTCTGACAACAGCTGGATGGCCACCGGCCACCCCATGCCAGGGAGAGACTCAGTGGGGCAGGGGCAAACCCCACTCTGCACCCCCAAACTCAAAGGTCCCGGGGACATGAGCTTGAGTCAGACCCAGGGTTCACTCACAGCAAGACATCCCTGCAGCAGGACGTCCCTCCAGCAGGTTCGTCCGATCCACAGCGAGAAAACAAGTGGCTACGCATTGCACGTGTGCCTGCCAAGTCGCTTCAGTCGTGTCCGACTCTTTGCAACCGTATGGACTGTAGCCCGCCAGGCTTCTCTGTCCATGTGATTCTCCAGGCAAGAATCCTGGAGTGGGTTGCCATGCCCTCGTCCAGGGGATCTTCCCCACCCAGGGATCAAACCCACGTCTCTTACGTCTCCTGCGTTGGCAGGCGGATTCTTTACCACGGTGCCACCTGGTCCACAGACCAGGACAGAACCACCTGCGAGCTCACCAATGCAAACTATTGATTTAAGAGTGATTTCCGCATAGGAGATAAACCCAGAGTCTGGGAAGGCGCCCCCTGCTCCCCATCGTGCCGGCTCTGGGCGGGCGAGCAGTACCTCCAGGGACGGGATGCCCTTGCCCACGGGCTGCGGGTACTCGCGCAGCAGCCGCTCCTCATCCAGGAACTTGCCGTCGCGCCCGTTGCTGGCCGGCTGGAACAGCCCGTAGTTCAGGACGTCCTTCAGGCTCTGGTTCAGCGAGCACAGAATCCGCTGCTTTGCAACCCACACTGTCGCATCCGGGTTGAATCGAATGCACTTCTGCAGGGGAGGACAAGACCCCTGGTTAGCAGGAAGCCCCCTGGAGCAGGTGGCCAGAGATGCCCAAGGGGTCTCCATTCCATCCTGAGGCCTCCTCTGAGCTCTGGACTCTCTGGCTTTATGGTGAAAACCATGACCCTCTGGTCTCCTTGGCAAATATAAAAGGGGAAAAGCGCAGATGGAATCACTGATTCCGGGGCCCCGGATCTCACTGTTGGCTCCAATCTCCGGGACCAGCTGCATTTTCTGGTCATCACTTACCATCACAGACTGCCTTGGGCAGTTCTCCCACCTGTACAGAGCTTATCAAACTTGCCTGCTTATTAAAACACACAAGGATGACCCTGCCTCCTCCCGGAAGAGTGTCTGATGCAGCGGGTCTGGGTCCAACCACAAAGCTGCGTGTCTCGCAAGTTTCAAGGTGATGTTACTGAGGCCGGCCCAGAAAACACTGGGGACCACGGCTCGAGAACCGCAGCGCAGCTGCATTTCTACCTGAAGGCTCTCCGTGGACACCTCACAGACAGCCTCCTTTCCTCACCTCACTGATGGGCGAGCCTGGGGCACGGGCATCTGTGCCCCACCCACCCAACTCTGAACGTCAGGGCTGTAAAAACCTTGAGAGCGCCCCTCCCAAACCATAAAGGAAGGCGATTATGAAAAACGGTTTGACTTAGAAATCGTATCCAGTGCCATGAAAGTTAATTTTTGAAAAGGTTAAATGGTACAGACGGTTCCCGCAGACCGTGAACAACACTTCTCAAGAACAGAACAGCGCCTCTAGGAACACGAACACGCGACTTGGTCACACTCCCAGGTCCCGTCTAGGAGACCCGCCCATGAGCCAGGAAAACAAGCTCTAGGCCGAATCCACTTCTGACTGCGACCTCGTTTTTACTGAATTAAAGCTGTGTTCTACTGCACCGCCGTCGGCAGGGGCTCAAAACTTTGCTTAGTCGCTGTAAAAGCATTCGGACAGGATGAGCGCGTGAGCCTGGAACCAGGTCTCCGCAGGGGCGCCCGCACACCCGAGGAGGCCCCAAGGCCCTTCTCCCTCCCTGACCCTCCTCCCGGGCCACACCTCCCCGGAGGGTAAGAGGATCCCGCTTCTCAACAATAAGGTTGGTAGAGCAGGCAGCCCGGAATCCCACTGCTAGGAAACCTGACCCCACGGGCATGAGCGTGCCATCTGTCCCTCTTCAATGGCAAAGGCTGGAGCGTAAGGCTCAGAGTTCGTCTCAGGGCTGCAAGGCGGGTCGGGGGCCAGTTGCTCACTTCGGGAACTGCCAGCCACCCCCCGCCACCTCGGGCTGAGGAAGAAGAGTGTCTGTGAACTCCCAGTCCATCTGAGCTCTCCCAGCTGTGACCAAGTGGGGCTGCACATCCCCGCACTGTTCCTGCTTGGAGAATCCTTGCTGGCCTCCAGTTCCAACTGCACAGACAACCCCAGTTCCCTTAGACACCAGCGTCCAGAGGGCGTGAGGGTCCCTCCCTGTGGCTGGCAGAAAGGAACCTGCCACCAGGTGGGTGTTGAGCGGAGCACAGGCTGGGAGTCAGGCCCCAGGGGGTCTGTGTGGTGTTTGTAAGTGATCCCAGAGATTACTGGTACCCACTGCCACTCAGTGGGCAGAGCTGGGGAGGCTGCCTCTGTGCACTGTGTGGGCTGGTTGCACAACGAAAGGATGTCCTACTCCAAAAATGCCAGGAGGGCCCCACTGAGAAACTGCTAGAAGGAACAGGAGCTCGGAGGTCAGAAAGGCTTGGGTTTACAACCCAGCTGCACACACTAACCTCATGATCCTGGGCAAACTCACCCGCTCAGCAGTTGCCCTGAGTCTGATGAAAACCATCCCAACTACATAACCTGGAGGTCTGTTGTAAGGATCATACAGAACAGATAATATGTGCAGTTGTGGGCTGAACTGTGTTCCTCCCCAAAAAGATAAGGGTTCCTACTCCTTAAGGAGCTCCGAGTCTATCTAGTAGGGCATAATGATCATGACAATATTGGTGCTGATGGCGGTGCTGATGGTGGTGATGGTGGAGGTGGTCGTGGTGAAGATGTAATGGGGATGATGGTGGTGATGGTGGTGAAGATGTAATGATGGTGGTGATGACGGTGATAATGAATACTGCAGAATACTGCATATTAACGCACAGATGTGGAATCTAGAAAAATGATATGTTGTTGTTGTTCAGTCACCAAGTCATGTCTGACCCTTTTGAGACTCTATGGACTGTAGCCCACCAGGCTCCTTTGTCCATGGGATTCTCCAGGCGAGAATACTGGTGTGGGTCACCATTTCCTTCTCCAGGGAATCTTCCCAACCCAGGGATCAAACTGGCATCTCCTGCACTGGCAGGCAGATTCTCCACCACTGAGCCACCAGGGAAGCCCATAGAAAAACAGTATAGACGATCTTATTTGCAAAGCAGAGATGCAGACACAGATGTAGAGAGCAAAAGTACGGACACCGAGGCGGGGGAAGTGGATGGAATGAATTGGGAGATTGGGACTGACACATATATACGATTCACAACTATGCATAAAACAGTAAGTAATGAGCGCCTACTGTATACCACAGGAAGCTCTCCTCAATGCCCTGTGATGACGGAAATGGGAAGGAGATCCAAAAAGGAAGAGATATATGTATGTTATATATGTATATGCTTAATATAGTTGATTCACTTTGCTGTACAGCAGAAACTAACACAACTTTGTAAAGCAACTGTACGCCAATAAAAAATTTTAAATTTTTTAGAAATAAATAACAAGTACTCAGACACAACTGGAAAAAAAAAAAAAGGAAAAACACGGCAAGAGAATTCTATGCAAGAGAGTGAACTGCTCCAAACCTGTCCTGGGCCCTGAGAAGCGGAGACGATGGCAATGGCTGTTTTCTAAGATGTTATAGGAGTAAGAAGCTTCAAACACACAAAGCTTCAAAGAACGGTAAATATTACACTCCGTGAAATACACATCGTTAGAGTGAGCTGTCTGCAGGCCAAGGGAAGAACCATCAACAACACAGGCTGAATTACGTATCTGTTCAGATCACCTCCTCGGCTGGCTCACAGTCCTCAGGTGAGACTTAAATTCAGCTCATTCTTGACTTTCTCCAGGAAAAAGCCAGGAGGAGGAGGGGGAGAGGAACTGACAAAGCCTTCGGGGGTCATCGTGCTGTGGGGGGCCCCCGCATCACCCCATTCAGGATACGGAGCTGGAAACCCAGAGCCCAGTGCTTTCAGCAAGAAAGCAGGACATTCTGAAAGAAATCCCTGCTTCTGAGCACGTCTTTCATTGCAAACGAAGCACGTTTCGTGACATCCTCAATGCTTTCATGATGCATTTCAAAGATTCTCAACAAACAGAACCTGCCAGGAGGCATTTAAAGGTGCATCGTGGGGAGCCTGGCCTCTAAGAGCTGTTCACCTGCCACTTGCAAACCTCTGCCCCCTCAAACCGTGACTGGGACGGTTTCCAAAAGCAATTGCCCAAACGAAATGATGCTTTTTGCTGTGGACAAAGATCCATCAGGCTGGACTCGTGGTGGAGAATAGCCAAATGCTGTCACAGGTCACACACAAAGGGATGTATACAGAAGGGGAAACCGTGGGTGACCTTGACCGAGAAGGGCAGCCTGGTCCAAGGAAGCTGACGGCCAGGGCCACACTGGTGCCTCTGAACGCTTAAACACTAAGAAAGGCCAAAGTGGCCACGGGTTAGGGTTTTCCAGTCAGAATAACATTTTTCAAAGAATAAGAGTTTGAGAGCAGCCCCTGACTCTGTGATGAAGCAGTGGGCAGACCTGGTGACCTCTGAGGGGCCAGCTAGCGGTCCTCTGCACCATCAAGGTCCCAGCACCCGAGAGGCACTGGCCTGGGCTCTGCCAGAGGTTCCCGCCCTCCCTGGAGGTGAGTTCATTTTCATTGTTGGTCCCCGTGATTTCCGGCAAGCACAGAGCAAAGTGGAGGATCTGACGCCGGCTAAGAGGTCCTCCGAGAAGCTCTAAGAGAAGAAGGAGGAGGATTAAGCCGTGCTGACCGCAGACACCAAGTGCTCACCAGGTGCCCGCCAGTCCAGCGAAGAAACTGCGTCAAATCCATCATCTTCTCCCAGTGTTCTCCTGGCGGAGGTATCAGCAGCCCCAAGCCCAGAGGGTAACACCCTGGACCCTCAGGTCTGCCCGCCGCATCACACAGCTGCCAGAGGCAGGGCTGGAATGCACGGACCTGAGGGCTGAGACGTTTCAACTAGGCCCCACAGCACAGGATGGAGCTGCGAATTGGGAGGGTTCACCCGGGGGCCGTGAGTGGATTACAGGGGAGAGAGGGAATCAGGGGAGGCATGGCCCACCGCCCGGGGCCAGACACTGTGCCCACCAAGCAGAGTGAGAGCTCCCGTCCGTCCGCCTAGAAGGGAGGGTGTGAGCGGAGCATCAGAACTGGGAGCCACAGAACTCCAACCACAGATCCGAGGGCCTCCCCCTAGGCTTTGACACAGAAGATTAAATACTGATGCTTCGCGCCCTCTTTCTGCCCGTTCTGGACCATTCTCATCAGCCCAGGACACGACACAGGGGAGAGCTCTGCTCTTCCCCAGGGTGGCCTCTGAACCACAGTATTCCCACCACGATGTGGGATTTACGAAGCTTCTGACAGGACATGCAATAATTCCAGAGCTAGGCATTATTTTCTCGAAGGGATTTAAGTGGGTATTAACACACAGCTTAAGCACACCAAGCCAGACATCTGCCATCCGGGCTGCAGAGCTCCCGAGAGCTGCACCAATCGTGCTCACAGACGAAGCGTTAGCCTCACATCTAACAGGACGAGTGCAGAATCCTTACAGCACGCAAAGCTGGGGCTGGATAAACAGGTGTTTGATATTTTAATGGTACGTATGAAAATAAAGGTCCTCCGGGCCTTTAGCGAGCTGCCCCGGGACGTGAATGACAACCAGCTCGGTCACAGCCCAAGAGCCCCTGAACCTTCCCCTTCAGTTTAAACAACCGATGACGCCTCAATCTCCTGATTAACCGTGAAGTGTAAACCACTGCACTGAAGGACAGTGAGGTTGATTATCACCACGTCACAGAGAAACTAGAGGCGGGGGGAGTCGGGGACCAGGGGGTGGGGCTCTCCTTGGCCTTAGCAAGCAGTTAACGAAACCACAAAGAAAACCAGATTCCATGCTTCTGTCCCCGCCGAGAGATCCAAATGCACGCCACAAAGGACAACACAGGGCAGCTCAAAGTAGAGATAAACATGAAAACCATATATTTCTGCAAGGCAGGGCAGACAGATGGATGGATGGACAGACAGACGGATCGCTGGCTAACTGGCTGGGTGGATGGAGGGGCAGACGGATGGATGGCTGGGTGGATGAATGGATAGATGCAT
Organism: Bos mutus; assembly: GCF_027580195.1. Taxonomy (NCBI): domain Eukaryota; kingdom Metazoa; phylum Chordata; class Mammalia; order Artiodactyla; family Bovidae; genus Bos; species Bos mutus. Next base: position 63,752,452 of record NC_091638.1, on the reverse strand, counting down.
GGATGAACAAATGGACAGATGGATGGATGGAGTGACGGGTGTATGGAGAGATGGATAGATGGAGGGATGGATGGATGAATAAATGGGTGGATAAAAACAAAAAAGACAAACCTTAAAAACATAACATCTAGTGGAAAACATAAGTTACAAATGACATGCCCAGCATGATGCCAGGTTATCTATAATTTCTTTTTTTCTCAAGAAGACCATACCATATAGCGACCACTGTCACACACGTAAGAACAAGGGACAAGTGGGGTTCGTCACAATATTTGCCCCTGAGCAGAATGGCCAGGAGGGTGAGAGAGACACTGGCTTTATCTGAAACATTCTAACCCTATAACTAAAAAATGACGAGACGTTAACCACTGTCAATTCTGCATAATAAATAATAAAAACTGGTACGGATGTATCATTCTTTGTCTTTTCCTATATTCTCAATTTTCTCTAAATTAAAAAAAGACAACCATCTGGAACCTGAGGCGTTCCTCCGTCTCGAGGGCTTCCCTGGCTGGATGGGAGTCGGCCTTGGACCGCACTCCACGACTGGAAACACCGTTCTCGAATGAACGATGTGATCACGGTTGTCTCTTTCTGCCCACTGAGTCCTCTTTGAGGACGTTTTTTAGGGCAGAACATGTACTCGAGTCAGGGTCACACACAACTAACTTTCTAATTAAGTCTAAAATCCTCAGCGCGTTTCCTTGCAGTCAGCAAACAAGCAGGTAGGTAAGGAAAATCCGGAAACAAAACGGCAGTGTGACAGACGGAAGCACTTTCTGAGACAAGAGTGTTTTCATCTCTGTGCTGCCCGGGCTGTGGGGGACCCGTGAGGCCAGTGAATGGAGATGTTTAAGGCGTCCGTGGGATAAGTGTTGTTCTGGTGGGGAAGACTTGTGGGGAGGGGCTTCTCTCCAACAGGAGAGGCAGACAACAGGAGTAAATAAATAGAAGCCTCCCTCCCAGGCCACACATTGCCAGATGTCACCAACACAGAAGGTTCAGGACGGGCAAATCCAGAAACAGAGGCAGACCAGTGGTTGCCAGGGACTTGGGGAGGGGGACAGGGGAACCCAGGGCGAGGGGGCGGAGAATCCCTGGGGGAGGGCGCAGAGGATCTCCTCGGGGAGGGGGCAGGGAACCCCTGGGGAGGGGACAGGAAACCCCTGGGGAGGGGGCAGAGGATCCCTGGGGGAGGGCACAGAGGATCCCCTGGGGGAGGGGGACAGGGAACCCCTGGGGAGGGGATAGGAAACCCCTGGGGGAGGGGGACAGGGTAATCCCTGGGGTAGAGGGCAGAGGATCCCTGGGGGAGGGGGCAGGGATCCCTGGGGGAGAGGAATCCCTGGGAGAGAGGTAGGGGAATCCCCACTAATGGGTATGGGGTTTCTTTTTGGGGTGATAAAAATATTCTAAGATTGACTATAGTGGTGGGTACCCTCACCTCTGAATTAACTAAAATTCACTGAATTGTACGCTTTTAATGGGAAAACGGTATGGTCCGTGCACAGTATGTGAATAACATCTCTATTTTTAAAAGAAAAGGAGTCTGTTTTTGCTCCTTTCCTGAGAAGGTGCAAAGATGCAGGCAGCACATTTAAAACAACATTGCCACCAGTCACCCTCAAGGACCCTTTCTCTCTCGGCTGAGCACCTGCTCCTGCGAGAGTCACATCTGCTGTGATGACCCCGACCCTGTCATCAGGAACCTGCCCCCATTCCGTCTCCACCTTCTTCCGCTGCCCCTGGTCCCAGATTCTTGCAGGGACCCCCTACCTGCCTCTGCTTCCTTCCATCCTCCCCTGAGAGAAGCTGAGAGAAGAGGTCACATGCTCTGCACCAAACCTTCCCAAAGCCCTCGCTGTTCTTCAGGGGGAATCACACCCCCCCACCCCACCTCAGCCCCGAACACCCACCCAGCTGGCAGCCTTGACCTTCTCCGCTGCTCTGACACACCAAGCCCATTCGTTCCCACCTCAGGCATGCCACTCCTGCCAGCCTCTGCCCAGAAGGTCTAGCCAAAGAGCTTTACAAGCTAATCTCTCATCACCTGGGGCTCAACTCGGACGTCACCCCTCGTGCAGTGCAGGCGAGGGCTGAGATGAATTCGTGATGTCCTAAACATGGAGCTGGAGGATCTGCAGGGGACAAGGTGCCATGTACACTTGATCTGATCCTGAAAACAGAAAGCCTCGAGGAGGGAGGGGGGTTCTACAACAAAGTAGCAACTGGGTTCACATTAAAAAATCACTTTCGGCAAGTGCAGAACACTTGTGAGAGAAGAGGCATCTGCAGCCCCCCAGAGGGAAGATGGAGGAGACAGGGCTGCGGTGGGGAGACAGTGACGCGGGTTCAAAGGGATTCAGAAGGTCAAGGGCAGGGCCTGGCAGTGCACGGGCTGAAGGATGATGACAGGCCCTGGATAACTCCTGGGTTCTGGCTCAGACAAAGAATCAGAGAAGGTTCAGAGCCCAAAGTGGGAACAACCCAACTGACCATCACCACGGGGATGGAACAAGCCACATGATCAGTAAGTTACGACTTGGCGATAAAAAGAAATAAAACACAGAGGCTACCATGTGGATGAGCCTCACGGCCACGCTGCTGGATGAGAGAAGCCAGATGTGAAAGCCCACACACCACGTGACGTGCTCACGTGGATCATCCAGAAGAGGGGACTCCGTGTGTGGAGACAGAACATGGTCAGCGATTGTCAGGGCTGGAAGGGGGATTGAGGATGAGCCGCAGAGAAACATCGCGGGTGACGGGCAGAGTCCAGACCCGGACGGTGGGTGCACAGCTCAGCAGACTTACTGAAAACCGCCGGATGGTGCCCTCCAAGGGATGAACTTCATAGCCTGTGATGACACCTCCATGAGCTTGGGTCTTTCTACAGTAACCACTGGGGAGAGAGGGACCCTGCGGGCCAGGTTTGGAGGGTCAGAGGGAAGGGGACAGCGTGGCAGCATCTGGTCTGCACCATCTGAGTCAAGGTGCCTCTGAGATTCCGACTGAGAACGTGTCAAGGGAGAAATGAAGTCTGTGCCCCAGACGGGAGGTCCAGCCAGAGACGTGACTGGCAGAGGGCGCTGGACAGACATGGGTGGTAACAGGGCCTCCTCTTGGAGTGCAGCCGGGTAGAGCCTCGCCAAGCCCAGCTGTCATGAGAAATGAGATTCCCCTGAGAAGGAATACTGTCTGAACGAGACAAGCCCGGGCAGCAGGGAGCCCCAAGGGCTGGGCTGCAGTGGCCAAGCTCGGCCAACCAGTCCCTTGGCCCAAGCCTCTCGCTCTCTGCTGACCCAGCGCCTGGAAGTCCAGAGAATACGGCAGAAGGTTCATCCAACCCACCTCATCCCCCTCAGGGAAAAACACATCCTGGGGAACCGAGGCCACATCTGAGAGTGGAACCAAGTCTGGAAGGAGACTCCGACCCCCAGGGAGCTCAGTGATGAACGGGACACCTGCCTGGCCGTGGGCTCTGATGGAGCATCTCAAGGCAACCAGGCACTCCTGCACAGGCCCTTCCAGAACCTTCTCTCACGATGCATGCCCACCTCCTGGTCTTTGCAGCGCCAGAGGTCAGCCATAGGGGCTGGATTCTCAGCTACCGCAGGAGGAGATGGACTCAAAACTGCCAGCACAGGATAAAGTCCTCCCCTTCCTCAACAACACAGGAAGCCTCAGATGTGAAAAGCAAACATGATGGTCGCCTGCGGCAACAGGATAAAGGAGGGATTAAAGACCCAACGGAGGAGGAGGTGAAGCCTCTGCAGCTTGGAGTTCTGTGTGGAGCCTCAGTGACGAGCAGGAGGGCTGAGGTCCTTGGATTGAGCCCATCTGATGGCCAGACTGGAGGCAAGTGATGGATCCGGAAGTGCGGCTGTCAGCTTATGTGTGTGGCTGGGTGGGGAGGCAGGTGGGCGGGGATGCGGGATGCTGCGGGGATGCGGGATGCTGCGGGGATGCGGGATGCTGTGGGGATGCGGGATGCTGCGGGGATGCGGGATGCTGCTCTTGGGGAGAAATCTGAGTGAGAGACACATGGGTGAAAGGAGATGAATTGTGGCCTAGCGGTGAGGAGAGCAGCTGAGACGCGTTTTCCAAATTACATAAACTTGAAGATGCAGCTATCTAACAGACGGAAGCGCTGATTACAGCACAAAGGCATTTTCCCAAAGCCTCTGCCCGGCAGAGCAGGCCCAGGGACCACTGTTAACTCGCCCAGGCGGGTCGTGGGGACCGACACGAGGACCGGCAGCTCCCTGCAGCGGCTCGGTGCCAACTCTTGGGTGGAGGTGGGCGAGGGGGCTGAAGCCACATAACACCCAGGGGAACCCAGAGAGCGCGTCCCCATCCCCTCTGCATTCTTCTGCGCCATCCGTGTGATGTGACACTCAGGGAGGGCTGGACAGGACTGTGAGGGCCCCGGTGCCAGCGCTGGTCCCACGTCTGTTTGCTGTGCCCCAAACAGAAAGAACACAAGAGCTACAGTTTCTATTGATGTTGGCGCATGCCTCCTGCTTAAAAGGCCAGGTTAATGGATGCATGCCAACCCTCAACCCCACCGTGAGCTCCCTGTGCATCTGCGATGCTCCAGCAAACAGCAGGAATGCCCGCCCGCCACGCCCGGGAGCCCACTCAACGGCACCCTGCGTGGCCTGAGCACCCCCCACACTCAGGACTCTGATCACCAGAGTGTGCAGCAACCTGAGGGAGCGTTCCTGGAAGGAGGACCAGCGCTCTCCACCCAAAGCTCAACACTCCAGTCCTGCTGAAATGCATAAAGAGGGGTCACGTGGGCCAAGAAGCATGTCCAGACCCCACCCGGGGAGGGACCCCCACCCGGGGAGGGACCGTACCTGGGGAGGAACCCTCACCTGGGGAGAAACCCACCTGGGCAGAGACCCCACCTGGGGAGGGAACCCACCTGCATAGAGACTCCCACCTGGGGAGGGACCCCAACCGGGAAGGGACCCCCACCCGGAGAGGGACCCCACCCGGGGAGAGACCCCACCCGGGAAGGGACCCCACCCGGGGAGGGACCCCACCCGGGGAGGGACCCCACCCGGGAAGGGACCCCCACCCGGAGAAGGACCCCACCCGGGGAGGGACCCCACCCGGGGAGAGACCCCACCCAGGGAGAGACCCCCACCCGGAGAGGACCCCCACCCGGGGAGGGACCCCACCCGGGGAGGGACCCCCACCCGGAGAGGACCCCCACCCGGGGAGGGACCCCCCGGGAGGGACCCCACCCTGGGAGGACCCACCTGGGGAGAAACCCACCTGGGAGGGACCCCACCGGGGGAGGGACCCCACCTGGGAGAAACCCACCTGGGCAGAGACCCCACCTGGGGAGGGAACCCACCTGCATAGAGACTCCCACCTGGGGAGGGACCCCAACCGGGAAGGGACCCCCACCCGGAGAGGGACCCCACCCGGGGAGGGACCCCACCCGGGGAGGGACCCCACCCGGGGAGGGACCCCCACCCGGAGAGGACCCCCACCCGGGAAGGGACCCCCACCCGGAGAGGACCCCCACCTGGGGAGGGACCCCACCCGGAGAGGACCCCCACCCGGGGAGGGACCCCACCCGGGGAGAGACCCCACCTGGTGCAGAAGCGGCACCGCCCCCTGAGCAGCTGCGGCGGGCACTGGGCTGAGGAACCCGCTCGGCAGCACCGAGAGCCCTCAGGGCAGGATTCCAGGCAGGTCTTGCATCTCCGCCTCCAGGACTCACCAAGGCAAGGGCCTTCTCATGGGAACAAGGGCTGCTCTGTCCGAGTGCTCACACCCATGGGATTTCTAGTCTCAGGCTCCAGGGCCTTTGTTTGTCTCAGGACAAAGCAAAGAGAAGAGAAGTGGTCTTCAGAAGTTTCTGGAAACAGTTATGCCTCTGGGAGTGGAGTCCAGACCCTGAAAGGATCTTCCTTTGGGGAAGAATCTTCCTTTTGCAGAGCAGGTGTGTCTCCACCAGTAACTCCCGATGGTTTGGCAGTTTAGTGGCTCAGTCATGTCTGACTCTTCGTGAGCCCCCGGACTGAAGCCCACCAGGCTCCTCTGCCCATGGGATTCTCCAGGCAAGAATACTGGAGGGGGTTGCCATACCCTCCTCCAGGGGATCTTCCCAACCCAGGGGTGGAACCTGAGTCTCTTGCGTCTCCCACATTGGCAGGCAGATGCTCTACCACTAGCACCGCCTGGGAAGCCCCCTGTGGGTCCCCAAAGCCCATGGTCTGAGGACAGAACACCTCCTGGCCCATCAGCAGGCCTGGGACGGCCTGGCCTGACATCCCACCCACGCGCCTGGCTGCCCTCAGAACCTCTCAGCAGCCAGGTTAGCAGATAGCCCCTCCCCGCTGTGAGGAAAAGGGCCTCCCTGGGTACATGGTACTGACGGATGGGCTTTGACTAAGGAAACCAGTGGGGGACACACACATTTGTAAGTCCAGCCCGCTTGGCTCACTGCATACCTGCCAGGGGACCTCAGGCTTGCAGACCTTGAGTACCAGCCCCGGGGACACGGGCAGCCCACCTCGGGGAAATGGCAGAGAAGGGGCACGTCACCCTAGCGGCTCCGTCCTCAGCCCGCCCTCGGCCTTCCCGTTCAGTCTCGGGTCTGGAGTCTGAAATCTGAGGGGAGTGCTTCCCCAGTCTCTGAATCCTCCAGCACTGATAAACAGTAACAGGATCTAGGGGCTCAGAGGGTTAAACCCGCAGCGTGAGGATCCATCCACGCCGGGGGTGGGGGCAGGGTCACCAGGTCCCTACTCCAGCGCCCCGCAGGGATGAGCAGGGCTGCACCCAGGGGCCAAGAAGGAGTGAAGTCGGTCTGACCCAGTGACCCCAAGCAATGAAAGCGTCCAAAGTCGAAAACAGGCATGACCTACGGCCAGAAACACCCCGCCTTGGATGCTCCACGGAAACCGAACCCTCCACGGGGAGGATCCCCCGATGTTCCCTGGCAGGGACAAAAATCCAGGTATTTTGCGGGTTTTTTTTTTGGCCACGTCCTGTGGCATGCGGGATCTTAGTTCCCTGACCAGGGATCAAATCCTCGCCCCCTGCATTGGAAGTGTGGATTTTTAGCCACTGGACTGCCAGGGAAGTATCTAAAAATCCAGACATTATGCACTGCTGCTGCTGCTAAGTCGCTTCAGTCGTGTCCGACTCTGTGCGACCCCATAGCCAGCAGCCCACCAGGCTCCCCCGTCCCTGGGATTCTCCAGGCAAGAACACTGGAGTGGGTTGCCATTTCCTTCTCCAGTGCAGGAAAGTGAAAAGTGAAAGTGAAGTCACTCAGTCGTGTCCGACTCTTCGAGACCCCATGGACTGCAGCCTACCAGGCTCCTCCATCCATGGATTTTCCAGGCACGAGCACTGGAGTGGGGCGCCATCGCCTTCTCCAACATTGCTGCTGCTGTGCACTACTATACTCAAATCTTGACAGATGTGAACTCAAGGTCCGTCTCTCTTCCTTCCTCTGACTGAGCCAGGGGCGGGGGGACAAAGAAGCCCCCTGAGGCTGACTATCCCGCAGAGACCCCTCCTGGCAGGGCTTCTGAGTGGGAGTGTCGCGGGTGTCCCTCCACAAGAACGGGGCAGCTCCCTGCACCAGGAAACCTCAGAAAAGAGAGCCTGGACCTTCTACAAAGACTCAACACTCCCTGCCCCTGGGCCTGTGTCTAAAAGGGCCAACAGACAGACCCCCAAGTCTGACTCACTCTCGAGACCAGAACAAACAGAAATTCAAGTCACTGACAAACCACAGGGACAGGTCAGGAGAAACAGCGCAGAAATAAGGAAGATGTCGCAGGAAAAGGCACAGAGAAAAGGAAGGAGGACAGCATGCAAAAGCCAGACAGCAGGCTCAGCTGCTCCGGGTGAAAGCACACCTGAGCAGAAGAAGAGAGAGCTCAGTGCTTTGTGCCGGGGAAAAGTAATAAGCCGTGAAATCTACTCTACAAACAACAACTCGAAAGAGTAATTTCCAAAAAGATCAATCAGAACAGACGCACCTGAACGTGCTGTAAAGAAAGGAGGAACAGGAAGTGACAGGCGATCGAAGCAACAGGGGAAAGGATGACGGAGCGAGAGGCGGAAAAGCCAGTACTAAAGGTGCCTGTACCCCCACGACGGAGAGCAGTGCGGAGGTGCCCGAAAAACTAAAGCCAGAACCCCCCTATGACCCAGCAACCCCACTCCTGGGCACGCTCATAATTCAAAAAGATACGTGCCTCTCAGCGCGCACTGCAGCTCCATTCACAACAGCCAGGCCCTGGAAGCGACCTAAATGCCCACCGACAGATGTGTGTACAGAGAAGACGAGGCACCTACAGCGGAACATTACTCAGCCATAAAAAGGAAGAAATTACGCCATTTGCAGCACCATGGATGGAGCTAGAGATGATCATACTAAGCGAAGTCAGTCAGACGAGCACCATGCAGTGTCACTTACGTGTGGAGTCTAAGACACAAATGAACTCACACAAAACAGAAACAAACTCATAGACATAGAAAATAAACATGGTTACCAAAGGGATGGACCCAGAGATGATCATACTAAGCGAAGTCAGTCAGACGAGCACCATACAGTATCACTTACATGTGGAGTCTAAGGAAAGACACAAATGAACTCACACAAAACAGAAATAAACTCACAGACATAGAAAATAAACATGGTTACCAAAGGGAAAGACGGGAGAGGGATAAATTAAGAGTTTGGGACTAACGTATACACACATATGAAATAACCAACAAGGACCTACAGTATAGCACAGCGAACCATACTCCGTTTTGTAATAACCTTTAAGGGTAAAGAATCTGAAAGAGAATAGATATTTATACATATTGATATATGTATGTGTATACCTGAATCACTTTGCTATATATCTGAAATCAACACAGCATTGTAAATCCACTGTATTTCAATACAAAGGGGAAACTGTGTCATTGAAACAGAGAAGAGCTCCCAGAGAGAGAAAGGGGGAAAAGGAAAAATCTGGGAAACAGACTCTTCAGGAAAAACAGAATGGCCAGCACCAAACACTACCCGGATGCTTAGTCAACTCAAAAAACTGTGTCATTGAAACAGAGAAGAGCTCCCAGAGAGAGAAAGGGGGAAAAGGAAAAATCTGGGAAACAGACTCTTCAGGAAAAACAGAATGGCCAGCACCAAACACTACCCGGATGCTTAGTCAACTCAGTCATGTCCGACTCTTTGTGACCCCAGGGACTGTAGCCCGCCAGGCTCCTCTGTCCATGGAATTCTCCAGGCAAGAATACTGGAGTGGGTTGCCACGCCCTTCTCCAGGGGATCTTCCCCACCCAGGGATCCAACCCAGGTCTCCGCACTGCAGACAGATGCTTCACCATCTGAGCCACCTGGGTTAGTAACTGAAGTCAATTCTTTAGGAATCCAGTAAAGAAAAAAAATCAAGTCCTGGACAAGATACTTCTAGCATAAGTTCAGGGCAAGCAGACTATACAACGACATCCCTGCAGGTCTGGGGCGACATGGGGCAGGAACAGTGGCTCAAGATTCCACAAGAAAACCACACACTAGCTGACATGCTCTTGTACGCAGTCCTTATTCTTTGCGGATTATGTATTTGGGGATTTGCCTACTTGCTAAAATTTACTGGTAACCCCAGATCAATACGAGCAGCACCGCTGTGACCACTCGCAGACACAGCAGCCATGCCCGCCCCCAGCCGGCTCCCTTCTGGGCCCGCTGTGATCTTATAAACAGCAGTCTTTATCCGGGTCTATTCAGGGCCCAGTTTTGCATTTCGGTGCTTTTTGTTGGTGGTCCTGAGGTTTAAAATGGCCCCTAGGCACAGAGCTGAAGCTGGGTCTGGTGTCCACGGACAAGAAGGCGGTGATGAGCCTCGGGGAGAAACCACGAGTCAGGCGAGCGCCTCCAGGTGAGAGTCAGAGGCTGCTGGCCGTGAGCCTGGCGCTAATCCTGAGTCAACTGCGTGTATTAAATAATACTCTTGACACAAAAGCGCACACGCAACAAGGCTGTGCACTGGTCCACAGATGAGATGCAGCCAGAGGCATTCGGGACCCTCACCCATTGCATCCCCCGCGGGCGATGGGCTGCAAAGAGCATCACGACCGCCAGCGGTGAGACCAGCGAGACCAGCGGGCCGGTCACTGGGGAAGCACTGCCCACACGACCTCCTCCTGAGAAAACCCTGGATGGTCAGCTCCACCCACGTAAGAGGTGGGACGGCACGCAGAGCGGGCACGAGAGAAGGCCTCTGTGCGCCGGCAATGAGCGGTGACCGTGGGAGAGGCACTGAGACCCCAGGGCTCTGAAGGCTGCAGGCGTCACGCGGGGTGGACGGCGACGCGGGCAGAGCGCCCCACACCAGCAAGAACCGGTGGGTGGGGAGGAGAGGCCTCACATATACACGTGTGTTGGAGACACGTCTGAAATGTTCATGAAACAATAGTAACAACTGCTCCTGGAGCTGGCCTCTGTGCTTTCCCACAAGACCTGCTGCTGCTGCTGCTGCTGCTAAGGCGCTTCAGTCGCGTCCGACTCTGTGCGACCCCATAGACGCACATGTGAACCACCCCCTCCTCATTCCTGCCAATCCCCAGGGGACTGAGAAATACAACATCTATGTGTCGGGTGCCTGAGGTTTGGAGGGCTGTTTATTACAGCAATTAGCTTAATCCACCCCCAATATACAGGGAGAGAACACTAAGTTCCTTACAGCCAAAAAATAAAAAAACAGGAGAAAAAAACTAATCAAAAATGAAAACCAATAAAGAGGTCAGCCTCCCAGTGTTTTTGTAATCATTTCCTTTAACTTGATAGATTCATTTGGAAACAAGTCTCTCTTGTGGCAAAAAAAAACATACTAAAGTTCAGCTTTTTCTTCATTGACCTTTTCTCCCTTTACTTTCAAATTAAGTCACCTTAATGAGGCTGATTTATTAACAGCGTATGTACTTTGAGTCTGTGCTTGCCCAGGCCACCCATTACCTGCAACCCCTTGGAGAGACACGTCTGAAACAACCGCTCCTGGAGCTGCTGCTGCTGCTGCTGCTGCTAAGTCGCTTCAGTCGTGTCCGACTCTGTGCGACCCCATAGACGGAAGCCCACCAGGCTCCGCCGTCCCTGGGATTCTCCAGGCAAGAACACTGGAGTGAGTTGCCATTTCCTTCTCCAATGCACATGACCTGAAGCTTTTTATAATAATCATGTAACTTTCATAAGAGATGTCAGATGAGTCAGAAGGAAGAATGAACGCTGGGCCTGCCCTGCTGCCAGGATGGTTCTAGGGCTCAGGTCCGCCTGAGCCCTCCCGGGAAGGTGGGGTCGTGAGAGCTGGCCCTGAGATGACCCCAGAGCACAGCACCCTCGGCCCAGGTAGGGCCCCTCCCCAGGAGCGGGGGTTTCCTGGGAGACCTGAGGCGCAGGAGACTGGGCCTTGGGTCAGAGCCCAAGGGCCGCACCGGTGCCATCCGGCCAGGAGGTGGCGCCGCGGGCCTCCCCAGTCCCTCTGACCCCAGTCAGACCCCTTCCCAGCAGGGCCTTCAAGCTCACAGGCTGGAGCCTCCCAGAGGCCGTCTACACCCGCCCCAGCCCCGCCTCTCCCACCTCCTCTCTAAACTCTAACATGAGGGGTCTTCTCAGGCACACAAGCCCCACGGAGACCTAAGGGGCAGAGATGACGAGAAAGGAGATGCCCCAGAGCGGAGCCCACCCAGCACGGGCTGAGACCCCAGTCACCTGATCCCAAGAGACAAGAATCCCCACTGGGAGGCACCCACTCAGCACGAATGTGGGTCTGTGCGCCACCTGCCAGCCTCCAGAAACCCCTCCTGGGGTCACCGAACCTTCCCAGCCTCGCCTCGGGCCTGGACGCCATATCCACCAGCCAGACCCTGGACGTGACTCTGCAGGGGGCTCAGGTCCAGCCCTGGCCAGCCCGAAGGGTTCCCCCACCATGCCCGGTGCAGCCCCCCACCCCTGCCAGGCCCACCCACCCAGCTTCAGCGTGCGTCCTGTCCACCCCAGAGGGAGCCCCTCCTGCGTTCTCCAAGGCCCCCAAAACAGCACCACAGCCAGGGATTCCCCTCTCCTGCACCCGCTGTGGCCACCGGGACCTCATGCAAATTCAGCATTGAAGGAATGTCTCCCTCGTGTGCATAAGACAGCATGGGGCTCGGACCTCAAGGGACGACTCAGGGGCTGCTGGCGGGCAGGGCAGGGAAGGGCACACCGGGCAGAGCTTGCAGACTCCAGGAAGCAGGAGCCCCAGTGCCAGGGGAGGCAGCAGGGCCTGCCCGGGGCAGGCAGCCCATTTACTAAGGCACCCACTGTGCTCGCTGCCTCTGCAAGGCTGGTCTCTCTGCTCAGAGGCTTGGCCTCCGTCCCTGCACATAGTAGGTGCCACGAGCAGTGAGGAGGGCCCAGCAGGAGGGGGTGGGCGGGGCGCTCGTGGGGAGGGGGCAGCAGCAGCAGGGCCTCGGGAACCGGTGGGGCAGGGGGCGAGCAGAGGCCCCTCGAGCCCAGGTCACACCTGCCATGGGCCGGAACGCGGGCGGTGGGCGGGCGGGCGGGCGGGCTCACCGTCTGCTGCAGGTCCTCGATGACGATGCGCAGCACCAGCGTGTGGGCCTGGCCCTCCTCCGCCCTGGCGCCGCCCGGCTTCTGGGCCGTGGCCCGGATGGTGTCGTAGATGGTCTCCTCCTTGGAACTGTCCGAGTCCGACTCCTCCGAGGAGTCTGAGTAGCTCTGGGCCATCTCGTCCTCGCTGGACGTGGGGCTGCGTGGCATGGCTGTGCGTTTCTACACGGAGAGGGGAGGAGGGAGACAGACATCAGGGGAGGCTCGAGGAGGAAGCCGGGGGCGTGGCAGAGGCCGGTGTCGGAGGCGCAGTCGCAGGCTGGGTGACCGTGGGTAACACACACACACCTCCACACACCCCACCCCTTCCCGGGCCCAAGCCAGGCAGGACCTGTGGGGGCCCCGAGAGCCCTGCCCCGCTGCTTGGAAACCTAGCGCTTAAAAGGAGCCCGAACTCACTGTGGCCGCAGCCACAGCTCACGGGGACGGACCGAAGGGGCAGTGGGCGGTCTGAAACGTTCGGGAGTAAGAGGAACAGCTCGCTTTGTTTTTCTTGGAGGAAGAGCAGCAGGCAGAGAGATGCAGGCTTTGGGTCAGAAGGGTACCAAGCTCCTGCTATAATAACCCCCTCTGCTTCAAACATGGCAATGATAGGTACTGTGTAAAAATAGACCCAGCACGCAGGGCCAGGCTCAGAAATGAGATAATCTCCAGGCCCGGGAGCACAGCGGAACCCAAAGGCTGATGGGGGAGGGCCGGGGGTCTCCAAGAGCCTGCGGAGGCTGGGAGGGCAGCTTCCCCACCATCAAGTGCAATAAAAGCCCCCCGGCAAGGACCCACGTGAGGGGGCCAACCGCCATCTCATTCCACGGGCATTAGCAGGACAGAACTGGGGGCAGGCTGCCCACGAGACACCCCCAGGTCTGTGGGCAGGCGTCAGAAAGGTCAGGCTAAAACCTGCCCATGAGACACGCCCAGGACTGGGGGCCCGGCTCAGAAAGGTCAGGCTAAAAGCTGAGACGACCAGGGGTCCTGGGCCGGGGGGTGCATGCCAAACCAGCAATTGCACTTCTGTGTGAACTTGGTAAAGGAAGTCAATGGTCAAGTTCACGGAACAAGAAAGATGTCCCAGGCTGTTCCCTACAAAACAGGGTGTCCTGGCTAACCCAGCTCACACACCACCCCTAGTCATTCAGGGTCTGCCCGACCAAGGTGTGGTCTCTTCTTCCCACAGACAGTACACCTGAGAGCAGCGTGGACCCCAACGACCCACTCAGGGCCCCGAATGGAGCCCTGAGAAAGGGCCATTCAGACACGGTGTCCTTGTTCAGAAAGGCCGGGAAGACACAGGCCCGTCTGCAGCCTGAAGTGAGCACGACGTGAGCGATGGGACAGAGGAACCCACGGCAACAGGAACGCCCAAGTGGGGGGCAGGGGGCAGAAAGGGGGTCACAGTGCCTGTGACGTCACTTGTAACTTTCAGTTTCCTCGAAATAGTTCCAGGTGACGAGAGAAAGCCAGACTTCAACAAACGTGGGACACAGATGCTTGCAATGCTATTCTCTGTGCGTCTCTTTATGCTGGAAATATTTCACAGTAGAGGTGCGGGGAGAAAAGCAATGGGGAGGGAGGGGAGGAAGATGGCCACCTGTCCGACTACCCCAGGGGCTGGGGTGCATGGCCCCAGAAGCCATTCATTTTGGGGTGACGAGCCTCAGAAAAGTCCCAGGCAGGACACAGCTCAGTCAGTGCCAACTCGGCGTCCAGTCTGAGAAGGCTGATGCCCACCATTTACCTCCAGAGTTCACTTAAGGTCAGCGGACACCCATGGAAGTGCTTCTCTTCTGGGCCACCAGGTCCCAGGACATTCCCAGCCACTGATTAGACACACGAAGCCCAGCAAAGTGCAGACGCCACCCCAGAAAATGCACCCTCCCACACACCCAGGGAAAGGCAAGACCATGTCTGGGTCAGGGGCTCCCCTACCGCCAAGAGCACCCGGGCCGTCCTCAGACACGGGGTCAATAAACGCTGCTATGTCCAACCTGCAGAGGCTGAGTGAGTCCTAACCCGGAGGCTTCACATGAAAACCCCGAGATCTGGCTCATCCTGACCACCAGGAAAATCTGGCCTGGTTGAGGTCAGCCATGCAGCACCCGGGCCTGGAGCAAGCTGCAGCGACTCCCTGGCCAGCCTGCCCTCCTCCCCAGGTCCTCCCAGAACCAAGTGACTCCACGTGGTCAGACCTCCTGTGAGCTCTCTTCCTGGCCAGCAGGCCTCAAGTCTAAGCAGCTGCAAAGTGATCCACCCAACCCCGCAGCCTGGCCTCCTCCTCAGCCTTCTGCCTTCATACCTCCCGTGAGGGGTCCCTGGTCAAACATCTCAGACAGCAGATTACTGGTATCACCCAGGGAAGGGTTTCGTTTCTTAAAGTAAAACTACCAAGTGAAAATAGTTGCTCAGTCACGTCCGACTCTTTGTGACCCCATGGACTGTAGCCCACAGGCTCCTCTGTCCGTGGATTCTCCAGGCAAGAACACTGGAGTGGGTTGCCATTCCCTTCTCCAGAGGATCTTTCCGATTGGAGGTGGATGCTTTAGCATCTGAGCCACCAGGGAAGCCTAGAATTTGCAGAGTACATCCCATCCTCCACTAAACTTCAGTGCACTGGGGGACTCCTGAATTCACCGACAAACGCCTGTCACTTGGGTTACATATTTTTCCAACCGTACAAGAGCACAGACTGGAGAGGGCGGGGTGGGTCTGAGGCCGAGGACAGGGTCTGGCCACCCCGGGTCCTACCTTAGGAAGGTCCCAGCCAGCCTGGCTGCGACTTCCACCAACACGTTCATTCCTGCCTTTGTGCATTCACCATTTACCCAGGAAAAAAATGAGTGCCTGGCATAATTATATGCCACAAATATACTATATAATACAGAATACAGTTACAATTATAATTGTAATATGGAAACGGTTGTATGTTATTATAATATATTGTGATAATTACATACACACAATCATCATATTATAACATAATATAAATATAAATTACGTACTACATCATTGTGTGTGTTGTTTCAGTTGCTCAGTTGTGTCTGAATCTTTATGACCCCATGGACTGCAGCCCATCAGGCTCCTCTGTCCATGGGACTTCCCAGGCAAGAATACTGGAGTGGCTTGCCATTTTCTTCTCCAGGGATCTTCCCAACCCAAGGATCAAACCTGGGTCTCCTGTGTTGGAGGCAGATTCTTTACCGTCTGAGCCACCAGGGAAGTACCATTATATAGGTGCATATATATATATAAAATCATTTCCAACAAGGTTTCCATGTTTTAATATCCTCGAGAACAGTGGTTAGGACTCTGCACTTTCACTGCCGTGGGTTAGAGAGTCAGACCATAAAGAAGGCTGAGCGCCCAAGAAGTGATGCTTTTGAACTGTGGTGCTAGAAAAGACTCTTGAGAGTCCCTTGGACAGCAAGGGGGTCAAACCAGTCAATCCTAAAGGAAATCAATCCTGAATATTCGTTGGAAGGACTGATGCTGAAGCTCCAATCCTTTGGCCACCTGATGCGAAGAGCCGACTCATTGGAAAACACCCTGACGCTGAGAAAGACTGAGGGCAGAAGCAGAAGCGGGCGGCAGAGGATGAGATGGTTGGACGGCATCACTGACTCAATGGACATGAGTCTGGGCAGGCTCCAGGAGTTGGTGATGGACAGGGAGGCCTGGTGTGCCGCCGTCCACGGGGTCACAGAGTCGGACACGACTTGACTGAACCACAGCCATCCAGAGCAGTGTCTCTTCATCCCGCTGCACCAGGAAGCGACCTGGGACCTTGTTCTAAAAAACGGTGGTGCCAGGAGGCCTGATTCAACTGGTCTAGGCGAGGCCCCAACATCGACGTTGTCTTTATTTTTTTATATTTATCTGCCTGCACCGGGTCCGAGTTGTGGCATTTGAGGTCTAGTTCTCTGAC
Source organism: Bos mutus (assembly GCF_027580195.1). Lineage (NCBI taxonomy): Eukaryota > Metazoa > Chordata > Mammalia > Artiodactyla > Bovidae > Bos > Bos mutus. The sequence continues at coordinate 63,735,881 of NC_091638.1, read as the reverse complement.
CAAGGATGGAACCCAGGCCCCCTGCATTGGGAGCGCATCCCCCTAGCCACTGGACCGCCAGGGAAGTCCCCCTGATGGACGTGGTCTTTAGATGCCCCGAGACTCTGATGCCGGGAGAGACTGAAGCAGAAGGAGAAGGGGCGGTAGATGATGAGGCGGTCAGATAGCATCACGGACTCAACGGATACCAATTTGAGCAAACTCTGGGGGAAGGAAATGGCAACCCATTCCAGTGTCCTTGCCTGGAGAATTCCACGGACAGAGGAGCCTGGCGGGCTACAGTCCAAGGGTCGCAAAGAGCCAGACACGACCGAGCGACTAACCAACCGCGGCTGTCGCACAGGGCGTGGGAACAACATGCACGTCCAGGTCCAGAGGTGGTTCTGAGACAGGTCAGACGACGGGCAAACCCTGGGAATGTGCAGACGCTGGCCACCCTTGTTCCTCCAGGGTGACCCTGCAGCCGCGGCCCCCAGGCCGGTGACCCATCGTGGACACGCAGCCTGAACAGTGGAGTGTACCTGACCCCAGGGTCTTCTTTCCAGAGAACCAAAGGTGGGCTGGGGTGGTTTACGGGTGTCTGCGCCACACGGAACTGACAATCGAGGGGAAGGCGCCCGGAGTCCCCCAGACCCCTGCCACCCGCAGTTCTCACCTGGCCACAAGGAGCCACCGTCGAAACCCACTGGACAGGGCTGAGGGGAAAAGGCAGACCCCTGCCCACTTCCTCCCAGGACGTCCAGGGAGCTCAGGCCAAAAGCCCCAGCAGGCTGGTCCTGACCTTAAAAAGGAGCTTGCGTAACTCAATCAGCTGATCCACGGGAAAAGCAAACACCTGGGGAAACACTTAATTATTAACTGCGGTTGGGGCCGCGGGTGACACAGCGGGCACCCGGGACTCTCGCATTTTGGATAAACAACGGATACGTTTTATCCTAAGTACTTCCTAAATAGTGGGCAGGACATGGGGTGTAAGGTGCTCAGTCGTGTCCCACTCTTTGTAAACCACTGGACTGCAGCCCGCCAGGCTCCTCTGTCCATGGGAGTTTTCAGCCAAGAATACTGGAGTGGGTTGCCATTTCCTTCTCCAGGGGATCTTCCTGACCCAGGATAGAACCCACGTCTCTTTGTCTCCTGCGCTGCAGGCGAATTCTTTACGTGCTGAGCCATCGGGGTACTCACACTAAAACACTAACAATCTGAAATTCACACAGAAGTCGGTGTCCTGCATCTCATGGGGCAATGCCATGATGGGTGGAAGGGCTTCTCCAACCTATGGCAGGGGGGAGAGGGGAGGGGAATGCTCCGAGGATAGGAAACTAAGGACAAAAACTCCATCTGGAAACCAGCTTCCCCAGGAAAAGTCAGTGGCAGGACCCGGAAGGGAAGGTTGCTCACCACCCGTAGGCAGACGTTTCTAGTATAACTAACCTCTGGGGGAAATACCAAGCTATACAAATACAAGTCGATAAATTCAGCATCTCTCAGAATGTGTTTGCTTCACTGGCCCTGCTGGGCGCCTATTAATAAGCGCAAAAGAAAGTAACAGTGGGAAAAGCAATTTTAACACAAACTCCACATTTTGCTGCTGAAATGTTCCAAGAAAGCACACAATTGTTCCAAGAAAACATAAAATCTCAAACTGCCTCCTGAGTCTCCTAACACCTGTGAGGAGCAGGCAGCTAAGTTTTCTTCCTGGTTCCCTCCTCAGACATAGAGAACATATGAAAGCTGACCTGGGACAGAAGACACATAGTAAAAACAGAATGACTCTACCAAGGTCAAAGCTGCAAGAGTCACACACACGAAGGAACTCTATAAACAGGCAGAGGTTCCCTCAGCTCTGGTTTATTTCATATGTGTGTGTATACATATAGGGGGCTTCCCTGCTGACTCAGATGGTACAGAATCTGCCTGATATGCAGAAAACCCTGGCTCGGGAAGTTCTCCTGGAGAAGGGAATGCCTACCCACTCCAGTAATCTTGCCTGGAGAACCCCATGGACAGAGGAGCCTGGTGGGCCACAGTTAATACACACACACACACACACACACACAGACGCAAATGTGGTTTTTTTGCAAAAAAAAGTTTTTATTCAAGTGGAATCTCAGACACCTGACATATTTAACATACCAGAAGCGAGGTTTTATGACTCTTCACCTACTCTGTACATCCAAATATACTAACCCGGCTAGTCCTCAAAGCAGTGGGACCCTGCTCGCCCAGGGGCTACTCTGGGGTTTTGTGCAGACGTGAGAACTCAGCTCAAGATCATGGCCAAGGACTGGCAACAGCCTCCACCAGAACCAGTAGGTCAGAACTAGATTCGGGAGGGGCCCAGGTTCTGCCACACCCTGGGAAAGTCACTAACAGATGACGGTCAGTTAACACAGGCTGACAGTGAGTAGGGGTGCAGAGCAGGGGGTTTGGGGCAGCAGTGGGCCAGATGGAGGCTGAAGGCACCTGGGAAGGTGAGAGAAAAGCACTCCTGTGTCTCGGCGCTCATTTAAATCTGCTGTGCTCTTCCCTCTGGGCTTCCCAGGTTGCTCAGTGGTAAAGAGCCCGCCTGCCAATGCAGGAGGCACAGGAGATTCAAGTTCAGTCCCGGGTCGGGAAGATTCCCCTGGGGAGGGAAATGGCAGCCCACTCCAGTGTTCTTGCCTGGGAAATCCCACGGACAGAGGAGCCCGGCGGGCTACGGTCCATGGGCTCGCACAGAGTCGGACATGACTGAGCACACACACACACACACACACACACGCACACACACACACACGCACACGCTTTCCCCTGCACCCACACGGCACACGCACTGAGGAGGGACGGGGAGGCACCAGCACTGCGGGGTGGGGGCTGCCTAGAAGCTTCTGCCGCACCAGACCCCCAGTAACTGCGTCAGAATCTAGGAGGCGTGGTCTAGGGATCAGACCACACCCCCGAGGACAGGGAGACACCACGATTCAGGTCACACGCCACCTCTTCAGAGGACCCCTGCTGGAAGTTGCTCCCCCAACCGCTCCTAGCAGAGGGACCGCAGCTGCAGCCCAGCTGGCACCACGCGGCATCCACTCCACCTCTGAGGGCAGCGTCCTCCACCACACCGCAGGCCGGGGCAGGTATGACTGCAGACCCCACCCACCAGCATGGCATCAGCCTGTCCCCCCACCACCAACGCCACATGTTGGGGCCCTGACCCCCAGCACCCCAGAAGGCAGCTGTATTTGGAGTTCGGGACTTTCAGGAGGTGAGCGTGGTGAAATGAGGTCACTAGGGTGGGCCCCAGCTGACGTGCCTCTTTCTGCTGTTCACAGGCTTCTCACGGCAAGAACACTGCAGGGCTTTCCTCCCCCAGCGAATGCTGGGAAAGGTGGAAGGCAAAAGGAGAAGGGGGCGGCAGAGGGTGCGATGGTCAGATGGCATCACCGACTCAACGGACATGGACTTGAGCAAACTCCGGGAGACAGTGGAGGACAGGGAAGCCTGGTGTGCTGCAGTCCGCGGGGTCACAAAGAGTCAGACATGCCCCAGTGACTGAACAACAATGAACAGTCCAGTGTGACTGGTGTCCTTATCAGACAAGGAAGTCAGGACACACACACACACACACACACACACAGAGGGACGACCCTGTGAGGACACGGCAGTGCACACACACAGGAGGGAGGCCTCAGGAGGACCAGCCCCGCCCACACCCGGGTCTGGGATTCCAGCCTCCAGGCCTGGAGACAGGGAGTGTCTGCTGTCTAAGCCCCCAGGCTCTGGGCCTTTGCTATGGCAACCACAGGGAATGGGTACTGGGTGAGGCCCTCCAGATGTTCTTAGCTAGACGCATGAACCACATTTCTGAGGAGAATCGCCATCAAGACAGGCTTTCTTCTGAAACCACTGTCTAGAATAAACTCCATGTCTGTCCCTTCCTGCGTCTGCAGATGAACTCCAAGAAGGATAGCTCTCCTCTCTCTTCCATGAACTGCTGGTATCCTCGTCTACCCCGAGTCTCTCTGCCTAGCTCCCTAGGTCCTTCCTTTGCACCTGGCTCACCAGACCACACACACTCTCCTTCCCTCTCTCCCGAGAAGCCCCGCTGTCCACACCTCCCGTTAACCTCTGGTGATTCTCAGCTAGTGTTCCAAAAACCACACCATCACAGACACTCCAGTCCATCCCTGGCCAAAGGAGTTTGGGAAACGTAACTAGATTAAATAAACATGCACCAATCACTTTGAAAGTCAAAGTGCTAGCGGCTCTGTAGTGTCCGACTCTTTGAGACCCCACGGACTGCAGCCTGCCAGGCTCCGCCACGCGAGAGTACTGGAGTGGGTAGCCGTTCCCTTCTCCAGGGGATCTTCCAGACCCAGGGATCAAACCCAGGCCTCCTGCACTGCAAGCAGATTCTTTACTGTCTGAGCCGCCAGGGAAGCGCAATCACTTGACTGCAGAATTTCCTGCACTGCTTTCTGGGTCGTCTCTCAGAGTGGCTGATGCAATATTTTCCCAAAACCACTTAACCCCTGAATCACCTGTTCCTGGAGAGGACAAATGTCACCTCCCGCAGCAAGTGTGTCCCACGCCTCCAGGGCACAGCCCGCAGAACCCAGCTCCCTGCCAAGCACAACCGCCCTGGACGCTTGCTGGGTAGACCTGTACGGCAGGGAACCGGAAACACTCCTCTGCCCAGAGGAAGAGGGCTCCAGGGGTATTACCGCTACTCAGTATCCTTGAGCCAAAATCGATCTCCCCAAATCAGAAAAAGAGCTGCTGACGAGCCAGATGCTGAATTAAAACGTCTCCGTTGAGGATCACTGAGAGTAAGGAGGAGGATCATGCGCCTTCCTGGCGTGTTCTGTGTGGTTACTGGCGTGCGAGGTATCGAGAGGCATTCTGGGTGCGTTAACAGAAAGGCTGGGATTTGGAAGGTTCACACAATGGACCCACTTCCCTTCCACGCAGCAGAATTCCCTCAGGAGCCTATGCTCCTTGGACTATGGAAGCGGGGTCCCCACGGCTTCCAGCTCCCCGCCTCCTGGAGAGAGCCAGCTGGGTTTCCAGTTTGGGCTGCAGGGGGCTCCCATCTGAGCTTCTGCTGCAAATGCTGTTCAGCCATGTCCAACTCTGCGACCCCATGGACTGCAGCACACCAGGCTCCTCTGTTCTCCACCATCTCCCAGAGTTTGCTCAAACCATGTCTACTGAGTCTGTGATGCCATCCAACCATCTCATCCTCTGTCCCCCTTCTCCTTTTGCCTTCAATCTTTTCCAGCATCAGGGTCTTTTCCAATGTAAAAAGGGCCACGTGATTCTACAGAAGGCCTGTTTTTTTTTTTTTTATCATAGGCCCATATTTTGGTTTTCTTCCAGCATAAATGAAGAGATTCTGACCAAGCAGTGTGCCCCCCGCTCCTAACCTCATCATGAAACACGTGGCTCACTCCTCTAACACTTTTGCAGAAGCAAGAATCCATTCACTCTGAAGAAAAGCGGGCCCTGGGATTGATCAGGACATGAGGACTAACAGGTCACGACCTCCTCTGCTGGGAGGCGGCCCCGCCCAGCGCTTCTCAAACCCAAGCTGCTGTTAGATAAGCCCATGTGTCCTCGGGGACCAGAGGCCTGGACTCTGACAGCCACAGGGCGGATGTCAGGGGGCTAGGAAAGGAAACCCCTTCAGTCAGACCCCAAACATCTAGAAGATCAAAATAAAGGAGCATTTCCCTAACTGGAACAGTGAATCTGCCCCAATCCTGTAGCAGCCATCAATGTAACAAACACACAAGCCAACAGATACGTGGATACACTGTTTCAGAGTTAAAAAGGTGAGGGGAGAGAATTTTTCAGATACTGGGTTTCTCTGCATGGAAAAGCCACAAGCTCTTGTAAATAAATTATTTAAACCCCTGAAAACACTCAGCAAGTGCTAGATAAGAAATTAATTAATACACAAAGTTAACTAAGTTGCTACATTTACAATAATTTAAAAATATTAAAAATGTGATCAGAGTCCCAACAAGAGCCAAAGACATATAAGAAAAAGTATCTAAAGCAACCTATGCTAGACCTTTATGGAGAAAATTAATAGGACATTATTCAGAACAACAAAACAGGAAAGAAAGACACAGGTCTTCATAGGAACACCAGATGAATGGAGAGATCCACCATAACCGTGGAAGCTAGAGTTTAATATCTTAAAGATAATAGTTCTCCACAACACACAGATTTGAGGCAGCTTCCAACAGAAACCCTGGCAGGACTGCATGTCACAAGTTCACAGAACTTATTCTGGTGGTAAAGTTTGCAGAAGAGGAGAAAGAAGCAAAAATAACCAGGACAGGGACTTGCCTGGCGGTCCAGTGGTTAAGACTCCACCCTTCCAATGCAGGGGGCGCAGGTTCAATCCCTGATAAGGGAACAAAGATCCCACATGCCTTGCAGCACGGTCAAAAAATAATTTTTAAAAATACCAGGACTAACTTTGGGAACAAAGAGATGCCAAATCCTCCTGAACAGTTACAATGCGAGATCAGGATGAGTTTGCTACAGAGACAGACACAGATCAACGGGAAGAGCGGAGAACTCTGGGACGGGCCTTGCAAACATGGGAATGCAACGTGTGTCCGTGTGCTGGAAGGAAAAGAACCGGTAAACGCACGATGCTGACATCGCGGGCCGTCCACACGCAAAGTGTCAGAAACGGCGCCCACCTCCCCACACGCGCGCCAACGCCGCACGCGCTGAAGACTGAAGCTTGAAAAGCAAAACGATCAACGTCTAGAAGGAAAAACACAGGATCTCTTACTCGAATCTGGGACGCTCGACAGACGCGGGTTTGGTGCTGCTGTAACAAATGAGCACAGATTACTGGGAAAAAACAACAGAAAGGCATTCTCCCACAGTTCTAGAGGCAGAAGTCCCAGGAGAGCCACACAGGGCCAATGCCGAGGTGTGGTCAGAGCTGGCTCGTCCTAGAGGTTCAGGGAAGAATCCGTTTCCCCTTTCTCAGATTCTGGGGCGCCCCTACTCCTCCGCTCCCCTTTCTCAGATTCTAGGGGCGCCCCTACTCCTCCGCACACAGTCTCTGCGTTGCTGTCCCCTTGTCTTCTCCCTCCTGTACCTGCCAAGCCCCCTCTGCCTTCCTCTAATGAGGACCCCTGAGACTACAGTCAGCGCCACCCCACATCGTCCAAAACATCCTCCCCACCCCAAGATCCTGAACGTCATCACCCACAAAGCCCCCTCTGCCATAATATGGTAAGTCCCCTCCATTCAGACCTTCAGGGCGCAAACACCCACAGATGCGCCGTGCAGTCCGGCAGCGTCAGGCGTGACCAAAGTGCAGCTCGCCCTCCGTCTCCCGTTCTGACCACCCTTCAGCTCCACCACCTCCCACCTCCTCTCCCTCCTTGAGTCAGTAACTCTTCTTCCCTGCTCACCCGATGCCAGCCCCTGTGTGCCAGCTGTTGTACTCTACCGCTGTACTTTTCAAGGCACTGTACTGTCACGATTAAAAATATTTTCCTTATTTTTTTGTTAATGTGTTATTAGTGTGAAGAGTGTTATAAACCTATTGTAGTACAGGACTGTATACTGATTGTTTGAGCTGGGTATCAAGGCTAACTTTGCTGGAACGACAAACAAATCAGACTTACAAACGTGTTCTCAGAACAGAAACTCCTTGGTACGCAGGGGGCTTACTATAAGGTCCCATTCATGGGGTCCAGAGATTACAGCCTGCTATCTTTGGGGGCCAAGGCTCAGCTGACCAAAAACCTACACAGCATATTAAAAGCAGAGACATCACTCTGCCAACACAGGTGCGTACAGCCAAAGTTACGGTTTTCCCAGTAGTCATCAACAGATGTGAAAGGGGGGCCGTAAAGAAAACTGAGCTCTGAAGAATTGATGCTTTCGAACTGTGGTGCTGGAAGACTCTTGAGAGTCCCTTGGACAGTAAGGAGATCAATCCAGTCAATCCTGAAGGAAATTAACCCTGACTATTCACTGGAAGGACTGACGCTGAAGCTGAAGCTCTAATACTTTGGCCACCTGATGCAGAGCCGACTCATTAGAAAAGACTTGATGCTGGGAAAGATTGAGGGCAAAAGGAGAAGAGGGCAGCGGAAGATGAGATGGTTAGATGGCTTCACCGACTCAAAGGGCGTGGATCTGAGCAAATTCCGAGACACTGTGGAGGACAGAGGAGGCTGGCGTGCTGCAGCCCCCGGTTCCCCAAGAGTCAGACGGGACTTAGTGACTGAACAACCACAACAGAACTGTTACTATGTTTTTCTACTTTTTCATGTTTATAAAAATGTTTCTAATTAAAAATAAAAACTTAAAAAAAATTAAGGACTATGACATCTGCCTGTGATGGTCTTATCACCTCCTTCCTGGGGAACCAAGCACCCTCCTATTTGTCAGGGAAGACAGAGGGCAGAATGCTACATACACATAATATATATTATTAAAATGTATTATGTAAAACATACTAACGTTTATATAAAATACATTACATACGCTATTTATACATAATATTATTAAATATTAACAGACATTCAAACACTGTAGAGAAGAAAATGGCAAACCACTCCAGTATTCTTGCCTGGAGAATTCCAGGGACAGAGGAGCCTGGCGAGCTACAGTCCATGGGGTCACAAAGAGTCGAACATGTCTTAGCAAATAAACCACCACCACCACCATTCAAACAGTATCATTTTTTTCATCGCTAAGTCATGTCCGACTCTTTTGCAACCCCATGGACTGTAGCTCGCCAGGCTCCTCTGTCCCTGAAACTCTCCAGGCAAGAATGCTGGAGTGGGTTGCAATTTCCTTCTCCAGGGGATCTTCCTGACTCAGGGGTCGAACCTGGGTCTCCTGCATTGGCAGGCAGTTTCTTTACCAGTGAGTCATCGGGGAAGCCCAGGATAAACAAATATATTATGAAAATATTACTCACAAAAACGTATAAAATTTTCACCCGTATAAATTAAAACATGTTTAACATTCCGGGGTGACATTCTCCTTTTCGCAGCACCCTAGGTTGAGAGGACCTGGGGCTGAAAGCACAGAGGGATCCGCCCTGGTCCTGCACGGATAAGCAAGGTCCTCTTTAACTCCTGGGCCATTTCCGCCTCAGGCCAGCCTCCTGGGCAGTTTCTCCTGGGCCAAGGTCTGAAAGTCAGGACAAAGGTCTCTAGTCCCATCTAGTTCCTCCGGTTCTGAAGAGTATTCGGGATCAAACACAAAAGGCAACATCCAAGCAGCCTCTGAGGCCTGCATGGCTGGTGGTCTCCAGACACTGGGTGCCCTGCAGCCCCCAGGCTCCTGTGGCTGGTGTGGGTCCCCCAGGGAGTTCTGGCCACCGGGCTGTGAGGCGGGTGAGGGGCCTGAGGTCCCAGCCAGGGCACCTCCCTCCTTCCTCCCCCTGCTGGAACCCCATGGGAGTGCAGCCGCACACTGGGGCTCCCCTGGGAGGCGACACCCACCCAGACAAAGCACCCCCACGGGCCTGCGAGCTCTTAGAATCCAGTTCACGGTATGTGCCCTCTCGCTATTAACCAGCCTTCTCTTTGTATGTGAGCCGCGTCTGGCTTGGCTGAAGGTGTTGGCATGAAACAGACTCAACAGCTGCCTCCAGCCTGGCCCACCTCCCAGCTGTCCACTCGGTCTGGACAAACCACAGCAGAGTCCCTGGACAGAAGGCTGGCGGAAGGCTGCTTCAGCTCAACTGCAAGCTCTGGCTTGAAGGGCTGACAGAGGCCCCTCCTAATCTACGGGTTGTGGGTTAGTTCGGTCAATCGTGTCTGACACTTTATGACCCCATGGACTGTAGCCCAACAGGCTTCTCTGTCCATGGGATTCTCCAGGCAAGAATACTGGAGTGAGTTGCCATTTCCCCCTCCAGGGGATCTCCCTGACCCCGGGTTGAACCTGAGTCTCTTGTGTCTCCTGCATTGCAGGCAGATTCTTTACTGTCTGAGCCACCAGGGAAGCCAAACTCTAGGTTACCAGTGGCAGTCAAGGCAGTGAATCTGGGAACCGGGCACATCAAACAAGGCTGCGGAGCTGAGACATCCCGGGGAGACGAAGTGTCCCTGAGATCTTAAAACCCAGCTGAGTCTGTTACAGAAAGGCATTCAGTTTTTCAGATCCAGCATGGGGCTCCCAACAGCTTTCTGCACCAGGCATCAGGCGCTGCCTGGGGTGGGGGGAGGTACTCTGTCCAGGCGCCAAGTCCCTGCCTGCGGGAAGCTTTGTGGTCACTTGCTGGGGGATGGCCATGGCTGCAGCCTGGGTGGGGCTGCAGCTAGCCCGGTCCTGCGATCCCCTGTAATGACAGTGTTTAAGCTGAGGATGGGTTTTGTTTAATTCCTATCGTCCCAGGCTGAGGGAACCTGCAACCGTGGTTTCCATTTTCTTCTGTTTTCCCAGGAAAGGATCTTAAAGAAATACCTTCCCCTCCAGGGGTTTAAAGCCACCAAGCCACCCTCCCAGTGTGAGCTGGTCCCGCACACTCTCTGGGGATGCCCCCCACTAAGTGGACACGTCTGTCCAACAGCCCAAGGGCCTTCCATGTCCCCCACAGCCAGGAGAAAGAGGTCCAAACACCATGCCCAGAAGTTCGGTGCAACTCACCTCAGCATAGCCTGGTGGAACCCCACAGAGAGATCACCCAGCTGACAGAGCTCCTCCTTGGAACCCCTACACTCAGCCTGTCCCAGGGGTTCCCAGCCTCACTGAGATTCGGGAACAGGAGGCTGTCCTGGGATGCTGGAATCACTTACCCTCAGGTGCCCCCAGGAGGTACACATGCCCAACCAGGGTGGAGAATCTAATGTATGTCTTAGGATGTCATCCAGCTTTTTCCCGAGAGCAGAGACCCCTCGTTGTGAGCACCCCCCTGCAACACTGTCCTCTGGCTGACCCAACAACCCACCCTCCCAGTTCTCAGGACCCAGGCCAGGTCACGGAGCATCTCAGTGACCCCTGGCGGATAACCACCTTCCCTTCGTCCTCTGCTGACCTCCACAGGAGGACGGCTCTTCCACACCCTCCAGTGCCGCACAGACGGATGGACTGACGAACAGGACGTCTGAGCTTGCAGAGAACGTGAGCAGGGGACGTGCTTAGGTAAGAGACAGGTCCACAAGCCACGTCTCTCCAGATGGCGGGGAAGCAGTGCGAGCACAGTCAGGCAGCACCCACAGTGCTGCGGGCGTGACTCCTGACTTCCTCTCCATCCCCGCCCCACGGGGACGCGACAGCCACAACAGTGCAGGGGCCTCCGAGGAACAGCTGACGATATTAAAGAATCCACATGCATCCAAAACGTGTATCTACATAAGTCTGGACACGACAGAGGCTTCCCAGGTGGCAGCAGCGGTAAGAGTCCACCTGCCAATGCAGGAGACACAAGAGACTGGGTTCGATCCCTGGGTTGGGAGGATTCCCCTGGAGAAGGGAGTGGCAACCCACTCCAGGATTCTTGCCTAGGAAATCCCATGGTCAGAGGAGCCTAGGCGGTTACAGTCCATGGGATCACAAAGAGTCAAATACAGCTGAGCTTGCACATGCATGCAGGGAACTAGATCTCACGTGCTGCGAGTAAAAGACACGCCATCCGAGTGGCAGAACTGACTCATTTTAGGTTCGTAAAAAGATTCGACGACATTAAATTTTCAGAAATCTGAATTTAAATACATCTGGTTAAAGTACCGTGGTTTGAAATTACCATGGTCATTAATTTTAATATGTATTTTGCCTCCGAGTGGGTGATTAGACATTTTAGGAGCTCTTATGTCTGCAACCCTTTGAAAAAAAAGCTCAATGCTGAAATTTATGTTAATTTACACTTTTATGAAAATCCATCCAGGTTCTGTACACTGTGAACATATTCAAGTCTTAATTATTCAGATGATCACTCTCAATGGAACATAAATTATGTTAAAAAAACCTGGATTGTAACAACATGCATAGTAATTTTGCTAAACAGAAGGGAAGACGAATACATTTTATGGAATATATAGTAATTAACAAATGATGTTTATAACTTATCTGAATATCATTGGGCATCAACATAGTACCCAAGTGTACAAATAATAATTAACTCCAGTCACATTGGTATATTGCCAGCTATCAGTCATATAAAAGGGTAAATGTCGACACTTTTAAATTTATGTCACTGTGAAGGTTAATGTGTGAAAAGCAGAAGGAAAAAACATATTTTATCTAACAGCTTGCCAGTTTGATTTATGATTTTTAAATAGGAAGGACGAGGCTTGTCGAACTCCATCTGGAGTCCTGCTCCAGCCCCCGAATAATAAGACAGGCCTGCTGGGAGGTGGTGTGTGGGCCACTTCTCACACTGAGCTCTCAGCAGAGTCAAGGTGTAAAAGCTCGGAGACCCCCAGGAACAAGGGGGGAGCAGCTGCTTCTTCCGGGAGTGGGGACTGGCCCTGTCCATAAAGTCACAGGGGCTGCAGGAAAACAGGTGCCCAGCCACAGCCCAGGGTTCAGCTGGTGCGCTCCCTCCCTGGTGAGGACCCTGCTCTTGGCTGCGGATGCTGTCTCCTCCCACGTCCTCCTACGCAGAGAGGGGGTGCTCTGGGTCTCTTCTTGGTGGTGCTGGTTTACTTGCTAAGTTGTGTCCAACTCTTGCGACCCCATGGACTGTAGCCCGCCAGGCTCCTCTGTCCGTGGGATTCTCCAGGCAAGAATACTGGAGTGGGGTGCCATTTCCTTCTCCAGGGGAATCTCCACAACCCAGGGGAGGACACTAATCCTATAGGATCAGGGCTCCACCCTAGTGACCTCATTTAACCTTAATGACATCCAGGGAGGCCCCATCTCCAAACACGGCCACACTGGGGGTGAGGGCTTCAACTGATGACCACAAATGTTCAGTTCACACCATCTGGGAAGGCCCACCTCTGCTCCAGAGCTCCTGCACCCCCAGGCCCATGGCCAGTTTCTGGGCTGCAGGAGCGGGCGGGAAGAGAGGACCCCCAGGAGTGCTCGAGGTTCCAACAGGACACGAGCGTCACCTGCTCGATGCCTGTGGGACGCGGTGCCTGAGTCAGCAGAGGGGGCCAAGGGCGCTCAGCACTTCCAGCCCAGCGCTCACCAGCCCCCGGAGCAAAGGGAGCTCACCAAGCACCTTGGCAGCCGCCATCCCCACCCGCCAGCTTCCTGCCTGACCTCGTGCCCAGGACGGGAGGACGCCCAGGAGAGGCGCCAACAGCAGGAACACAGACGGGGGCCACAAGCACGGCTTCTCCTGGGACTTCATTTAAAAGAAACCACCTTTTAAAAAGCCAGATGCAGATCACAATTATCCTGGAACTTTCTGAAAAATACAAATGCCAAGCTATTGCTTCCCCCTGCCCTCAGAGCTCCAGATACGTTCCTACTGAGCAGCCATGTTTAAAAACAACTGGATTATATGACGGTCTTTCACTTGTATCTCGTTTGTTTCACTTTTTCTATTTCGTGTTCAGAGCTCATTTCATTCAGTTTATGTTTCCCCATTTCTCCATCTCTTTTTTTTTCTTTCTTTCTCAAGCCTTATCAAGCATAGTAGAAAAGCTTTTGTGTGTATATATATACATTATAGTATGCATACACACATACTATATTATACATACATACTATACATACATATTATAGTATGCATAATATATATTTTAGAAAACTTATGAATTTTTACCTAATTAAAAATTTATGACATTTTCATTTCACTTGTTTGACTTAGTATGAATAGAACGCTAGACTTCTAATTTTAAGCAAATAGATACGCAACAAGCAACAGAGGTTTACTGTAGAGCACGGGGACTGCAGTCAATATCTTGTAATAACCTATAACGGATAATAATCGGAAAATAATACACGTGTATATGCGTTACTGAATCGCCTTGTTGCACACCTGAAACACTCTAAGTCAACTATACTTCAATAAATTACATATATTAAGAAAAAGAAACCGCCTTTTCAGCATCTTCCCCCATGCTTCGAATAGCTTCCTCGGAAAGGGTTCTTACAAGCAGACGAGCTGTGTTATCAGCGCGTGTGTGTTTCTCCGTGGGCTCCCCCATGAGAGAATGAAGCCAGGCTGCCTTCCAGAAAACTCCCCAGTTCACACTAGGGCAACGCGCAGCTCTGCAGGTCAGGGTCTGACCTCGCACGGCAGGCAGGAAGAGGCGGGCATCGGGCACAGTGGCCCCTCCACAAGCCTCCCAGAGCCTGTGCAGAGGGAGAACGTGATGGAAAATGCACGCACACACGGATTCGGGACTCTCCAAAGACACTTGTAAGGGCTGCGCTTCCCAGTCGCACGGCCTCCTGGGCTGAGAAGTGAGCATGCCGTCCCCCACCCAACGCCACACAGTCGCTCCCACGTGGGAGGAGTGGTGGTAACTTGCTTGGCAGCGTTTTATAAATCTACTTCATTAATCTTTTAAGCATTTGGACTTTTGTCAACTTCACTAACGATAAAAGGAAAATCATTCTCAACACTCATGGAGGACACAGTTTTTTGTTTTTTTTTTTAAAAAGAGTGGCAGAGGGAAGAAATCAATTCCAGAATTCGAGATCTGTTTCTCCGTCCAGCTGGGACCATGGGTGGGCGGGCCCACTGTGATCTAAGCTTTCTGAGCGGAGTGAAGATGAATGTCCCAAATGCCGCCGAGCAGGCTGACTGCTGTGCTGGTCTCAGCGTTTGTACCGCTTCCTGATGCTCGGGAGTGAGTCATCCCCCAGGACCGCTTGGCTGCTGCACAAAGAGGGACTACTGTGGGATCCTCTCCCCTGATCAGCCAGGCCAACACCCCCGAGAAAGGCTACTTCACACCCCCAAGCCAAGAGGAAACGGAAAGTGTATGTATCAGCTGCTCAGTCATGTCCGAGTCTTTGCAACCCCATAGACTGTAGCCTCCAGGCTCCTCTGTCCATGGGATTCTCCAGGCAAGAATACCGGAGTGGGTAGCCATTTCCTTCTCCAGGGGATCTTCCTTACCCAGGGAGCGAACCCATGTCTCCTGCCTTGCAAGCAGATTCTTTACCGTCTGAGCCACTAGGGAAGCTCTTGGGAAGAGAGTGGCTCGAAATCCATTACTGGTGTCCTTACAAGAAAGTCATGGGAAGATGCAGACCACAGGCAGGAGAAGCAGGAAGACGGCCAGGTGATGATGGAGGCAGAGGTTGGAGGGATGTGTCCACAGATCAAGGTCAAGTCAAGGTTACCAGTCACCACCAGGAGCGAAAGAGGTGAGGAAGGATCCTCCCCTGGAACGCAAGTTGATGACCCCTTGATTTTGGACTATGACCTCAGAATTGTCAAGAGAATAAATTTTTGTTGCTTTAAGCCACCACCTCACGGTCATTTACTCCAATAGCCACAGAAAACTAATATGCCAAGGATTTACACTCAAGGGAGTAGCACATTCAAAACTCTTCTCAACTGATTCCTCTTTGGGCAAACTGCACACCCAAAATTGCACACCCTGTAACCTCTTCAGAATAAGGAGACAGTCATAGTAATAGATAATCACACTGGCATTTATATAAAGTCCCTTGGACTTCCCTGGTGATCCAGTGGTTAAGACTCTGTGCTTCTGATACAGGGGACATGGGTTCAATGCCTGGTCAAAGAAGTTCCGCATGCCTTGCAGCCAAAAAACAAAAGGCCCTTGGAAGCCACTAGCTAACAAAGTGACAGAGACGGAAATACGCAGAAGGGAGACAGGCTCTGGGGGCCTGCACAGATTGGGTCTCAACGCTGGAGCCCCTGGGCAAGGATGCAGTGAGCGCATCCAGCTTTACAGCTGCTGTTCCCTCCGCCTGGAACGCACCCTTCCCTGCTCCCACTCCCAGTCACTCGGAAACACCCTCCCTGACTGCCCTTTCTCAAGCTACAACACACACACAAACACAGCACATGCTTCCCTGGCTGAAATTAACACCTTGGTCTTTGTAAACCTGTGTATTTTTTGTCAGCAATTTTTTTGTCACCAGGACAGCCAGGATGGAACCTGCTATTTGTATTGCTGCTTCTTTAGCACCTAGTCCAACTGAGGACAAGTTTGAAGAATAATAAACAGTCATGGGGTCCGGGACTGTAGCTGCTGCTGCTGCTGCTAAGTCACTTCAGTCGTGTTCAACTCTGTACGACCCCATAGACGGCAGCCCACCAGGCTCCTCTGTCCCTGGGATTCTCCAGGCAAGAATACTGGAGTGGGTTGCCATTTCCTTCTCCAATGCATGCATGCATGCTAAGTCGCTTCAGTCGTGTCTGACTCTGTGCGACCCCATGGACAGCAGCCCACCAGGCTCCTCTGTCCACAGAATTCTCCAGGCAAGAGTACTCGAGTGGGACTCCTTCTCCCTGGGACTGTAGGGGGACCTGCAATCAACACAACTGAGGCAGGACAGTTCTCTCCAGAAAATATAAAACCTCTTACCCTTGAGCCTCAGAGGTGGGGTGACCAGGAAGCCCAGGCTGACAATGGTGGTCATGCAGATGCTGGAGCAGTGAGAGGGAATGTGACAACAGAGCAAGGGGGAAGGCACACAAGTGGGGAGAAACAGAATCCAGGCCAGACGGAGGGAGGTGGAAGCAGGAACTCAACACAGGGGCAGAAGAGGCATAATAGAGAGAGAGAGAGAAAAACCTCCACTTCCAGGCAGATAGAGCAACAGGTGCTGGGTTTAGCCTCCTGTCTGAAACCACCGAAATGTGCTCAAAATATATGATAAATGGTTTTCAAACATGCAGGACCATGATGCTAGAGAGCCAGGAAACAGACCAGTTGAGTCCTGGAGCTGCTCTCAGCCTCCTGCATTCACAGTGTCTGGGCCACGGTCTGAGAAGGGACCAAGTGATGCTGGGCGAGTTCCCTGAGCGGAGGCAACAGGCTGAGAGCCCAGGGGGGCCAAGGTGACAACCGCCTCAGGAGGACAGACAACAGGAGAGGACAGACTGGAACACAGAGGCCACGAGAGACCTGCAGTGGGTCCTTGGAGCGTTCTGAAGGATGAGATCAGCCCATACGACGTGACCAACCTACCAGGGGAACTACAGCTCACAATGAGTGTGAATCACACAGGTCCAGGAACACTGCCTGCTCCCACTGGACAAACTGGAAAATCTCATGACTTATGGGACACAGAACACACAGAGGGCTGGCCTCAACAGTGGGAAATACCCAGGCCCAGACTGAATGCTGCTATCACCCAAAGAGCAAGTACAGGAAGCAAGACCTGAAAGGATCAACTGTCTTTAAACAATTTAACTGAATACTAACAAAGAACTCAATAGAACAAAGTTCAAGAATATTTACACAAATTCAAAAATATAGACTCAACAAGAAAAATCCTCAGTTTACAAACCTTAGCAATAAAAATATTACTATATTAATGAAACAATAAAAAATGATCAGGTATGCAAAGGAGCAGGAAAGTACGAACCATAATGAGGAATACAACCAACCAATCACAACTAAACAAGACTGAGTCAGATGTTATAATTAGCAGAAAAAGCATTAAAAATTATATTAACTGATTTGTTCATGTTCAAAAAGGCAAGCAGAGACATGAAAGATTAAAGAAAAAACTAAACCAAGTGTTCAAAGATGAAAATGACAATATCTGAAATGAAAAATACACCAGATAAGATTCACAGCAAAATGGACAACAGATAAAAAGATGATGAAATCGAAGATATTGTAGAAAAGCAACATGAAGAAAATAACAAATTATTAGAAGAGAACAGATTATCAGGAAGCTATGAAACTTCCGTCGGCTTAATACATATAGAACTAGAGTTCCTGATAACAAAGAGTACAAGAAATTATTTGAAATTTTGGCCAAAAATAATACTCATTTGATGAAAACTATAAACCCACAGACCCAAGACGCTCAATGAAACCCAAGCATAAGAACCATAAAGAAGACTACACCAAGGCACATCATAACAAATCAAAACCAAAGATAATGAGAAAAATCATAAAAACAGAGAAAGAAAAATAAATAAACACATATTATATTCAGAAAACAAACTTAAGATTGACAGCAGATTCCTGGTTGGAAACAATGCAAGTGAGTGGGCAATGGAACAACGCTTTTAAAGCATCTTCCCAAAAAACCAAACGAGAATCACTGAAACAGGGAAAACATCTTTCAAAAATGAAGACAAAATGAAGACTCTTCAGACATATATAAAAGCTGAAAGAAGTCAAGTCTTCCTTGCAAGAGACGTTCAAAGAGAAATTTCAGACAGAAATGATACCAGGAAAAAAAAATGAAATTACACAAAACAATGGAGACAATAGGAAATGGCAATCACATGGGTAGATACACAAGTTTCTCTTATTTAAACCTCTTTAAATTGATGCTTTTGAACTGTGGTGTTGGAGCAGACTCTTGAGAGTCCCTTGGACTGCAAGGAGATCCAACCAGTCCATTCTAAAGGAGATCAGTCCTGGGTGTTCTTTGGAAGGAGTGATGCTAAAGCTGAGACTCCAGTACTTTGGCCACCTCATGTGAAGAGTTGACTCATTGGAAAAGACCCTGATGCTGGGAGGGACTGGGGGCAGGAGGAGAAGGGGATGACAGGATGAGATGGCTAGATGGTATCACCAACTCGATGGACGTGAGTTTGAGTGAACTCCGGGAGTTGGTGATGGACAGGGAGGCCTGGCGTGCTGCGATTCATGGGGTCGCAAAGAGTCGGACACGACTGAGCGACTGAACTGAACTGAACTGAAACATATGTATTTACAAATATGTATTTACTTATAAACATACATATTCAGGAGTTTTTAAATATGTAGGAAAAAATACATGACAACAGAAGCACAAGAGCTGAAAAGGGGAAAAGGCAGCACATCATCGTAAGGTACTTACATTCTACATGAGCTGGTACAGTATCACTGAAGAGACTAAGAAGGCAAAGACGTATGTGAGAAACCCCAAGAACCACTAAAATAAGACAACAAAGAGTTATAGCTAATACAGCAACAAAGGAAATAATACAGAATGATCAGATCAGATCAGTCGCTCAGTAGTGTCTGACTCTTTGTGACCCCGTGAACCGCAGCACGCCAGGCCTCCCTGTCCATAACCAACTCCCAGAGTTCACTCAGACTCACGTCCATCGAGTCAGTGATGCCATCCAGCCATCTCATCCTCTGTCGTCCCCTTCTCCTCCTGCCCTCAATCCCTCCCAGCATCAGTCTTTTCCAATGAGTCAACTCTTCGCATGAGGTGGCCAAAGCACTGGAGTTTAAGCTTTAGCATCATTCCTTCCAAAGAAATCCCAGGGCTGATCTCCTTCAGAATGGACTGGTTGGATCTCCTTGCAGTCCAAGGGACTCTCAAGAGTCTTCTCCAACACCACAGTTCAAAAGCATCAATTCTTCGGTGCTCAGCCTTCTTCACAGTCCAACTCTCACATCCATACATGACCACAGGAAAAACCATAGCCTTGACTAGATGATCTACTAATCTAAATGAAGGCAGAAAGAGGAGAATAAAAAACAGACGGGACAAGAAGAACACAAACAGCAAGATGACAGATTGAAATCAAACGGTTACCATTTTCACACTAAATATGATCCAACTCTAAGCTGTTGATAATAAATGCACATTAAAAATCAAGACAAAAACAGAGGAAAAGAAGCTAGGAGAAAACATACCAGTTTAATGTTAATCAAAAGAAAACTAGAGAAGTTAAGTTACATTTTTTTCCCAGAAAACTGACAAGAAGAATGCTTCCCAAATTATTCTATGAGGTCAGTATTACTACCCTGATACTAAACAGAAAGCAGATTGACAGCCTTCACAAATGTGGATGCAAAAATTCTAAGCAAAATTGTGGGAAATCAAATATATAATACTTCATAACCAAGGGTGATTTATTTCAGGAACGCAAGGTTGATTTAGCATTTGAAAGACCAATCAATGAAGTTCACCATATTAGCAAACTAAAAATAAAAACCGTAAGATCAATTCAACAGCTGCACAAAAAGGATTCGACAAAACCCAACATTGATTCATGACAAGAACTCTCAGAAAACTAGGGCCAGAAAGAAAAACAAAAGGCATCTCAGCAAAGCCCACAGCAAACACCTCACTTCACAGTGAAAGACTGAAAAAAGTCCTCCAAAGATCACGGACAAAATAGAGAAGTCCAACTTCACAGCCTCTGCTCGATAAGAAGAAAAATGAGTAAAACACATCCTGATATGAAGGGAAAAAATAAAACTGCCTTTATTTGCAGACAACATCATTGTCCTTGCACAAAATTCATCAGAATCCTCAAAAAAAAAACTACTAGAACTAGTAAGTGATTTAAGCAAAATTAGCGGATATAAGATGAATATAAAATAATCCATTGTGGGGACTTCCCTGGTGGCCCAGTAGCTAAAACTGTGCACCTTCAATGCAGGGAACAGGGGTTCGACCCCTAGTCAGGGAAGTCAATTCTACACGCCACAGCTACGACCTGGTGCAGCCAAAAGAAGTGAATAAAATAAAAAAAAAAAAAAAAAAACAACCCACTGTGTTTCTACACGGTGGCAGGGAACAACTGGAAACTGAACCTTAAGGACGATACCATTTATAACATTGACCAAAAATACGATGTGCTTTGGGGAAAACCTGACAAAGTCTGTGAAAGACTCACACACTCAAAAGGACAACTCAATGCTGAGAGAAGACTTCAGAAAACAAGAGGCAGCCACTAGAGGAGAGCCCCGAGGTGAAGGCTGTCACCAGTCTCTGCTCTGGTCTCTGGTTAGGGAGCCAGTAGCACGGGGCCTCCCCTGCAATGTGGGGATGACAGGGAGCTCGGCTGACGTTCCTGGGAACAAATGTCATTATTTCCATTTTGCAGGAAAACGTGACACAGAAGCAATTGGCTCTGGGGATGCTTTTCCCAGAAGTACCCCCAGTCAGGTTGGCCCACCACACCCCCACCCCTCAAGCCACAGGGTGTGGGACGTTCTTTGTTTTATTTAAACGGATGCTGCCTACTGGTACTTTTGATCAACAGGTAAAGAGTGGAAGTAAAGAGAACAGAGGAAGTGGTTTCCACACAAAAACATGGAGGAGGTGACAAGTTTGGCTAATTGATGGTCTGGGCAGTTAAAATTGCGTTTCCTGCCAGGATGGGAGCTGAAGAAAGGCAAGAAAACATCAAGTTCCCACCCTAGGCTGTCTAACAACGCTTCCTACGAGCCCACAGCTCAAGTCCAAGTCAGAAAAACAAACAAAACAGCACCCGGGGCCTACCTGAAATAGATACAGGCCTTCCGGAAAAGCCCTGCGACGGCATGTCTGAAGAAGCCCATCAGCCCGCAGAAATAAACCACACCACACCTGCCCACATGCCAGCATGGATCAAACGAACTGCAGCCCAGGAGTTCAAGCCTCTGGAAAGTGCTGGAACTACAACCCAGTGGGCTTGGTACAATCCCTAGTCACCACCCGTGACACGTCAGTAGAGTGCTGGAGAAAAATCCCGGGTCGCCAAGGGGGTGTGGTGGGGGTAGAGGGAAGCAGTGGGAGTGCGGGATTAGCAGACGCAAAGTGCTACAGGCAGAACGGATAGACGGTCCACGGACAGACAACCCGGCCCACGGATAGACGACATGGTTCACGGACAGACAACCCGGTCCATGGATAGTTAACCTGGTTCAGGGATAAACCACATGGTCCACGGATAAACCACACGGTCCACGGATAAACCACGGTCCACGGATAAACCACACGGTCCACGGATAGACGACACGGTTCACGGATAGACGACACGGTCCACGGATACACCACACGGTCCACGGACAGACCACCCGGTCCTACCACATAACACAGGGAGCGCTAGTCAGCGTCCTGTCAATAAACCACAGTGGAAACCAATTCTGAAAAGAATGTATACATGTGTATAACTGAACCACTTTTCTGTACAACAGAAATTAGCACAACATTGCAAACCAACTGTCCCTCAATTCAAAAAGGAGAAAATTTAAAAAAAGAGAAATCCTGGGGGTGGGAGGTGAGGACGGATCATCACACAGCCCCTCCTTCCTTCCAGAGGACCGCTCGTCACAGCCCTGTCCTGGCCGCCCAGTTACTCCTCATTACAGAGCAAACCTCCACTCCTACAGGGCAGACTGGCCACACCCCTGCTTCCCCTGGAAACCCCACAAAAAAAGGAAAGTGATTTTGTTTTTAACACACAGGAACACAAAGACAGACAGAAAAGGAGCAGCTACAACAGCAAACTAGACACTCCTTGCTGACTGAAGGCTGGCAAGCGTGGCTGGCACCAGGGGTGACCCGGTACCAGCTTGCAGCACAGAATTCCAGGAGGGCTCAGAAGTGACCCAAGGGCTTCTCACAGTGGGCCGAAGGAAGGAAGACCAGTGCAAAGGCTGTCCCGTAGCAGCCAGACCCCCGGGTCCAGTCCTCCCACTGGGCAGCTGGCTGACTGTCCTTATCCCCATTGCATAAAAGAAAGTGGACATTCTGGAGGAAGACCCTGAATGTGCAGGGGTGGGACCATGCAGGGAACAGGGTGCAACAGCAGGATTTCTGCCCCCCACCATGGCCCCTTCCCCTCACTGGGACCCTGAACTGAAGATGTCTCTGAGGAACTTAATGAACCCAAGAGAAGAGGTTCATTTCCAGATGTCGGGATTCCCCAGTGACATGGCTCCTCCCCTCCTTTGACCCTCCACGTGGGATGGCCCACCATCTACCACCTTTCCCATCACATCACCAATAATCCACCTTAAATAAACAGCCAAAGACGGACTGACTCCGAGCAAATTAAAAGTAAGATCACAAGAGAAGGCAAAGCGGCAGAGAAGCGGGTGGACGTGAGGCGCACCTCTCCCCACGCGCAGGGCACACCTCTCCCCACAGGCGGGGCGCACCTCTCCCCATGGGCGGGGCACACCTCTCCCCATGGGCGGGGCGCACCTCTCCCCACGGGTGCATCAGGGTCACACCCTCAGATGCGGGAGGTCTGAGACAGGCAGGAGTCCCTGACCACCAGCAAGGGATATACAGATCCTCGCAAAAGGAAGGAGAGGAAAACAGACGAGAGTGAGCAGAACTGGGCCTGTACCCACGGGGTGGGGGAACTGAAGCAGGGGTCAGATCCCCACAACGGGGCAACTGTTTGGGACACAGGGCAAGCATCTGAGGCTGCTGGGGAGTGCCACAGCTGATCTGTGATCGTCTGAATGGAGTGAGAACCACACAGACAATCCTTGCCGCAGCCTTACACACCCTGGACAGGGATGCAAGTCCCCTGGAGCACACTGTGGCTGGGAGCTGTCGGCTCCTGACTGCAGGGAGATGGCCTGAGGAGACACGAGGGAGATCACGGTGGATGAAAGGCCAGCAGCCATGGAGGCCAGGCGATACTGCTGAGTCAGTGAAGCCATCACTGCAGCCTTTCCCTCCCCTGGAATCCCCTGGCACTGGCAGCTGAGAACAGAGAAAGACCCCAGAGAGGATGGCCGTTTGAGTGCCTGATATGCTGCATAACAGAGAAGGACCCCAGCTGGGGGGCCTTGAGTGCCTGCTGCACCAAGCAACAGAGAAAGGCCAGTCAGGAAGGCCCTCTGAACGCTGCCAGAGGCTGGAGAAAGACTAACAGAGCCATAGCTCAGACGCCCGAGCCCACTGGTGTCCCTGCACGCGCCACCAGGGTGCCCATGATCCACGCAGCCGGCCACCTCCATGCTCACTCCTCACTGGGGCAGAGCTGCTAAAAGCTGGAACAGTGCCATATCTCCAGTGTATGTGGCCACCAGCTCCCCTTCATACGTGGCACTGCCAGGGCCCCTGCAGCCGAGGCAGCTGTGCCATCTCCACACCTGGTTCTTACTGGGGCAGACCCACATCCTCCAGCACAGCCTCAGGAGCAAATCCCTGTGGATGGCCCCCACACAGAGGTGGGGGTAAAGCCACAAATGAAGTCCAGCGGCAGTGTGGCTAGGGAAGAGGGTCGAAAGCCTTTCTGCCAGCTGTACAGGCTGCAGATCAAATTCACACCATCAGCTAGGCAGACTGTCTACGAAGCAATTCACAGGACTATGAGAGTTCCTGCAGGAGCAAAGGTCCTAGTTCTGGCAGCTTCGGACACTGAGGAAAGAACACGTGGCGGGTAGGGCCAGAGTAGAGTCTGAGCTGTCCCCACAGAAGGCCCAGGGACCAGCCTAGTGATGGAGCGCCTCCTAGGGAGGCAGCGGTGGTCTGTGACTCACAGCAAGGGAAAGGCTGCTGATCGCTGAGATCTGAGAAGAACAGTTATTATCATTCTTACATTTTGATTAGAATCTTCTGTAGTTGGTTCTGGATTTTTTTTTTCCTCTTTTCTCTGTTGCTGTGATTGTTGATTTCATTATAATTATTAACTCTAAGCTTTTGAGAACTTTTGCCAGAAAAATCCCATAGACAGAGGAGCCTGGTGGGTAACAGTCCATGGGGTCACAAAAAGTCGGACACGACTGAGCAACTGAGCACCTCTACACTGGCTTTTTGCAGTTCTATGGGTTTTTTTCTTGAATATTTTTTGGGTTTTTGTTCTTTTTCTTATTGGACTTTTCCTGCTGTAGTTATTCTTTACTATATAGAGATCTTTTTGTAGACTTCTATTTAACTTCGCTTTTCTATTGCTTTCCTCTTCTTCATCTCGGGTGTTTGTTAGTTTGTTTCTTGGCTTTATTCCGCAGCTGGCAGTCTTCTTTGGCCTGATTTTCTGGTTTGTGTCTTAGTTTTAATTGATCGACGTCATTTTTGGTTCCCTTTGCTCACCAGGCCACTCTCTTGCACTTTCTTTTCTTGGGACTCCTTCGGTTTCCTGTGTGTGTATGCGTGCGTGTGTGTGTGTGCTCCTTTGGTTTTGTTATTATCTGTCTGATTTTGTATTTACCATTTGTCAGGGTACATTTTTGTTTCTTGTTTTGTTTCATGTCTGTTTCTGTGTGTTTGTTTTAATCCCGTTTATCGCCATAACAAAAGGCTCGTGGAATCTTGGTTCACCAGCCAGGTTATCAGGCCTGAGCCTTGGGAGTGGGAGCGCTGAGCCCAGGGCCCTAGACTGTCAGAGAACTCCCAACCCCAGGGAGTATTAATTTGTGAGGAAGGCCTCCACCTGTATCCAAGACCAGGCATCAACCAACTGCCAGTAGCACCCAGTACAGTCACATGACTCAAACAACAAGCAAGACAGAAACACAAACTCAGTCATCAGAAGACAGGATTCCCACACACCCCAAAACATACCGCCTCACACAGCCCTGCCCGTCAGAAAGAAAAAAGTTCACCTCCTCCCACCAGAATGCAGGCACAAGTCCCTCCCAGCACGAAGGGTACATAAACCACTGAACTAACCACACCCACTGAGGGAAGAAGCCGAAAGGAAAAAGGAAGACGACACTAAAGACTGGCAAACGAGGCCTGAAACACAGAAAGTCAGAAAAAAGGAAAAGACAAAAATACCGCACAGATGAAGGAACAAGGTAGAAACTCACAAGACCAAATAAACAGAGGAAATGCGCAAACTGCCTGACAAAGAATTCAGAGTAACGATAGTAAAGATGATCCAAAACCTCGAAAACAGAACGGAGATAATGAAAGAATCAATGTCTACATTTAACAAGGACCCAAAAGAAATAAAGAATAAACAGAGATGAACAACATAATTACTGAAATTAAAAATACCCTGGAAGGAACCAGCAGCAGGATAACTGAACCAGAAGAATGGATAAGTAAGCTGGAAGATAGAATGGTGGAAATAACTGCTGAAGAGGTCTTAGTGACCTCTGGGACAATATTAAATGCACCAACATTTGAATTATAGGGGTCCCTGAATAAGACAAAAAGAAAGGGTCTGAGAAACATTTTGAAGAGATTATAGTCAAAACCTT
Source organism: Bos mutus (assembly GCF_027580195.1). NCBI lineage: Eukaryota > Metazoa > Chordata > Mammalia > Artiodactyla > Bovidae > Bos > Bos mutus. Next base: position 63,709,953 of record NC_091638.1, on the reverse strand, counting down.
CCCTAACATCGGAAAGGAAATGATAAACCGAAAGAGAAACACACCAATACACATACAAATCAAATTAACACAGATTGAACACAAATAAAGAACATTAAAAGCAGTAAGGGAAAACAAACAATTAACATACAAGGAAAAACCCATAGAATTAACAGCTGATCTTTCAGCAGAAACTCTGCAGGCCAGAAGGAAGGGCAGGATATAGTTAAAGTCCTGAAAGGGAAAAATCTACAACCAAGATTATGCTACCTGGCAAGGATCTCATTCAAAACTGATGAAGAAATCAAAAGCTTTACAGACAAGCAAATATTAAAAGCGTATTTAGCACCACCAAACCAGCTTTACAACAAATGTTAAACACAAGAGAAGGAAAAGACTTACAAAAACAAACCCAAAACAATAAAGAAAATGCCAATAGGAAAATATATATCAATAATTACTTTAAATGTAAATGGATTAAACACTCTAACCAGAAGACACAGACTGGTTGAATAGATACAAAAAACAAGATCCATACATAGGCTGTCTACCAGAGACCCACTTCAGGCCTAGAGACATGTACAGACTGAAAGTGAGAGAACGAAAAAAGATATTTCATACAAATGGAAACTGAAAGAAAGCCAGAGTAGCAATTCTCACAACACACGAAATGGACCGTAAAATAAAGAAGATTACAGAGATAAGGAAGGGCGCTACATAATGAACAAGGGGCCAATCCAAGAGGAGGACATAACAATTGTGCCCCCACGCAGGAGCACTCCAGTATGCTAAGCATACACTGCTGCTGCTGCTGCTGAGTCGCTTCAGCCGTGTCTGACTCTGTGCGACCCCAGAGACGGCGGCCCACCAGTCTCCCCCGTCCCTGGGATTCTCCAGGCAAGAACACTGGAGTGGGTTGCCATTTCCTTCTCCAATGCATGAAAGTGAAAAGTGAAAGTGAAGTCGCTCAGTCGTGTCCGACTCTTAGAGACCCCATGGACTGCAGCCCACCAGGCTCCTCCATCCATGGGGTTTGCCAGGCAAGAGTACTGGAGTGGGGTGCCATCGCCTTTTCCGAAGCATACACTAACAGAAATAAACAGACATAAAACGGGAAACTGAGAGTAAAACAATAGTAAGAGGACTTTAACAGTCCACTTACACCAACAGACAGATAACCAAAACAGAAAATAAGGAAACACAGACCTTAAATGCCACAGTAGACCAGGCAGACCTAACTGGCATCTTCAGGACGTTCCAACCAAATAGGGAAGAACACACTTTCTCCTCAAGTGCGCAAGGAACATTCTCCAGGACGGACCACGTCTTGAGTAACAAATCAAGCCTCAGTAAATTTAAGACAACTGAAATTGTGTCAAGCATCTTTCTTGACTATACCTCTCTAAGACCAGATAGCAATTACAGGAAAAAAAAAAAACTGTAAAAAACAGAAACACATGAAGATTAAATACAGTTCTAAATAACCAACAGGTTGCTTAAGAAATAAAGAGGGAAATAAAAAAATTCCTAGAAACAAATGACAATGAAAACACAATCACTCAAAACCTATGGGAGGTCGCAAAAGCAGTTCTAACAGGGAAGTTTATAACAATACAATCCTACCTCAAGAAACAAGAAAAATAACTAACAGACACCCTAACTTTACACCTAAAACAACTGGAAAAAGAAGAGCAAAAAATCCCCAAAGTTAGTAGAAGAAAAGAATCATAAAGATGAGGAAATGAAGGAAACAAGAGTAAAGACTAATAAAACTAAAAGTTGGTTCTTTAAGAAGATAAACAAAATTGACAAACTATTAGCCAGATTTATCAAGAAAAAAAGAAGAATCAAATCAACAAAATTAGAAATGAAAAAGGAGAGGATACAACAGACAATGCAGAAACACCAAGGATCCTAAGAGACTATTACCAGCAATCTATGCCAAGGAAACGGATGACCTGGAGGAAATGGACAGAGTCTTAGAGAAGTTCCGCCTTCCAAGATGGAACCCAGAAGAAACAGAAGTTATGAACAAGCCAAACACAAGCACTGAAATGGAAACTGTGATCAAAAATCTCCCACAAAACAAAAGCCTAGGGCCAGATGGCTTTACAGGCAAATTTTATCAAACATTTAGAGAAGTGCTAAAGCCTTGGACTGTGTGGATCACAATAAACTGTGGAAAATTCTGAAAGAGATGGGAATACCTGACCACCTGACCTGCCTCTTGAGAAATCTGTATGCAGGTCAGGAAGCAACAGTTAGAACTGGACATGGAACAACAGACTGGTTCCAAATAGGAAAAAGAGTTCGTCAAGGCTGTATATTGTCACCCTGCTTATTTAACTTATATGCAGAGTACATCATGAGAAATGCTGGACTGGAAGAAGCACAAGCTGGAATCAAGATTGCCGGGAGAAATATCAATAACCTCAGATATGCGGATGACACCACCCTTATGGCAGAAAGTGAAGAGGAACTCAAAAGCCTCTTGACGAAAGTGAAAGTGGAGAGTGAAAAAGTTGGCTTAAAGCTCAACATTCAGAAAACAAAGATCATGGCATCCAGCCCCATCACTTCATGGGAAATAGATGGGGAAACAGTGGAAACAGTGTCAGACTTTATTTTTCTGGGCTCCAAAATCACTGCAGATGGTGACTGCAGCCATGAAATTAAAAGACGCTTACTCCTTGGAAGGAAAGTTATGACCAACCAAGATAGCATATTCAAAAGCAGAGACATTACTTTGCAAACAAAGGTTTGTCTAGTCAAGGCTATGGTTTTTCCTGTGGTCATGTATGGATGTGAGAGCTGGACTGTGAAGAAGACTGAGCGCCGAAGAATTGATGCTTTTGAACTGTGGTGTTGGAGAAGACTCTTGAGAGTCCCTTGGACTGCAAGGAGATCCAACCAGTCCATTCTGAAGGAGATCAGCCCTGGGATTTCTTTGGAAGGAATGATGCTAAAGCTGAAACTCCAGTGCTTTGGCCACCTCATGCGAAGAGCTGACTCATTGGAAAAGACTCTGATGCTGGGAGGGATTGGGGGCAGGAGGAGAAGGGGAAGACAGAGGATGAGATGGCGGGATGGCATCACTGACTCGATGGACGTGAGTCTGAGTGAACTCTGGGAGTTGGTGATGGACAGGGAGGCCTGGCGTGCTAAGGTTCATGGGGTCGCAAAGAGTCGGACATGACTGAGCAACTGATCTGATGTGAATGCCTATGCTTCTGAAACCCTTCCAAAAAAACTGCAGAGGAAGGAACACTTTCAAACTCATTCTACAAGGCCACCATCACCCTGATATCAAAACCATATAAAGAAATCACAAAAAAATTACAGGCCAGTATCACTGGTGACTATAGATGCAAAAATCCTCCACATAATTCTACCAAACAGAATCCAACAACACACTGGAAAGATTATACAGCATCATCAGGTTGATACAAGAATTCTTGCATACCTGTTCTTATATTCTTATATTCCTGTTGATACCAGGGATACAAGAATTCTTCAATATATGCAAATCAATCAATGTAATACACCATGCTAACTGAAAGATAAAAAACCATATAATCTCAACAGATGCAGAAAAAGTTTTCAACAAAATTCAGCACCCATTTATGAAGAAAAAAAACTCTTCCAATAATGGGCAGAGAAGAAACCCACCCCAACATACTAAAGGCCATATACAATAAGACGGCTTCCCTGGTAGCTCAGCTGGTAAAAAATCCACCTGCAACCCTGGTTCAAATCCTGGGTTGGGAAGATCCCCTGGAGAAGGGACAGGCTACCCACTCCAGTAATCTTGGGCTTCCCTGGTGGCTCAGCTGGTAAAGAATCCGCTTGCAATGTGGGAGACCTGGGTTCAACCCCTGGGTTGGGAAGATCCCCTGAAGAAGGAAACAGCTACCCACTCCAGTATTCTGGCCTGGAGAATCATGTGGACTATATAGTCCATGGGGAAACCCACAGCAAACATTATTCTAACAGTGAAAAGCTGAAAGCATTTCTTCTAAGATCAGGAACAAGACAAGGGTGCCCACTCTTGCCATTATTATTCAACATAGTTTGGAAGTTCTAGCCATGGCAATCAGAGAAGAAAAAGAAATTTTAAAATACAGATCGGAAAAGAAGAAGTAAAACTCTCACTGTTTGCAGATGACATGATACTATACACAGAAAACCCTAAAGATGCTATCAGAAAATTACTAGAACTAATCAGTGAATTTAATAAAGTCTCTGGATATAAAATCAATACACAGAAGTCACTTGCATCCTATACACTAACAATGAAAAATCAGAAAGAGAAATTAAGGACTCAATCTCTATTTATAAACAAACTCTGTTTCATCACTGCAACAGAAAGAATAAAATGGAATAAACGTACCTAAGGAGACAAAAGAGAAACTATACGAAATGCAGAAGCTATAAGACACTGATGAAATCAAAGATGACATAAACAGATGGAGAGGTATTCCATGACTACACACTCAGACCACCTGAGAGCTGGAAAAAGAAAAACCAAGGCCTGGCCCCACCCCAGGCTCATGAGGGGGGGAGCCTGGGCACCTGTAATTTTTTTTTAATTTTTTAATTTATGTTCGGGTGCACTGGGTCTTCATCGCTACGCGGGGGCTTTCTCTAGCTGCAGCAAGTCGGGTCGAGTCTCTAGTTGCGATGCACGGGCCTCCCGTTGCAACGGCTTCTCTTGTTGCAGCTCGTGAACTCAGTTCCTGGGTTGGAAGAATCGATACTGTGAAAATGACTATACTGCCAAATGCAATCTACAGATTCAGTGCAATCCCTATCAAATTACCAATGGCATTTTTCACAGAACTAGAACAAAAGATTTCACAATTCGTATGGAAAAACAAAAGACCCTGAATAGCCAAAGCAATCTTGAGAAAGAAGAATGGAGCTGCAAGAATCAACCTTCCCAACTTCAGACAATACTCTAAAGCTACAGTCCTCAGTAAAGTATGGCACCAGCACAAAACCAGAAATAGAGACCAATGGAACAAGACAGAAAGCCCAGAGATAAACCCACACATCTATGGGCACCTTATCTTTGACAAAGGAGGCAAGAATATACAGTGGAGAAAAGATGGTCTGTTCAGTAAGTGATGCTGGGAAAACTAGACAGTTACATGTAAAAGAATAAAATTAGAACACTTGTTAATACTATACACAAAGATAAACTCAAAACGGATTAAAGACTTAAATGTAAAAAACTATAAAACTCCTAGAGGAAAACATAGGCAGAACATTCTCTGACATAAGTACCAGAAAGATCGTCTATGACCCACCTCCTAGAATAATGGCAATAAAAACAAAAATAAACAAATGGTATCTAATTACACTTAAAAGCTTTTGCACACCAAAGGAAGCTAAAGGTGAAAAGACAACCCTCGGAATGGGAGAAATTAATAACAAATGGAATGACTGGCAAAGGATTAATCTCCAAAATATATGAGCAGCTCAGGCAGCTCAATATCAGAAAAATGAACAGTGAATCAAAGAGTGGGCAGAAGACCTAAAGAGACGTGCCTCCAAAGAAGACACGCAGATGGCTAACAGACACAGGAAAAGGTTCTCAACGTCACTCATTACCAGAGAAATGAAAATCAAAACTACACTGAGAGGCCACTTCACACCGATCAGAATGGCCACCTTCAGAAAATCTACAAACAATAAATGCCGGAGAGGGTGTAGAGAAAAGGGAACCCTCTTGCACTGCTGGTGAGAATGTAAAGTGATACAACCACTATGAGAAAAAATGTGGAGATTCCTTAAAAAACTAGGAATAAGACGACCGCATGACCCAACAATCCCACTACCGGGCATATACTCTGAGAAAAACCTGACTAAGACACACGTATCCCAGTGTTCACTGCAGCCCTGCTACGAATAGCTAGGACGTGGAAGCAACATAGACGTCCAGGGACAGATGAACGGGTAAAGGAGCTGTGGTACATATATGCAATGGGTATTTCTCAGCCATAAAAAGGGATACATTTGAGTCAGTGCTAACGAGGTATATGAACCCAGAGTCTACTATACAGAGTGAAGTAAGTCAGAAAGAGAAAAATAATATATATTACGCATAAATATGGGCTCTATTAAGATGATACTGATGAACCTATCTGCAGGGCAGCAACAGAGACACAGACACAGAGAAGACTTGTGGACCGAGGGAGGCGGGGGAAGGAGAGGGTGGGCACATCCCCGTATGTACAACAGCCAGCCAGTGGAATTTGCTGTATGACTCGGGGAGCTCACATCGGGGCTCTGACAACCTAGAGGGGTGGGGTGGGGTGGGGGTGGAAAGAAGGCTCAACGGGGAGGCGACATATGTAAGCCTGTGGCCGATCCATAACGTATGGCAGAAACCAATACAGTATTGTACAGCAATTATCCTTCATTTAAAAATAAATAATCAAAAAAAACTTTCTAAGTAGGATCACAGAAGACCAGGGGGATAAAACTGAGGGAATCTCCAGGAGGCAAAGAGGTGGAAAACGAGAGAGAAGGGCTAACAGCATAACAACATGACTGGGAGCAGTGCAAGGACCTCACAGCCAGACTACAGCAAGCTCCGGAAGGGAAGTGCAGATAACGGGGGGCGGGGCTCATCCTCCCGCCTCCTCACACCCCTCCCCCCTGCATCTGGGCCCAGATGTCCTCAAGAAGGACACCAGGCCCACGGGGCCCGGGCCCAGCCTAATGACTGCATCCTGCTCCTTGGCGGAGCGCTTGAGAGCTGTGGCTCCCGTCTTTACTTGTTGGAACAACCCACCTCCGGGAAGCCAGCTCTCATGTGAGAAGTCCACCGACCCAAGCCCCAGAGAGCCCCCCGCAACACAGAGACCACATTCTGGAGGGGCAAGAGTACCACCAGCTCATCCTTGCCCGAAAGCCCAGCCCAGAGGGTCACGAGCAAGAAGAACAGCTGTTAAGTCCCGAAGTTTCGGGGTTGTTTCTCGAGCAGCAGTAGATGACCTGAGAACATTCTAAGTCTACTTCTTGGCTGGACTGGAATTCGCTTCAAGGGAGGAGGGTCAAGTCTGCTAACTTCTGGGCAGTGCTGGGCATGGCCTTCAACCCGTGTGCATTCAGAGAACACGCCAAGGCTTCGACGGACATCACGTCACCTCCGTAAGCTGCCACAGGGACCACCAGCAGAGGGGTAGGAGCTGCATCGAAGCATCTTCAGAACAGGAGCAGAGCACCCCTCCCCGTGCCGGGCCCCCGGACTCCCTCCCCATCCTGAACCATCAGGAAGGCCCAGAAAAGCCCCCACAGCTCTCCACCGCCCTCCTGAGACACATCCCTGCTCCCCGCCCCTGCAGGCTGAGGCTTTCCAACCAGGACCCGCATGGGTCCTCCAGGGAGGGAGGCGTCTGTGCAAGGCAACGGGGAAACACAGCTGTCACAGCTGACGCATGAGAAAGCACAGGCCTGTAAGTAACTGAGAGAGAGAGAACCGTGGTCGCATGAACTGCCTCGGCAACCAGGTAGAGCCGCGGAGAGCACGGCACTCAGGGGTCCGGAGGGGCTGGGCTCGGGGCCTGCAGGCACAGTGCCGGTGCCCAGGGGGTCGTCTGTTCCCCCATCAGAGCCCTGCCCACTCTCAGAGACTGTGGACGGACAACGTCACCAGACGGAGCTCGGGTCCATTTGGTCTCCTGAGGACCCTGAGCTTCTCTCTAGCAGGAGGGGGGTCACGGCCTTACTCCATCAACTGGTGGGTCAAGGCAGGCGGGGGTTCTCGGAGCACAGATCCCACCTGAAGGCTGAGACCCCAGAAACTGCCACACCACGGGGCACTGAGCCCCCGGAAGCTGCCAACCATGGGGCATGCCTGCTAAGACCAGGACCAGTCACCACAGACGAGCAGACGTGGACGAGGTCTCCAGTCCCGTGCACAAGACGCTCGGGGTGGGTGACAGAGGCAGCCGTCAGCCATCCACCCTCCCCACCACCTCGTTCTGGTTCCTGCTCCTGAGCCTCCTCCTGACCTTGGCGTTCCCGTCTCCTGCCAGATGCCCCGATGGTTCCCAGGGTTTGCCAGGCATCGTCCAGCCCCCACTGCCACTGACGAATCCCACCCCCAATTCAGCAGCATTAACCCAGTGCCTGGCATCACAGGTGGGCTGTGAGTGTGCGCATAAGTGACAAAGCCCGCAGACACAGCAGCGCCCGTCTTAACGCTGAGCCCACTGGTGCCCAGGGAGGGCGAGTTACGTGCCCAGCGCCGCACAACTGAGATGCAGACTCTGAGCCCCGATCGCCCTTCTGAATCCCTGATTGCTGGGCCTCTGCTTCTCGGGGGAGATGCGCGAAGCAGGATAAGGCCCGCGGTTCCTCCACTGCACAGACTGCAATGCCCAGAGCCCGGGGGAGGGGCTGGCTGCCTGGTCATAAAGACAAGAAAGCGGAAAGCAGAGCCTCGAGCAGGACAGGGAAGGGCCAGGCCTGTCCAGCAGGGTGGCTCTCTGTCCCCGCCCAGCACAGACCTCGTCTGCCAAGACGCTGCAAGTGGTCGACCATAAGCCCCGGGACAGCAGATGTGGTCCGGGTGGGGCCGACAGGCGCACGCAGAGAAGGGATGCAGCCAGCAAAGCTGGGTCAGCACCACCCGCCGCTGCTGTTTCTCCAGTCCAGGCTCTGGCCCGAGCCGGCCGATGGCCCCTTCCTTATATTAGAGAAAAGCCTCGTCAACACCACAGGCAGGCACCCACGGTCACACTCTCAAAGGCTGTGTGCCCCTAGCATTTAATCAACAACCACGCCCTGGGGGTGGGGGTCTGGACTCAGTGAGGGAGCCCCAGGAGCCAGGATGTCAGCGGGGACAAGGGAAGTCTGAGCCACCTCTCCGGGGAACGGATGATGCGTGGCCGCTGTCCGATGCTGGGATAGTGGAACTCGCAGGTGGTCGATGGTTTTAGACCAAGCGCGGCCACCACCCTCCCCGGCGGCAGGGGTGAGACAGCCCCTCAAGGTATCTCCCTTCTCCAACGTGGATGTCCAGACAGCCAGACATGCCTGCAGTACTTGACAGAACACGGGACAGGAGACACCCAGGGACAGGGAGACAGCTCCGGCCTTCAAGCTGGACAGAGCTGACCTCCCCAGCCTCGGCCAGGTGGCCGGAGACAACCAGCCATACCGTCTTCAACTGTAAGGTGGGGGGCCAGCCCCGATGGTACTGGAGAAGGCAAGAATTTTTTTAAAATGTATGCCACGTGCTCAGCACCGCTGGTACTCACTGAGTAATCGCGATTTAATTGCAGGTGAAGTGAAGCTGTGTATTTCATCCCAGTTGGCTCCATTCTCGTGTGAGACTGCTCCGGCCGTAACACAGCCGCCCACAGCCTGGGCGCCTCAAACAACAGACCATTTCCTCCTGGTCCTGGAGGCTGGAATCCCAGACCCAGGTGTGGGCGGGGCTGGTCCTCCTGGGGCCTCTCTCCTGTGCGTGCAGACGGCCGTCTCCTCCCCTCACGGGGTTGTCCCTCTGCGTGTGTCTGTGTCCCGACCTCCTCTTCTTATAGGGACACCAGTCCTATTACATATGACCACCCACGTGACCCCACTTCACCTGAACCATCTCTTCAGAGACCCCATGCAGTCGCAAAGAGTTGGACACAGCCTAGTGACTGAGCGTGCACGCAGACACACGTCTCCTAACAAAGGAAGCCATTTAGAGAAAAGGAACAGTGCGGTGCCAAATGAGGAGACAGATCAACAAGCAAAGAAGCTGTAGCTACAACGACCTGGAAGACAGGAGTTCAGGTAAAACCCAAGTGATAAAATCCACCATTCGTGCAGCACTGCGGTGAACCTACACACACCTGTGGTTGCTGTTCAGTCGCTCAGTCGTGTCCGACTCTTTGTGACCCCACGGACTGCAGCACGCCAGGCCTTCCTGTCCTCCACCATCTCCTGGAGTTTGCTCAGACTCACGTCCATCGAGTCGGTGATGCCATCCACCCATCTCATCCTCTGGCGTCCCCTTCTCCTCCTGCCCTCAGTCTTTCCCAGCATCAGGGCCTTTTCCAATGAGTCAGCTCTTGTTCAAATGTTTTGTATGTCACAATAAAGCCTTTCCTATTACTCATTTCTCCTGTTTCATTATGTCCTTTCTAACATCCCTCTTTTATCTTTTACAGCACATTTGCCCTACGGCCCATTACTTGTAGGAAGAAAGTAGAGCAAAGATGCTTAGGGCAAAAGTACCGAGAACCACCTACAGGAACTCTCACTCCAGCCACTGGCTGGAACCCAGTGCCCCTGAATGGAACAACAGAATGCTGTGACCTCCCAAGCTGGCCCCTGGAACCCGAACCTTCGCGAAGATGTCATAAATAAAGGGAAACTCAAGGCAAGGGTTAATGGGACTGGCTGCACCAGCTGAAATGGAAGAGCCTCGCCTTGATCAGGAAAATTACTTAATCAATCCACTTTTACACTTTCCGTCTTCAGTCATTACCTAGAATGTTCACTTACAAATGCAAATTGCAAGGAAATCTATACTCATTAAGGCTTTCTTTTTCTTGGGAGTTTTTATCGAGCCATCAGGAGGCTATCGGCTCATAAAGGTGACAGAAGAAGTGAGACCCAGAGAAGGCAATCAAGCCTGCCTAATTAAGTCGTGTGCGGGGCACCCGAGGAAAAAGTTGGGCACCTCCTCCAAAGTATCACACCTCCAGCGGGGGAACAGGCTCCGCCAAAGGCAAACATCCACTTCAAACAAAAGCCGTGTAGTTCACTCTTCTTTGCATGCGTGCTAAGTCACTTCAGTCGTGTCTGACTCTTTGCAACCCCATGGACTGCAGCCCGCCAGGCTCCTCTGTCCACGGGATTCTCCAGCAAGAATACTGGAGTGAGTTGCCACTTCCTCCTGCAGGGCATCTTTCCGACCCAAGGATCAAACCTGGGTCTCTTACGTCTCCTGCATTGGCAGGCGAGTTCTTTAATGCTAGTGGGAAGCCCTCACTCTCCTTACTACCTTAAAAAGCCTAGAGAACGGAGCCTGGTTGTTTGGAAAGTATTAGGAAGAGAGAAAGGGAAGAATAAAATCCTTCTTGAGGCGGCCTCATTAGGTGATGTGAGAGAGAACACGAGAGCAGAGGCTGTGCAAAGCCAGACACGCTTAATGTCCAAGTCACACGAGCCGCTGGGATCGGACATGACGGTGAATCTCACGGGAGGGAGCGGATTCCCCCCGGCATTCCAGCGCACAGATCCCAACGCTGCTTCACACAGCCCTGCAGCAATCCCAAGTCCAACGACTTTATTATTATTTATTTTTTGCCAGAAAGAGATGCCCATTCCCTGGGTTTACCTACCATCCACAGAGCGAGTCCATCCCCCAGAGCCAGACCTGCAGTGAGACTCCCCCTGACTCCACACCGCAGAGGGACCAGGATCACCATCATATGGGAGAACTGAGCCGGGGAATACCTGCCATTTCTCCAAGGTCAAAGGGCAGCGCCTGGCCATCAGGCCCAGAGTCCCAGTCCAGCTGGGCGCCAGCATCCCCCTGGATGTCCTGTTCAGTGAGCTCTCTGCCTGGAGGTCCCCGTCCCCTTCTGGACCCCTCGGCACCTGCAGGAGTTTGCTGGGGCTGCCGAGACAAAGCACCGCAGATGGGGTGACAACGGACATTTCCTGTCTCTCGGCTTCAGGGCTGCACACCCAAGATCGCTGTGTCAGGCTCCACGTGGGACCTGCCAGGCAAGGGGCCGAGGTCCCTCCCCTCGGCCCGTGGAGGGCCGTCTCCACGCTCACCAGGCTTCTCCCCATGGGCACGTCTGTCTCCAAATCCCCCTGCTTATGAGGACAGGAGTCACACTGGATGAGGGCCCACCCGAGTGATCCTGTTTTACCTGAATCACCTCTTTAAAAGCCCAGCTCCAAATACAGTCACATTCTGGATTTGGAGATGGGGGTGCTTCCCTGGTGGCTCAGATGGCAAAGAATCCCCCTACAAAGAGGGAGACCTGGGTTCGATCCCTGGGTCAGGAAGATGCCCTGGAGAAGAGAATGGCAACCCACTCCAGTATTCTTGCCTGGAGAATCCCATGGACAGAGTAGCCTGGCGGACTATAGTCCGTGGGGTCGAAAAGAGTCGGACATGAGTTGGCAACGGAACACTTTCTGGACACGGGGGTTAGGACACTAATGCGTGAATCTGGGTGACACAGCCCAGCCTATGACAGCACTGTCCCTGGAGTGACCAGATCAAAGGGCAGCACCGTTTCTGTGTTACAGGGACGTCACCACACAGAGAGAATCCCAAAGCCTTAAATCAGGAAACAGATCCCCAGCAACTCCAGGGTGGGGGAATGGGAAGGGTGGGTGGCCAGACAATTCACAGGCAAAGCTTCCCCAGGTGGCCCCCGAGGCTGCATCTGAGGCCTGTCCGCAGGTGCCTGGGCCTCAAGCGCCCTAAGAAGCAGGCACCATGGGAGTCTGCGTGGGCCCTGACTCCAGCATGGCGCCGGGCGGTCAGGGCTGGGAGTCCACTTGGGGACCCTGCAGCCCCAACCCTCCACCTTCAGCTACCCACAAACCACCTTTGCTGTTGGGATCTCAGGCCCCAAAGCTGCTCACTCCCTGGTTGTCTTTTAATTACCTCTATTTTTTAAATTCAAATCTTATTCAAAAAGGAAAACCAGAATCAACCCAGTAAACACAACCTAACTGCTGGATCCAAAGAGCAGATGAGGGTGGGAGGGGGCTGATGCCAAGGAGAGGCCCGGCCAGAGAGACGCAGAAGAATGCAGAACCCAGGCCTGGTAAAGCTGTAAGTTACACACAGGTGTGAAGGACCTGAAGAAATGGTGATCAAGTGTCTTCAGAGCCAGGTTGGAAGTAATCAGAGGCTTCTGCTTCTGCTAAGTCACTTCAGTCGTGTCCGACTCTGTGCGACCCCATAGACGGCAGCCCACCAGGCTCCGCTGTCCCTGAGACTCTCCAGGCAAGAACACTGGAGTGGGTTGCCATTTCCTTCTCCAATGCAGGAAAGTGAAAAGTGAAAGTGAAGTTGCTCAGTCGTGTCCGACTCTTAGCGACCCCATGGACTGCAGCCCACCAGGCTCCTCTGTCCATGGGATTTTCCAGGTGTGCGGTGCCATTGGCTTCAATCAGAGACTTAAGAGAGCCCCCGCAAAAAAAAATACAAAATAGCAGCAAGCAACTGAGGGAGTAGACACAAACTTCCTTAGGAGCTAGGATGGAGGATTCAAAGTGTTCACAATTCCCCACCTTCCGCACTTAAGTAGGCCCTGGGCTGCTGGGCTGCAGGGTCCAGGCCTCAGAGTCGGGCAAGACTAGACAAAGCTACAAGGGCCTGGTCCCAGCCAGAGGCCCTGGTGATGGTCAACCCTGGGCCTGAGACGAAAGGGCCACACTGCCGGGCTGGTCTGGGGGTCAGTGCTCTGTAACCCCAAGAAGTCTTAAACATATGTGTGACGAGAAAAAAGACACCAAAAGCACCTAACCAGTATCACGCTGGGTTGGCCAAGATTTGTTTGGGTTTTTCTTAACATTTTAAATCCATCTGGGTTTTCTGGTAACATCTTAAATCATCTTAAAGTGAAACAAGGTTTCACTTTTACACCCTGCTACTGCTGCTGCTAAGTCACTTCAGTCGTGTCGGACTCTGTGCGACCCCATAGATGGCAGCCCACCAGGCTCCCCCGTCCCTGGGATTCTCCAGGCAAGAACACTGGAGTGGGTTGCCATTTCCTTCTCCAATGCATGAAAGTGAAAAGTGAAACTGGACCTGTTTATACTCATCATCCCAGTCAAAATCGGCAACAGAGTGGCAGGTTTAGTCATAAGACTTTGCACCCAAAGTATAATTTAAAAGAAAGTTCAAGAATGTCTAGAATGTTTCAGAGAATGTGAGTTTCCCAATTTTCAGTATAATTAGGTTACACTTTACTAATCAAAGTAATGAAAGAATGACTTTCATCCCTGAAACAGAATTTTTGTTAAAATCCATGGGCATTTGAGTTTGTAAGTGAGATCCCACTGTTATCAAAGGCCCATTTTTTTTTTTTTTTTTTTGGCTGCACCCCACAGCACGTGGAATCTGAGCTCCCAACCAGGGATCAAAGCTGTGCCCTCTGCACTGAAGGCGAATCTTAACACTGAACCACGGGGAAGTGCCAAAGTCTCATTCTTCTTAAGGGATTATAAAATCACCTCGATTCATAAATAGAGTAACAGCTGTAAATCAAATTCACGAGCTTTAGGAAGGCTAAGTCTTAGGGTATGTACCTTGAATAAACTGAATATTGATTCTAAAATCACAAATAACCGAAGGTTGTCTTTGCTTCATGGGAAACCTTTGCTGGGGAAAAAGTAGGAACTTTTTAGGGGCAGACTGCTTGCCAACAAGGAAAGCCAGCTGTCCCCTGAAAACGCACAAGCTCAAAGTTGAAAATTATGCTTTATTTGGTGGACTTTCTGAGGACTTAAGTCCGGAAAAACAGCCTCTTAGATCCCTGAGGGACTGCTCTGAAAAGGTAAGGGAGAGCCAGGTTATACAGGAGTTGTTGCAACAAAATCAGGTAGTTGGAACATCAGAAGATTAGCTCAAGTTAATGGATTTAGCGGTTTTCCCTGCATGGGAAGATGCAAGAGTTTGGGCTCATTGAAATCACTCCTTTGATATGAACCTCAGCTCTCTGGAGGCAGCATCCTGGCCCCTCAGGGTGCACCGCCCGAGCTGATGACACTTCTGCCCGCAAAGAGCTCATGTGAAATTCCGCTTGGGGAGAGGCAGCCCTGGAGTGTGCAGCTGTGCTCTCGGGTCCACACCCACAGGCCCCGGGGCAGGCTCATCCTGCCGGGCACAGCTGTCTGTGACATCACACCAGCACTGGCGATTACGTACCTCTTCCCCGAATTCCACCCCACTGCTCTGCCTCGGCCACCTGCCCACCCCACCACAGCCGACACGGGGCCCACGTTCCCTGTGCATCACGATCGGGGACGGCACAGCGACACGGGGCCCACGCTCCCTGTGCATCACGATCGGGGACCGCACAGCCGACACGGGGCCCACGCTCCCTGTGGGTCACGATCGGGGACCGCACAGCCGACACGGGGCCCACGCTCCCTGTGCGTCACGGTCGGGGACGGCACAGCGACACGGGGCCCACGCTCCCTGTGCGTCATGCTCAGGGACGGCACAGCAACACGGGGCCCACGCTCCCTGTGCATCACGATCGGGGACGGCACAGCGACACAGGGCCCACGCTCCCTGTGCGTCACGCTCGGGGACGGCACGGGGATACGGGGCCCACGCTCCCTGTGTGTCACGATCGGGGACGGCACAGCCGACACGGGGCCCACGCTCCCTGTGCGTCACGATCGGGGACGGCACAGCGATACGAGGCCCACGCTCCCTGTGTGTCACGATCGGGGACCACACAGCCGACACGGGGCCCACGCTCCCTGTGCGTCACGCTCAGGGACGGCACAGCAACACGGGGCCCATGCTCCCTGTGCGTCACGCTCGGGGACGGCACAGCGACACGGGGCCCACGCTCCCTGTGCGTCACGCTCGGGGACGGCACAGTGGCACGGGGCCCACGCTCCCTGTGCGTCGAGATCGGGGACGGCACAGCGACACGGGGCCCACGCTCCCTGTGCGTCACGCTCAGGGACCGGCCTTGGTACCGCCACTTGCTGTGTGACCGTGAGAAAGCCCCTCGACCGCTCTGAACCTTCCCCCCATCACCTGTCACACGAAGCTGTAGTTCTTGTTTTCCTGAGTTCAGACCATCGTCTGAGTTCATCAGACAATCTCTGCAGAGTCGCTTTGTAAACTGCAATTTCTGTTTCTGGCTAAAGCAGAAAGGCCAGCACGCAAGTCAGACTCAAATAAATGTAAATAGCTGATGAAAATGAGCTCTTATCCAGATACAAGAGCCTCAGCAACAAATTGCTGTCCCTGAGTCAAAACGGCCTGCATGTGCGGGTGGAAGCCTGGTGCCTGGACTGAATGGACTGGAGTGGAAGGACAGGCAGCAGCCGGCCTGCGGATGCCCCCAGCCAGGGGCACAGCAGTTCACGCCATCCTTTTCCCTGGAGGTCCTGCCCTGTTAAGAGGTGTTCCATGGAAGGAGGAGGCCCCGGGCAGCAACAGGTGACCCGGCTCCTCTGCATGGCCTCTGGGCAACAGCCTGCAGGCAGCACAGCCTTGGGTGGGAGGGGCACACAGCGTGACCGCCAGCGAGGGTCCCCAGTGCCAGACCTCCAAGGATGCCTCCAAAGCGGGTCGGCTCACAGGCGACCCCGGCAGGACGTCACGCCTTGCCGGGCAGGACTCCAACGCCCTGTGGCTGGAAGAGACAGCCAGTGACCCCATCCAGGATGAGCAGACCTCGGGCGAGGGCTGCCCATAACCGTGTTATCAGGAACGGTGTCGCAGGCACCAAGGATGCGAGAAAACAGCAGGAGTCTGGGGGGGAGGCCCCTCCCCCTCCCCACAGAGAGAATGGCATCTCACTGCAAAACAGATTATTCTTCCTCAAGGCGTGCCATTGTTTTTTTTTTTCTCATTTGTCTTTTTTTTTTTTTTTTTAGCAGTTTCGGGTTCACAACAAACTTAACAAGAAGGGACAGAGACTTCCCGTGTACCTCCTACCCGCCCCCCCAGGAGGTACAGCTCCCCCACTGTCGACGTCCCCACCAGAGCGGCCCCCTGGCTACTGATGAACCTAGAGGGCACGCCGTCATCACCCAGAGTCCACAGCTTAAACCAGGGCTCACCCTCGGTCTTGTATCTTCCGTGAGTTCGGACAGATGTTTAATGTATCCACCACTGCAGCATCACGGAGAGGATTTCCTGCCCTGAAAAGCCCTCCATGCTCTCTCTACTCACCCCTCTCCACACTCCCACCCCTGGCAGCCAGTGATGTCTTCACTGTCTCCACAGTTCTGCTTTTTCCAGAATTTTATGTAGTTGGAGCTGTACACTGCGGGCTTCCCTGGTGGCACAGCGGTAAAGAATCAGCCCGGCCATGCAGGAGACGCAAGACTCAGGTTTGAGCTCTGGGTTGGAAAGATCCCCTGGAGTAGGAAATGGCGACCCACAGAAGCCTAGCAGGCTGCAGTCCATGAGGCCAGAGAGTCAGGCAAGACTGAGCACGCACACGCACACACGCACGCACACACACGGGCACACACACATGCACACATGCGCACACATGCACGCACGCGCACACACGCACACACGCGCACGCACATGCACAGGCGCACACATGTACACACACGCACACACACACACACGTGCGCATGCACGCACACATGCATGCACACACACGCATGCGCACACACGCATGCGCGCACGCACACACACACGCACGCACGCACAGTGGGCAGCCTTTGCAGCCTGGCTTCTTTCACACTGTCACAGCATTTAAGGCTCCTCCATGTCTTCCCGTGGTGTGACAGCTCACTTCTTCCTAGTGCTGAATAATATTTCATCATCTGGATGGACCACGGTTCATCCACCCACCTACTGAAGGGCACCTCACGGCTTCCAATTTTTGGCAATTATAAGTAAAATCTGTGTTCAGGTTTTCGTGTGGATTAAGTTTTCGACTTTGACTTAATGCCCAGGAACACGATGGCTGGAACACACGGTAAGACTGTGTTTAGTTTTGTGAGAAGCTGTCGAACTGTCTTCTGCAGCAGCCACGACGGTGAGCTCCCGCTGCTCCACACCCTGCCCGTATCTGACACTGTCACTCCAGCTGGGCCATTCTCCTAGGTGTGTGGTGGCATTTGGGGTTCATTTTAGCAATTTTTGTATGGAAATAAAATTCACCATTTAAAGAGGACAGCTCAGTGGTTTTCAGCTGCTTTGTACGAGCATCACCAGTGTCTAATTCCAGGCCATTTCTATCTGCCAAATGGAGACCCCCAAGCCCATCACATTCACTCCCCATTCCTTCCTCCTCCAAATCCCACCCCAGCCGACCCTGCCCCTCCCCACCGTGCACCCCACTGTCTCACTCAGGGCACGTCACATAAGTGGAATCACACAGTGTGAGACCTCTTACGTCTGGCTTCTTTCACTTGGCATAACGTTCCTGAGGTTCATCCATGTTGCAGCGAGTGTCAGGGCTTCACGACTTTCCGTGGATGAATGATATTCCCTCAGACGGATGGACCACGTGTGTTTATCCATTCGTCTGTGGGTGACGTCAGTGTTTCTGACACTTAGGATCTACTGGAAGTAATGCTACTGTGAAGACTCACACGTGTCCATGTCTCCTGGGCAGACACGTTTGAACATGTGTTCATGCCTCCTGGGTACGTGCCTGCGAGTGGAACCGCTGGGTCTGCTTAACTCCTTGAGGACCTGCAGCCTGCCCTCCTCCGTAGGCAATCACAGTGGCAGCGGCGTGGCTGCAACAGTCACTCTCTTTCATCAGTTGCCATTCAGTCCTCAAGCTCTTTGCCCCCGTGCTTATCCAGTATCGCCCCCATCTTACCAATAAGGAAACAGAGACATAAAGAGGTAGAACAAGTACCTAAACCAGAGAGCCAAGCCATGGCAGAACCAAGATGTGATGCTGGACCCAGAGTCCACTCTCTGAAATACTGCTGTGCGGTGACGGGTAAGCGCAGCTGTCAGGATTGTCCAGACCCTTGATGGGACTCCTGGGAGGGCACCTCTGAGCCCTTGAAATGTCCTCCTGAGAAACTGTGTTTGTATGAGGCCATGAGCCACAACAGGTCATTTATACTAACAACATGGTTTATGGGGAGGGCCCCGGGCTTGACGGAGGGGCTGGAGACTAAGCTCTGCCTGCAGGTGGTCCACCATGCCTCTGTGACCGACCCCCAGTAAAACCCCAGGACTCCCTAATGCTCCCCGGGGAGGATTCCTGATTGGCAGCAGCTCACGTGTGCTGTCACACAGGGCTTCTGGAAGAATCAAGTGTTGTTTGCAAGAGTCCTCTGGGACAGGACAGCTGGGAGCTGGCGCCTGGTCCCCCTGTACCCTGGCCCATGACCCTTTGTATCAGCTGATTTCACCTGTGTCCTCTCTCTGTAACGAAGTGTGACTACATCAGCTTGGCTGAGTCCTGGGAGTCCTTCTAGAGAATCACTGAACTTGAGGGTGGTCTGAGGGCCCCCGAACAGCTGGTTCTGTAAGCGACTGTAGCTCTCAGGAGCAGAGCTGCAAGAGAGAGGTGGGGAATCTGATACCTATACCAGCAGGTAGGTCACCTGCATAGAAGTAAAACAGGTAAATCTAAAAAAAGAATCAAATACCACAGAGAAGAAATCTGGAGAAGCCTGCTCCCAGAGTAACCGGAGGACCAGGGCAAGCACCCTGGCTTGTGGGCACATTTCCTGGCTCGAGGTGGCTGCAGGAACAATGCCTCCTCCCACCCCCAAGGCAGGTAACGGGATCCGACTCGCTTCCCGTCTGCACTGCCCAGAACAACTGCCAACTCCCAGGTAAGGTGAGCCTGTGTGGGCAGGGACCCGGTTCCCATGGACAAGTTCTCAGGTGACAGGCTCCCCACATGAAGACGAGGACACAGTGCTGCCCGGGACTCCAGACACACGTGTGCATCACAGACACACACTGGGCGTCTGTCCCCCGCCAGCCACTGCTGCACTTTTAGGGCAAGCCCCACCCAGGTTTCACCTGGACCCCTCAGCCACGGCCTGACCAGAGACACAGAAGCAAGCCCGGGGGCGTGCTTCCCGTCACACAGACTAGTTCCCTCCCTGGATACTGCCACGGAGCCAGTCCTGGGCAAGGGGTGCAGGATACAGAGGCCACAGAGACATCATCTCCTCGGAAAGGGTGCCCCCTCCACTGCTGGTGAGGATGCAAAGAGATGCAGCCACCACAGAGAACAGTGCAGAGAGTCCTCAAAAACCACAGTTAAGTTACCGCATGACCCAGCAATTTAGATTCCTCTAAAAACAGAAGTATCATATGATCCAGCAATCTCACTCCTGAGCAGATATCCAGAGAAAACTTTCATTCAGAAAGATACACGCACGCCTGTGTTCACAGCAGCCCTATTCACAATGGCCAAGACGTGGAAATGACCTAGATGAATCAGCAGATGAATGGATAAAGATGCGGTACATATATACAGCGGAATGTTAGTCGGCGATAAAAAAGGAATGAAATTCGGGTCGTCTGTAGAGACGTGGATGGACCTAGACTCTATCATACAGAGTGAAATTAGTCAGGAAGAGAAAAACAAATATCACACATTAATGCATGTTCGTGGAAGCCAGAATAATGGTACGGATGAACCTAGTTCCAGGGCAGGAATAGAGACACAGACGTAGAGAATGAACTTGTGGACACAGCAGGGGAAAGGGACGGTGGGATGAGTTGGGAGATTAGGACTGGCATGTATAAGTTACCAGGTATAAAACAGACAGCTGGCAGGAAGCTGCAGTATAGTGAAGAGCACGGAGCTCAGTCCGGTGCTGTGATGACCTAGATGGGTGAGAAGGAGGGGTGGGAGGGAGGCCAAAGAAGGAGGGGGTCCATCCACACATGGCTGATTCACTCCACTGTACACCAGAAAGTAACTCAACACGGTAAACCAATTATATTCCAAAAAAATAAAAGGATGTGCAAAAAAAAAAAAATACCCAATGGGCCTGAACTACATTCCAACATCCTAGTCGCTGGATTAAATATTACTTGAATCCACTTCGTGACTATGAAAGAGCTCTGATTAGTGGAACCGCTCTCTCTAAAAACATCCAGGGAGAATGAGCGCTGGAAGGCGACTGTGTACCTGCCATTCGGGTGGAAGGAATAAATACAAAAGAGGAACAGGAGCGTAAATATTTAGAGAACGTGGAACAGCAGCCCTTCCTTCCATCCCCGGCTGTGCTTTTCTGACAGACAGGTAAATTGACCTATTTTTCCATCCATGGCTACGGGACCACAGCAAAATTACAGAGACCGGCTCGCTACCTAGGCAAACAGGCAACAATTTGTAATAGAATAAAAATGTCAACAGAAAAAAGAAAAAAGAAAGAAAAGGGGACAATTTGCATCCATGCAAACACCCTGAGTTTTATTTCCAACTGTCCGAGAGAGGGAAAACCTCATTTGGCGGAAGGCTGATGTGTTTGTTCTGGTGAGCTACATTGTGACTTCTCCCTTGTTCCTTCCAAGAAAAGGTTTAGTCAACGAGTTGGTGACCCCCCGCAGTTCTAAAGCCTCACGGCAGCTGACCCTTCCAGGAGAACTGGACCACAGGCTGGCATCAGCCCCTGCCCAGCTGGGGCTTGTGTGAGACCCTGTGCTGGGTGCATCCTGGGGCTGTAGAACAGCAGGGAGCTCCAGAAACCAGGCTCGCAATCGGATGCCCCCAACACAGCCCCTTGGAGCTGGTTCACAAAAACCATCCCCCTGTGAATGTGTGGTTAAGCCCCAGTGTCACCAAACCTAGAAAATTCCTGATGTGGCTACATGACTTTTTTCTTCTGAAACAGATTGTTATTGGTGCTCTGTGGTTTCATTGCTAAGCATATCTGACTCTTTTGCGACCCCATGGACTGTAGCTCACCAGGCTCCTCTGTCCATGGGAGGGATTCTCCAGGCAAGAACACTGCAGAGGGATACACATACATTTACAGTCACATGAACACCACTTTACTTGCATTCACTCTCACCAGGCTCCTCTGTCCATGGGAGGGATTTTCCAGGCAAGAACACTGACGTGAGATACACATACATTTACAGTCACATGAACACCACTTTACTCTCACTCTCATCTAACTTCTTTCTTACCAGGAAGCTGTCTCTATGAACCTCAGTAAATCCAGCCCCACCCTGAGACCAGATACTAACTCACTCCATCGGGTTACTTCCGCTCGCTCAGCACGGGCTCAGAGGACGGGAGAGACCCAGCTTCTGCTGGGAGAAGCCAGGACACACAGCCTGCTTGGCTCAGAGAAACCACCCTCCACACCTCGATGCAGGCAAGCCCTGCGCCAAAGATCTCGCTCAGCAGCCTCGGGCCTGTAAGTAAAAATATCTCAGGGAACAGAGACAGCAACGTGTGAGAGCACATAATCAGTGCCTGGGATCCTCAGACACACGACACACACCCTGGGGCCAGGGCGGGAGCCCCGCTGACCTGAGGGCTGCTCGGGGACCAGGGTTTAGAGGCCTCCCAGGAGACTGCAGGCCTGGAGGCCTCCCTGCCCCCAAGGAAGCTGAGCGGGGCTCCATCAGGACAAAGCGTCTCTTTCCAACTCTCCGGCACACAATCTTGGACTCAGTGTAACACGCAAACACGTCACCAATTCTTTTCTGAAAACAGCTTGGTGAAGATCTAATCCACATGCCATACAACTCACTTGCTATTCAGTCGCTCAGTCGTGTCCGACTCTTTGTGACCCCAAGGACTGCAGCACGCCAGGCTTCCCTGTTCTTCACTGTCTCCCTGAGTTTGTTCAAACTCATGTCCATTCAATCAGCGATGCCATCCAGCAATCTCATCCTCTGTCGTCCCCTTCTCCTCCCGCCTTTAATCTTCCCAGCATCAGGGTCTTTTCCAGTGAGTCAGCTCTTCACATCAGGTGGCCAAAGTATTGGAGCTTCAGCATCAGCATCAGTCCCTCTAATGAATATTCAGGACAGATTTCCTTTAGGATTGACTGGTTGGATCTCCTTGCAGTCCAAAGGACTCTCAAGAGTCTTCTGCAACACCACAGTTCAAAAGCATCAATTCCTCGGCACTCAGCCTTCTTTATGGTCCAACTCTCACAACCACATGTGACTACTGGAAAAAACCGCAGCTTTGACTGGACAGACCTCTGTCCGCAAAGTAATAGGCTGTCTAGGTTTGTCATAGCTTTTCTTCCAAGGAGCAAGTGTCTTTTAATTTCATGGCTGCAGTCACCATCCGCAGTGATTTGGGAGCCCAGAAAATACAGTCTGTCACGATTTCCATTGTTTCCCCACCTATTTGCCATGAAGTGATGGGACCAGATGCCATGACCTTCATTTCTTGAATGTTGACTTTTAAAACAGCTTTTTCACTCTCCTCTTTCACCTTCATCAAGAGGCTCTTTAGTTTTTCGTCACTTTCTGCCATAAGGATGGTGTCATCTACATATCCGAGGTTATTGATACTTCTCCCGGCAATCTTGATTCCAGCTTGTGCTTCATCCAGCCTGCCACTTCACATGATGTACTCTACATATAAGTTAAATAAGCAGGGTAACAATATGCAGCCTGACGTACTCCTTTCCCGATTTGGAGCCAGTCCATTGTTCCATGTCCAGTTTTGCTGTTTCTTGGCCTGCATACAGTTTTCTCAGGAAAACACAATACAGCGGGCTTTCCTGTGATCATGGAGTTGGGTAGACCATCACCTCTGTCCACATTAAAACAGTTACACAGTCTCAAGAACACCGTAATTCTCAGCCATCACCTCCCAAACCCCCAGCCCCACCACCCCTGGCAACCACTCATGACTTTCTATCTCTACAAATTTGCCTTTTGGGGACATTTCATATAAAATGGAATCACATGCTATAGAATCATTCAACTCTCTTTTATCTCTTTTCTTCGATTCTCTTTTGCAAAAAGCCTTGTCCTTGGCACAGTTCCATGAATTCTACGCCTGAATCACTTCAAAATACAAGACTATAATACACTTGAACCTCTCAGCATAGTGTCCATCTCAAAAAGGTTTTCATTATGGGATTTCTCTGATGGTGCAGCAATTGAGAATATTCCATGCAATACAGGGGACATGGGTTTGATCCCTGGTCAGGGAACTAAGCTCCCTGCATGCTGCAAGGCCACACACCGCAATGAAGACCCATCACAGCCAAAATAATAATTAAGAAAAGGTTTTGTTATGTCCTCAGCTTTCACTGAGTTTGATCCCTGGTCAGGGAACTAAGCTCCCTGCATGCTGCAAGGCCACACACCGCAATGAAGACCCATCACAGCCAAAATAATAATTAAGAAAAGGTTTTGTTATGTCCTCAGCTTTCACTGAAGTCAAACAGTATATGAAAACTACTGGGGCGTTCCTGGTCAAATGCCAACTGAAGACACCACTTGAGAACGTTCCTCCTAGACAAGAGCACTGAGAAAACCTGTTCTCCAGGTGAACTCATACTAGAAAAGAGAGCTCTGCTAGCCCAGCTTTCCCTTCTCCCCCTGGCTGCCAGGAGGCTCAGAGATAAAGCACACATGTGGCTGCAAAGCCACGCTGTCATCCCAGGAGCTGGTCATAGCCTGATGGTTTTGGCAGAGTTTTAATGGTCTTTAACCCAATGTTACAGTCCATGGATCCCAAAGAGTCAGACACGATGGCTCAACTAAGCACAGCACAACTCAACATTAAATCAGAGTTCTCAGGGGGGCCCGTAGCAGAATCACTTGGTTAGTAAGCTAACAAGGCAGATTCCTGTTGAACTGGAGGAGGCCTTAGAACCTGCGATTTCAACAAGACGCCCAAGAGTTCTCATTCTTTGGCTCAGGTTCCAAGTCAAAAACTAAATAACACAGCCCTTTTCCTAGGACTGGGATGACCCATTTGGGTCAACAAACCCAGCTCTTCCTCATCCTCGATCATCCTCACCCCTGCGGGGAGCATCGGTGAGTTGGCCCAGGTGCTGCGTGCAGGGGCTGTGGTAGACGCGGCCGGCACGCACACACAGCCCGGGGGAAGGGCTCCGCCTGCCGAGATGACAACGTGGTCCTCAGCTGAGAGATCTGGGAGGATCTACATGATGAGCACAGCGACCAGCACGGCTTTCCCGAGACCTCATGGCCTCCATCTCAGTCCTCAGAGGAGACCAGCAGCTCCCATGGGGACTCCGGTCCACCTGGACCCATTCGGCCTTCTCGATGTCACCTCCAACCCCGGGGCTCTGCGAAGCCCGAGGTCATTCCGGCATCAGCTCTTCGGGTCCCCCTCCTGACTCGGGAGGATGTTTCCCTCCCCACCTCTCTCAGTGGGCGACCAGGTCTAACGTGTTTGGAGGAAGCGGGGGGCAGAGGAGCAGAAGGAAACCCAGGGGTGCTGGGCTCGTTCCCACAGTGGCCCCAAGACGCCCGAGGGTGCAGCTGCGTCCTGTGCAGGCCCTGGGAGCTGGGGGCGTGGTCTCAGAGAGCGTGCAAGGGTGGAGACGGGGAACCCTCCTGGGAGGTGGGGTCTCCAGACAGTCAAGGGGTCGGGAACCAGGAGGGGAGCCGCACAGAGCAAACGTGAGAACCGTGCATCTGGGGTGGAGCCACTGGGCACAGGAAACATGCCCATGGAAGTGTGGAGCCGTATGCTGCCATGAGGGGTGAGCATGGCCTGGCAGGTTCCCTGACCCCTCAGGCCTCCTTGCTCCCTCTGCCCTGGTAAGACGTGCAGGCCTGGGGCGGCCGGAGCAGAATGTAACCGCCCAGAAAGACCAAAGGCAGGAGGAGTGTGGGCAGGGCTTGGGGTGCCCACTTGACCTCCAGTCCTCGGAAGCAACGGAAGCGCTGAAAGTGGACGTTCGTGGGGGACACTCTGAATGTGTGGGACACTCGGGGCACTTCCGTGGAGCTCAGCAGTGTGCGCCCGGCGTGCGGACTCAGGCTCAGTCTGGCGAGAGCAGGGGCGCTCAGGGCTTTCCTAAAGGAAATCAGTCCTGAATATTCACTGGAGGACTGAAGCTGAAGCTCCAATACTTTGGCCACCTGATGCGAAGAGCCGACTCATTGGAAAAGACCCTGACGCTGGGAAAGACTGAAGACAGAAGAAGGTGACGACAGAGGAACTGAACTGAACTCAACTGAACCAAACGCGTCTCCCAGCAGTTTACCTGGCGGGGCGCGTTCTGCAGACAGTGACAGGGTGATGGAAGTCCTGCCCACGCCAGTGCCAAGCCCGCTCCCCAAGATCTCATCTGGGCCACGGTGACCTGAGGAAAGGGCATCACATCTTCCCGTGGTGACCAGCTAGCCATCGAGGTAAGCCTGTTCAAATCCTTAGCCCTAGCCACACACAAGGCCCCACTTCCCTTCCTCTTCACTGAAATATGACCCTGTCTCCCGACCACAGTGAAATCGGGATTCATGCGGTAGATGACCGTCCAGGGTCTGCTGTGACAAAGGGCCCCAGGCTGGGCCGCTCAGAGCAGCACAAACGTATCGTCTCCCAGTCCTGGAGGCTGAAAGTCTGGAAACAGGTTCACGGGACGGAAATCCAGGCGTCGCAGAGCTGGCTCCCTCCAAAGGCTCTCGGGGAGGGGCCTTCCGGCCTCTTCCGGCCTCCAGGGGCTCCAGGTATCCCAGCTCATGGCTGCGTCCCCCAGCCCCTGCCTTCACGGGTCTCCTCTGCTCAGACCTGCCTGTCGTAAGGCCTCTTGTGACGGATTAAAGGCCCAATGAGATAATCCTGAGTAATCCGTACATCACAGGACCCTTAGGGTCCATGGTGAAGGACAGAGAAGTCTGGTGTCCGTGGGGTCGCAAAGCGTCAGACACAAGTTAGCGACTGAGAACAGCTTCATGAAAACGGAATCTCTGCATTCGTCCAAGCGAGCGCTGTGACTCATGGGTGAGAATTCACTGACTCGAAAAGACCCTGATGCTGGGAAAGGCTGAGGGCAGATAGAGAAGGGGACGCACGACAGAGGAGGAGACGGTTGAAGGCATCACGTTAATTTAACTGTGCATTAACTCCATTACTCTAAAGTGAAACCCTCTGCCACCCATTACGTGACATTCTGGCTGCTCCCTAAATTACCACCCGAGGGTCATTTTCCATGTTTTTCCGAATGGCAGCAGGAGGGGATAGCTTCCAAAGGCCTGAAACTCAGAATCCACACCGCTTTGCTACATGATGACCGTCTCCACTGCAAGGGGACATGGTGGCCAGGATGGGGCCGTGGGGCGCCCACGATGAACAGCGGCCTCTAGGACATCTGGAGGTCGCTGAAGGGCAGGGTCCCTTCGCGGGACACCGGAGGATGCAGGAAAAACAGCTGAGAGGGAGATGAAGCGCGCAGAAAAACCCGGGCCTGATGGAGAATTCTGCCTCCGTTCCCCCAACCCACTCAGGACGTAGCACTTCCTGGGTTCACGAAGACTGACCCCTGAGAGACGGAAACTGCCCCCCTCCATCCACAGCTACAGGACCACCATCCTTCTCCAGGTGAGAGGCCTTGGGAGGCTGCCCTGGGGCTCATCTCTCTGTGAACACCCGGCCCCCCGAGGCCCCCTGTCCTGGAGATGACCAACGCTGCGTGGGAAAGGCACCCTGGCCGGCAGAGCAAGCTGACAGCGTGTCCACTCCGGGCCTAAAGGGCCGCCCGGTCCAGCCGTTCTTCCTCTCTTCCCCTGGCACATCAGTGACCATGGCCACAGAGACGGATTCTGAGACCACAGCCCCCACCACTTGGGGCCAACGGAGAGGAGTTCCCTAAGGAGCAGCTGGAGGCCCAGCCCTGATGCAGGGTTCCCAACGCCAGGCCGGGGACAGGCAAACGCTCGGGTCGAGTGATCAAGGGGCCTTTTCTCAGAAAGGAGGCAGGAGGAGGTGAGCGGGCCTTGGTACAAACCCAGGCCCAGGGAGGTTCGACCTGGTCATGAGCCAACAAGCCCCCAACCCGGCCTGGGGCAGACAGCACCCCAAAAACGCAGAAACATGCTGCTGGTGGGCTCAGTGCCCTGCCCCGGCTGCCACCATAACAAACCTAAGCAAGGCCCAGGTCCGGAGCCCGAGGGTGGGGACAAGGCCACGCAGCTCACCCAAGTGCGGGACCTTCCCGCCAGCCTGGACACCTCCTTCTCCGAGCCTGCTCCGCTGCTAGAGGAAAGGGCGGCCACAGCTTCTGCTTGAGCCATCCACGGTGTGCACCCACCTGTCAGCTCTCTGCGGAGCCACTCGAGTGAGCAGCCATGGGGAATTGGCGCCAGGGGCTTCCCCACAAGGGAACTGCATGCAGCTTCTTGGACAGACAGAGGACAAGGGGACTGCAGGCTCTGCCTGCTTGGCTGGAAGAGCAGGGCTGGTCCTCCCGGAGCCCCATCACCACCCTCCTGCCAGGACAGTGCCCACGTGCACCCAGGGGAGGGCGGGAGCAGGGGCCAGAGAAGCAACTCGGGGCATACGGGGGGACAACGACCTTTCCGGAAGGCTTGCACAAGGACAGGGAGAGGGGCTGAACTGGATCTCAGGCAGGACTGGAGGCCTGAGAAGCCAGGGGTAGCAGCACCCACCCCCCACAAGCTGAAGGTGACCAGGGCTGGGGCAGTGGCCCTGACACTCCGCTCCTGCCTGGGCTATTTGTAAGCCTAGGACGTTCTTCTCCTTCTCATCGGAATCTGGGAAGATGCAATGGGTCTCAGTGTTCTTAAGCAGAAAGCAGCGATATACAAGCAGAACATAAACAGATACACAGCACGTCCATGTATTAAAATCTCGCTGGGGTGGACAATTTGGAACAAGGGTCTAAAACGTCTCCTTGGATAGGCGATACATTTTTTCAAGTCTGAAAAATATGTCCGAGCAGGAGCGAACCTCACAGACCTGCCTTTCTGGTCCCCAGGCTGGGCGGCCGAGTGTGACAGCAGAGAAAGCTCAGGATGTGCAGAGCCAGGACCAGGCGGAGCCTCTCAGGACCAGCGAGGCAGGGAGCAGGGGGTCTCACCAATGGGGGCCCAGGCCCTCACCCAAGGATGGCGGTCAGTGCCCCTGCCTCACGAGGTCGGCCGTGGTGAAGCCCAGTATCCAGGCCACACTCTGAAAACACTGATTATAAGCACATATTACAGATAAACAACACCAGAAAGGGCACACAGGAGATGGTCAACATGCAACCAGCAATGGGCGTCAGACTGCAAGCTCAGAGCACGTCTCAGCTCTGCCGAACCTCAGGTTGTGGGCTTCCCTCTGTGGTCCCCACGCTGGACACAAGCCCGCATCTCCTGGTCCAGGAAACAGCGGAGGCAGGGCGCCTGTCACACCTCTTCCACCATCCACCCTCCCAGCCAGGACATCTCGGAGCAGAGATGAAGAGCCGCAGTCCCGGTGAGTCCCCCCAAGGTCACACTAACTGGGCAGCAAGGGCAGGTGTGTACTTCCAGCATCCAGGACAACCCCCCCGCAACTCTGACTCAGGCACTGGGGCCCTGGCCATGAGGAACTGCCATCCTCTGGCCGAGGTGCCAAAGTGGGGAGGCAGTCCACACCACAGCACTGAAGATGTTCTAACTCACCAGAGGCGCTGGCAGACTGGGCCCCGCAGGAAGGCTTCTCGGAACCAGAACCAACCGTGCTCCGATGGGTCAAGGCAAGGAGACAGGAGACATGTCCAGAGCTGTGAGAGACAACCAGGGCGCGGTCAGACAGAGGCTCCACGAGGACACGGAGGTCAGAACTGCAAGCGCTCTGATGCCTGCGAGCCGAAAACCAGTGGCTGCGTTTCTGCTTCCTGAAAGATGGCATAGATACACTTTCCCCCACTCCTCCCAAGACGTGCAACGGAAACCCCAGGATGCTGCACAAGAAACAAACCGAAGACTCTGAGGGGTGGAGAGAAGGCAGGCCGGTCGGGGCCCAGGGGTGCAGGCGGTGGAGAGAAAGCAGGCCAGTCGGGGCCCAGGGCTGCAGGGGGTGGAGAGAAGGCAGGCCGGTCGGGGCCCAGGGCTGCAGGGAATGGCACAGCGTTCGCTTCTCTGAGCTGGGTTTTTGCCTCTTATCCCAGATTGGCAGCTAAGAAGCCGGAGAGCCAGAAACACCAGTTGCTGTCCTTCAGTCGTTCAGTCGTGTCTGACTCTTTGTGACCCCACGGACTGCAGCATGCCAGACTCCCCTGTTCTCCACTACCTCCCGGAGCTTGCTCAAACTCATGTCTATTGAGTCAGTGATGCCACCCAACCATCTCATCCTCTGTTGCCCCCTTCTCCTCCTACCCTCAGTCTTTCCCAGCATCAGGGCCTTTTCCAGAGAATCAGCTCTTCACATCAGGTGGCCAAACGACTGGAGCTTCAGCTGAAACATCAGTAGAAGCAGGAAAAAAAAAAGCTGCAAAGAATGACTACTCTCTCCAGAAAAAGCCAGGAAAATGGCAGCGAAACAGGAAAAAAAAAAACGTTCAGACAATCACTCCACTACTCCACCTGGATGTCACAGAAGAACTGCGGCCCCCACCCTGAGTCCCAGGAGCAGAGGCCAAGGGGGGAGCCTGGACTTCCCCTCGCGTGGCCGTCACAGGCACTCAAACCTCCACGGGGAGGGAGGGGGCAGATAAACCAAGCCATGGAGCTGGAACTTTCTTCCCCGACGAGCAGGCACGCATCCTCCTCCAGTTCCACCGTATCAACGCAGACACCACATGGAGCCTGGATTTCCGCACACACACGGCACGCCCCATCTCAGTGAACGAGGTCAGAAGAGGGCTGACAGAGAGTCGGGACCCTCCCCGTCGCCAGCAAGTGAGGCCACGCCCACCTCGTATCCGTGGAGGCCACGTGGGAGCAGGTCCCCTCCCCCACCAGCAACAAGGGCCCTCCCCACTGGGGTGTCAGCGGGGGTCAACCGAGGACCCTGGCCGTCTGCAGGCAGTAACGAGGCAGCACAGCTTCCCTGCGACGTCCAGACAAACAGGCTAAACCAGCAGGCTCAGCGAGGCCCGAGCCGCACGACAGAATGCGCAGCTGTGCACATTCCCACTGAAAATCATTCATCATCCCCAAACCAGGAAGATCTCAGATGGGTGAAGGACAGCCGGCGGCTGGCAACGCTCAGGGGACAGGGATGTCAGCGCTGAATCTGAGTCTGAAGCGGCAAAACCAAAAATGCCTCGACACGTGAACACCCTGGAAACACGTGAAAACAGAAAACCTCACTGAAAAACAGAACAGAAAATCGCAACAAGGAAACACAGATCTTCCCTGATATATGATGGGGTGACATCTGGGTAAACCCATCATAAGTAGAAAATATTGTAACTCGAAAATGCACATAATACACCCAACTGGACATCACAGCTCAGTCTCACCTCCTTTCAGCACTGTCAGAACACTTTCATTAGCCTATGGCTGCACCGAATGATCTAACACGAAGCCTACTTTATGACGACTTGCTGACTATCTCACTACATTTACCGAAAACTGTCCTGAAAGTGAAAACCAGAACGGTCGTCCGGGTGTTGGCCGCTCACCCCTGTGACCATGTGGCTGGCAGGAGCCGCGGCTCACTGCTCCCGCCCACGACAGAGGATGGTTCCACGTGTCACAGGCCCAGAAAGATCAAAACTCAAGATTCAAAGAAGAGTCTCTACCGAATATGTATCACTTTCACACCATCAGAAAGTCATGCTTCTGTACAACAGAAACTAACACAATGTTTTAAGTCAACTACACTCCAGCAGAAGGGCTTCCCTGCTGACTCAGGGGCAAAGAACCTGCTACCAGTGCAGGAGACGGAGGTTTGATCCTGGAGTCGGGAAGCTCCCCTGCAGAAGGGAATGGCAACCCACTCCAGTATTCTTGTCTGGAGAATCCCATGGACAGAGGAGTCTGGTGGGCTACAGTCCATGGGGTCATGAAGAGTCAGACATGACTGAGTGACTAAATATCAACAATGCTCCAGTAAATTTGTTTTTTTAAAGAAAATACAGAGGAGGGAAAAAAAAAGAGTAATTGAATATCAAAGTCTAAGTTCCCATCTCAGGAAGCTAGGAAAAGGTGAGGAAAATAAATCCAAAGCAAAGGTTTGAAGGAAGGAAGGAAATAATCAAAACAGTGAAGATAAATAAAAACAAAACCAAAAAAACAATAGAGAAAATCAATGAAATGATGAGCTGGCTCTTTGTAAAAGTCAATAAAATTGACAAAACTAACCAAAACAGACAGAAAAGGCTCAAATTACCAATTCCAGGAACGTAATGGAGGATATTATTATAGAGCCTGCAGGCACCGGAAGGATAAACAGCTCCACACACTTAAGTTAGACGATACAAACAAAAGAAACCAATTCTTCAAGAAATGCAAACGGTTACAACTCATTCTGTATGAAATAGGTAATCGGAGAAGCCCTACAGCTATTAAGAAGATTGAGTTCCTCATTATAAAACACACGCTTTTGTAAGAAAGAGGAAATCTCCACACCCAGATAGTTTCACCAGAGAATTCCGTGAAATGTTCAGAGAATAAGGATCAATTCTATACAATATCTGGAGTAGGAAATGGCAACCCACTCCAGTATTATTGCTGGAAAACTCAAGTGGACAGAAGAGCCTGGCGGGCTGCAGTCCATGAGGCTGCAAAGAGTCAGACACAACTGAATAACTGAGTATACACTATACAATATCTTCCAGAAAACAGAATCCAGTATGATCATATTGGTTCCATAAAATCAATAGGATTTTGTTTTCTGGAAGATACTGTATAGTATAAGAGACGGACATGACTGAGCGACTTCACTTTCACTTTTCACTTTCATGCATTGGAGAAGGAAATGGCAACCTACTCCAGTGTTCTTGCCTGGAGAACCCCAGGGACAGAGATGCCTGGTGGGCTACTGTCTATGGGGTCACACAGATTCAGACACGACTGAAGCTACTTAGCAGCATGATACTGATACTAAAACTATACGAAGTGAAAATCACAGGCCCATATCCGTCAA
Source organism: Bos mutus (assembly GCF_027580195.1). Taxonomy (NCBI): domain Eukaryota; kingdom Metazoa; phylum Chordata; class Mammalia; order Artiodactyla; family Bovidae; genus Bos; species Bos mutus. Next base: position 63,677,305 of record NC_091638.1, on the reverse strand, counting down.
ATATAGATGGGAAAAAATCTTTAACAAAATATTAACAAATAAGAGTTAAGCAATTACTGTATAAGAGAAGAATTATAGATCAAGACAAGTAAGGTTTATTTCTGGAATGCTGGGCTGGTTGGTTTTTTTTTTTTAATTAACTTATGTGATATGCTATACCAATAAGTTAAAGAAGGAAAATTACACAGTCAAAGCAATCAATGCAGAAAAAGCACTCGACACAATTCAACATCTGTGACAAATTCTCCCCCCACAAAAAAAGGAAGAAGGGAAATTCTTCAACCTGATCAAGAGCATCTGCAAAACTTCATGTAATCAGCTAACGTTATTCCAAATAGGGAAAGACAAAACGCTTTCCTTCTGTGACCAGGAACAAGGATGTCTGTTCTAACCGTTTTCACTCAACACAGCAGCAGACGTTCCAGGTAATAGAAGAGGCAAGAAAAGAAGATATAAAGCATACAGACCAGGAAAGTGAAAGTGTTAGTCACTCAGTCGTGCCCGACTCCTCAACACTGTGGACTGCAGCCCGCCGGGCTCCTCTGTCCATGGGATTCTCCAGGCAAGAGTACTGGAGTGGGTAGCCCGTTTCCTACTCCAGGGGATCTTCTCGACCCAGGTATCGAACTCGGGTCTCCTGCAATCCTTTACTGTCTGAGCCACCAGAGAAGCCCCCTGATCAGGAAGATAGAAATAAAACCGCCCCCATTCGCAGATGACAAGACTGTAAAAAATTACAAGGAATCTCCAAGACAACTGCTGCTGCTGCTGCTGCTAAGTCACTTCAGTCAGGTCCAACTTTGTGCGACCCCATAGACAGCAGCCCACCAGGCTCCCCTGTCCCTGGGATTCTCCAGGCAAGAACACTGGAGTGGGTTGCCATTTCCTTCTCCAATGCATGAAAGTGAAAAGTGAAAGTGAAGTCGCTCAGTTGTGTCCAACTCCTAGCGACCCCATGGACTGCAGCCCACCAGGCTCCTCCGTCCATGGGATTTTCCAGGCAAGAGTACTGGAGTGGGGTGCCATTGCCCTCTCCACTCCAAGACAACACTTCCTACAAATAATGAGTTGAACAAGGTCACAAAATACAGCATCAACATATAAAAGTCAACTGTACCCTCCTATACTAGCAATGAACATGTGGACAACCAAATGTATAATCCAATACCATTTTTAACTTCTCAAAAAACTACTTAGGTGTGAATGTAACAAAACTTGTATGCTGAAGTCTACGGAAATCAGTGAAAAATAAAAGAACATCTAAGGGCTTAGGCTTCCCTGGTGGCTCAGACAGTAAGTGCAAGTCGCTCAGTCAAGTCGACTCTTTGTGACCCATGGACTATACAGTCCATGGAATTCTCTAGGTTAGAATACTGGAGTGGGTAGCCATTCCCTTCTCCAGGGGATCTTCCCAACCCAGGGATCGAACCCAGGTCTCCCGCATTGCAGGCAGATTCTTTACCAGCTGAGCCACCAGGGAAGCCCTCAGACAGTAAAGAATCTGCCTACAGCGCGGGAGACCAAGGTTCCATCCCTGGGTGGGGAAGATCCCCTGGAGAAGGGCATGGCAACCCACGCCAGTATTCTTGCCTGGAGAATCCAATGGACAGAGGAGCCTGACAGGCTACAGTCCATGGGGTTGCAAGAGTTGGACACGACTTAGTGACTGAACTACCACCACCAACCCGAGCCTTACAGAATGACCCAGCAATCCCACTCCTGGGCGTATACACAGACGAAACTTATTCAGAAAGATACACGCGCCACCACCCAGTTCACAGACGCGCTATTCACAGTAGGCAAGACGTGGACGCAACCTAAATGTCCATCAGTAGAGAATGGATGAGCACTTACATAAGTGTGGAATCTCAAAGAATGACAAAAGGAACTTATCCACAAAGAGAAACAGACTCACAGACAGAAAACGAACCTTGGTTCCCAAGGCGGAAGGGGCGGCGGAGAGGATAAATAGGAGTTTAGGACTAATAGACACACTGGTTTAGTCACTCAGGCGTGTCCAACTCTTACCACCCCATGGACTGTAGCCCGCCAGGCTCCTCTGTCCCCGGGGTTCTCCAGGCAAGAGTACTGGAGTGGGGTGCCATTTCCTTCTCCAGGGGAGATAGGTAACACTATTATATAGCAAAATAGATGAACAACAGAAGCATATTGTATAGCACAAAGAACTGTATTCAATATTTTTAATAACCTACAACGGAAAAGAACTTGAACAAGAATAGATATATATCCATCTTATCCACCTATGTATAACTGAGGGCTTCCCTGGCGGCTCAGTGGTAAAGAATCTGCCTGCCAAGGCAGGAGACACAGGTTCGATCCCTGGGTCAGGAAGATCCCCTGGAGAAGGAAATGGCAACACGTTCCAGTATTCTTGCCTGGGAAATCTCATGGACAGAGGAGCCTGGCCAGCTTCAGTCCATGGGGTCGCAAAAGAGTTGGGACACGACTTAGCGTCTAAACAACAGCAATGCATAACTGAGCCACTGTGCTGGACACCGGAAACTAACTCAGCATTGTCAATCAGCAAGACTTCAGTTAAAATAAGTCAACTCAAAACAGATCACGGGGGACTTCCCTGGCGGTGCAGTGGTTAAGACGCCAAGCCCCCAATGCAGGGGGCGTCAGTTCAATCCCTGGCTGGGGAATAAGATCTCACACGCTGTGCGGTGCAGTGTAAAAAATTAAAAATAAGTAAACAATAAATTTTAAAACTTTTTGAATAAAATTTAAAAAGTTCTTAAAAGGATGAATCATGGACTTAGATGTAAAATGCAAAACTATACCACTTTGGGGGGAAAAAATTCTCATAGGAGACAATCTCTAGGCTCCAGGGTTAGGAATGCCGAAAGGATGTCAAAAGCACGAGCCACACACAGAAAAGCTGATAAATCAGACCTCAAAAAACTCAAAACCTTTCGTTCTGTGAAAAAGAGGATACAGATACAAATCACAGACTGGGAGAAAATGCCTGCAAAGCGCACATTCAACAGAGGACTGGTGTCCAGAGTATAAAGAGCTCTCAAAACTTAACAGGATTAAAAAAAAAAAAAAAAAAAGACCATCCAATTAAGACAGGGAGAAAAGACATGCAGAGACATTATACAAAGGAGGGCAGCCAGATGGCAAAGGGGCACACGAGACGATGTTCAAAACAACATCAGCCACTAAGACAAGGCAAGCGAAGACCTCAGGGAGACGTCCCTACACCAGCCCAGCCAACGCAGGACACAGTAACACCCAACGCTGGGGAGAAGCTGGACAAGCTCTCACGGTGCCGATGGGAATATAAAATGAAACAGCATGCAGGGAAGTGCAGCGCTTTCTTAAAAATCTAAACACGCAGCTACTGTGCAACCCAGAGACGGCACGCGTGGGCATTTATCCCAGAGAAATGAAGACCAACGTTCACACAAAACCCACAACATTAATGCTTGAAAAGTAGAAGCGAAAGTGTCAGTCGCTCAGTCATGTCCAACTCTTTGTGATCCCATGGACTCTAGCCTGCCAGGCTCCTCTGTCCATGGGGTTCTCCAGGCAAGAATACTGGAGTGGAGCCACCTCCTACGCCAGGGGACCACCAGGGGAGCCCCTCTACAGAGTTCTGATGACAGAGGGGCCAACTCCAGAGAGCTGATTGACTGTATAATTCCATTTCTGCATAACTACTGGAATAAAATTATGGAGATGGAAGACAGATTAGGGGTTGCCAGGGGCTGAAAAGCAGGTGAGGCAGGAGGGAGTCTGTGAGAGACGCTGGTGCTGATGGCGACGCTTGTACCCTGACCGTGACATTGTCAGCGTCCTACTAAATGTCATCACTTGGTTCTGCAGGATACGACGTGTGGGGCAGACAGGGTAGAGGGTATGCAGGATGGCTCTGGATTCTTTCTTACAACTGCAATTATTGCTAAAATAAAGAGGTTCTTTTTATTTTATAAAGTACGTCGTGTAAAACAGAACAAATGAAGTTACACAGAGCTGCCTGTGACAGAAGATACGTGATTCTATTTCAAGGCGTGCACCCAAACTTGATAAAACATTAGGTCCGGGACTTCCCTGGTGGCCCAGTACTTAAGGATCCACCTGCCAATACAGGGGACATGGGTTTGATCCCTGGTCTGGGAAGATTCCACATGCCCCCGAGCAACGAATAAGGCCATGTGCTCCGGAGCCCATGCTCTGCAACAAGATAACCCACGGCAGTGAGAAGCCCGAGCACAGCAGCCCAGAGTGGCCCTGCTCGCCGCAACCAGAGAAACGCCCTCGTAGCAATGAAGACCCAGTGCAACCAAAAATGAATTTTTAAAAAATTTTAAGCTTAACAAAAGGCACATATGACCACCACAAAACCTGACCCCTAATCTCGTAGCGGCTCTCTTCCTCACAGCCAAAAAGTAGAAGCAATCTGTACATCCAGCAACCCATGAGTACATGAATAAAACGTGATCCAGCCACGCCACGGAGCCGCACTCAGTCCCGACGCTCTGACACACCACACACAGGATGAACCCTGAAAACAGGACGCTGAGTGAAGGAAGTCAGTCACAACGGTTCCATTTACATGAAACGCTGGGAGCAGGCACACGCAGGGAGACAGAAAGCAGACAGGAGGCTGCCGAGGCCGGGAAGGTGGGGATGGGAGTCGGGGGCAGGCTGTTCACAGGTACAGGGTTTGTTTCAAGGGGGACAGAAATGTCCCAGAATTACCTGGGGTAACGGCTGAGCATTCTACCCTTCGTGTGGACTGCATGGTATGCAAACTACGTCTCAAATTGCTGGGGGGAAAAAAGCGAGCAGCGACTGGGTTCTAGGAAATTTTAAAAGCACCCACTTTACAGCAATCCTCCCTGTCCCCGCTGGAGAATAGCTAAATTATTGAACTGTTTTAAAAGGTTAGCCTTCAGCATTCTGCAGCTATTTTTAGAAGTGCTCATCATTCCTGGGGAGATGGAAATCGTAATTATGAAGCGTCCTGAAACAGCTCTGTAACCCTGAGGACTCACCCCGGGCACAGAGTGGCCCGGTGTCCTGGGCTGGGAGTCAGGAGGCACCAGCCTGTGCCCCATTCCCAGGGACACCCTCCACATGAGCAGAGTTCCTGGAATCCAGCTGCCTGGTCTGCAGCTCTACTCTGCAGCCACCCCTGACCGTATCCCAGCTAACTGTGTGAGATGGGAATGCATGAGGGTCACCCTAGCCCTGGAGATTAACAGAGCAGGCACAGAAGGCTTCCCCTGAGGGCCCCATCAGAGCACATGTCACCACCTCTCTCTGATCCAGAAAGGCAGGAATGGCCCCGTGACTGCAGGTCCTTTCAAGAGGGAGGAACCTGGTTCTGCCAAAGGTGAAAAGAAGTTGTTTCATCAAAAACTAAAGTACAGGAATGGACCCAGCAATACCACTTCTAGGCGTATACTCTGAAGAAACCAAAACTGAAAAAGACACACGGATGGATGGATGTGAGAGTTGGACCATAGAGAAAGCTGAGCGCCAAAGAATGGATGGCTTTGAACTGTGGTGTTGGAGAAGACTCTTGAGAGTCCCATGGACTGCAAGGAGATCCAACCAGTTCATCCTAAGGGAACATGGATGGATAAAGAAGCTGTGGTGTATACATACAATGCAACACTACTCAGTCATAAAAAGGAATGCACTTGAGTCAGTTCTAATGAGGTGGATGAACCCAGAGACTGTTATACAGAGTCAAGTCAGAAAGAGGAAAACAAATATCGGTTATCAACACATCTACAGGGGCTCTAGAAGGATGGTCCTGACGAATCTGTTCGCAGAGCAGCAGTGGAGATGCGGACATAAGAGGACAAACTTGTGGGCAAGGGTGGGGAGAAGAGGGAGAGGGCGAGATGAGTGAAGGGAGCACCACGGATGCATCACACCAGCGCATGCGCTCAGGGAACTGCAGCGGGGGCTCTGGAACAACCTAGCGCGTGGGAGGAGGCGGGAGGTGGGAGGCAGATTCAAGAGGGAGGGCACAAATGTAAACCTACGTTAATTCATGTCAAAGTACGACGGAAATCAAGCCAGTATTACAAACCAATCAATCAATAAATAAATATTTACAAAAAAACCCAACCAGTACAGGAATGAACCCAGCAATACCACTCCTCGGCGTATATTCTGATAAAACTAAAACTGACAAAGACACATGGATGTATGGATGTGAGAGCTGGACTATAACGAAAGCTGAGTGCAGAAGAATTGATGCTTTTGAACTGTGGTGTTGGAGAAGACTCTTGAGAGTCCCTTGGACTGCAAGGAGATCCAACCAGTCCATCCTAAAGGAGATTAGCCCTGGGTGTTCTTTGGAAGGACTGATGCTGAAGCTGAAACTCCAGTACTTTGGCCACCTCATGCGAAGAGCTGACTCATTTGTAAAGACCCTGATACTGGGAGGGATTGAAGGCAGGAGGATGAGATGGTTGGATGGCATCACCGACTCAATGGACATGGGTTTGGGTAGACTCCAGGAGTTGGTGATGGACAGAGAGGCCTGGCGTGCTGTGGTTCATGGGGTCGCAGAGTCGGACACGACTGAGCAACTGAACTGAACTGAATGAGAATGAACCCTCCTAGCAGCATCATGCAGAACAGTCAAAAAGTGGAAACAACCCACAGTCCACCAACAGAAGCTGGTGGCGGGTGGTGGCGCTCAGTCGTGTCTGACTCTGCGACCCCGTGGACTGTCGCCCACCAGGCCCCTCTGTCCATAGGATTCTCCAGGCAAGAACACTGGAGTGGGTTACCACTTCCTGCTCCAGGGGATCTTCCTGACCCAGGGATCGAACCCACATCTCTTGTGTCTCCTGCACTGGCAGGCAGATTCTTTACCACTGAGCCAGCAGGGAAGCCGAGACAGAAGAACAGAGGAAACGTGCTCCACCCACGCAAGGGAAGAGAATTCAGGCGTTAAGAGGGACGCCGCCCTGACACGGCCACAAGGTAGACGAACACTGGAAACGTTCTAATCACTGAGAGAAGCCAGACACAAACGCCCTCCCGTCGAACCAGCCGCTTACATGCAATGTCCAGAGCAGGGCAGTCCACAAAGACGAAGAAAGCAGACGGGCGGCTGCTGGGGCTGCAAGGATGGGACTGTTCGTGGGTGACGGAACCAGGACTTTTTGTGCTAAATGCCACTGAGCTGTACACTTTTAAATGGTTGGTTTTATGTGATCTCACCTCAATAATAAAGAACCTCATTCGCAAAAGCGCACAAGGATTCGGAGTCCACTTCATGGAGAAAGGGAGGAGAGAAAACCTGAAAACAAGGCCAAACGCCAACATTCTCAGGGATGAGGAGGAAAGCAGGAAAACACCTCCATCAGCTTCTATCCCAGCACCTTTCTGAGGCTGACCTTCCCGCGACCCTCCGGGAGTGCCAGAGTGTGGACAGCGCCTCGCCACTGTACTGTCTGTGCCACGGCTTAAAAGTCTGGGGAGGCAAGAACGTGACTTCACCTGATCTACCCATTCTCCCAACGAGAAAACTGAGGCCGGGCTCCCAGAGCTGCTGAGCAGCCCGCCTGGACCAGAGCTCCCACTCCTGCCTTTCTGCCATGGCCCCTCCGCTCCCTCTGCAAATCGCTCATCACAAAAGAAGACCCTGTGGGTCCCTGACCTCCGGAGAACACTCTCAACTCTGCTTCTGCTCTGGCTCCATGACAGAGAGGGCAGAAGTGCAGGTGCAAACGAGCCTCATAACAGCTACCACGTGAGATCACTCAGGAGCGAAGTTAAAGTATTAATTACGCCCGCCAGCTGAACCACAGAGCCCGTGACCCCTGAAAGCGTGAAACCCCAGCTGGGCCCTCGCTCGTGAGTGTGATGGCGACCAGCCGCAGGGGGACTAGATGCAGACAGGGCTGCCCCTAAGCCACCCAGGGCACGCGCCTCCTAGTGCCCTGGCCTTGGCCAGTCTACTCGCTTCAGCCAAACGGGCCACAGCAAAGGGACGCACGGGCGCTTGCTCCCTCTTGCTGTTCTCAGGGACCCTGAGACCTCCCAGGGACCAGGCCAGGCTGGCCTGCCAGAGGGGGGCGGCGAGAGCTGGATGACGCCGTTACCACCCGCCCCCAGCCAACAACTAGCCCACCCTAGCGACGTGAGTGACGCCTGCTCACCAGCCGACCACGGCTGAACTCAGTGACCACAAGAAGCACCCATCCCCCTCCTGCTCAAATGGTGAGATAAATAAACCAGGGGCTGGCAAACTGCTGCGCGTGGGCCAAATGCGGCCCACGGCTTGTTGCTCTAAATAAAGTTTTATTGGGGCACAGCCATGACCATTTGTTCACAAAATGCCCATGACTGCTGTTGCTTTGTAGAGAGACTTTACAGCATAAAGCAAAAAATGTTTACTCTCTGGCCCTGAAATGAGCAGTTCTCATTCTACCCTACGTTCTGCAGGCTTTTGTTACGCAGGTTGGTAGCTGACAGACTGCCATCTAATTGTTACTGATCAGGTCGGAGTGACCAGCCCCACACGGTGGAGGAGCAGGTGACGCCCAAGGTCACACAGGTGGTTCACGCAGGCAGCGGCCACAAAGCAGAGCGGAGCTGTGGCTTGTCCAACACCAAAGGCCCTACCTACCCTGCCACAGTGCAGGCTTTCCAGAAAGGGCTCCTACCAGGATCACTGATTTAATACATACTCCACCCCCACCTTCCAGGCCCTCCCCTCCCTCTTCAATAAACAACTGCAGGATAAAGTTTCAAATGAACCAAAAGCATTGCCAAAAAGACCCACTTGGAACAGTCCCCACCTCTCCCTGGAGATCCTGGGGGTGGGGGGGTGTCAGCCCTGCTGGGAGCCCCCAGGGGACCTCCCCAATGCACAACAGAGCAGAGGAGCTCGGGTGGGTCCCCAAGGCTTTCGAGGACCCCTGCAGGGGCAACTGGTACCCAGAGAGGTTGCTGGGTCCCTGCCCCCACACTGTCACCCTGAGCCCCCCATAAACCCAATGCACTCGCAGCTCAGACCAGAAGCTGTGCAGAGACCAGACGGGGCAGGAATCCACAACAGGGCCTGCACGGGAGGTGCCAGCAGGAGAGCAGAAGGGAGTTCACCGACTCGACCCGCACGTGGCCCGGGTCCAATCAGAACAGCTCGAGCAGACAGGGGTTGCCAACGACGGTGATGTGAGCACCTCACGGCACATGCAGGCGGATCTCCATGAGATGGGCTGGGACCTGGCGCCTTTGCCACCGTGCCCACACCTGGACGCACCTCTACTCCAGCAAAAAACCATCGGGAACTGAAAACAGCACTGCACGGGCAGTTGGGGCAAATCCTGCACGAAAGATACAAAGAGACCAAAAAACCCAACTGCCACTTCTGAAGAGCAGGGAGCAAGAGCAGGGCACTGGGCAAGCCCCACACTCAACACCACCGAATGGGCAGGCAGACCACCTAAGCCACCCGTGTGACCCTGGACACACCTACCCTCACCTCATGTAAGCAACTAGCTCCTTCCCCCTCAGCGAAGAAGCAAGGGAACCTGCCGGTTGTTCCTGCTCCCCCTGCTGCAGCAGGGGCCCCAGTAAAGACCCTGTGTGGCCTCTGATCAATTTCTATTGATTAAAAGGCCAAGAACTCTGGTCAGTAACAACGGTCTCAACTTTATGTAGGGGGTTTCATTTAATGGTCAACGTCGCCAGAGATATGTCATTACTCCATTTTCAGGAAGAAGAAACTGAGGCCCAGAGAGGTCAGCTGGCTGGCCCAAGGTCACACAGCAGTCACGTGTCAGAGCACAGGCACCACCTGCTTGGAGGACACCAGAGCATGCATGGGGGGGGCCAGTCAAATACTCCCCAAAGCTGCAAAGACTCAGGAGCAGGAACAGAGACATAAAATCACGGGAGCCCTGCTCCATCCTGGGCCGCGATACTCCCCACACGGACGCTGGACACCCCCGACCACAGCCTTGGAGGAGGATGCTCTGATCACTACACACACGCATTCCTGCCAAGACAAAGGCACCGTCCAGGCTCTGGGACTGCTGGAGTCAGAAGGATGCTCAAGAAGCTGAACCTGCCTTCATCCTCGTCCCTCCTCCCAGAGGTCGGGGGACGGGGCTACCCAAACACAGAGGCGCTGGGCAGACTTCACAGTAAGTGGTCAGCAGAGACATCAGGATGGCCAGACACTGGGGGAGAGACGCAGGACAAAACGCTCACATCCCTCCAGCTCTGAGGCTGTCCTGGTCAAAGCACAGAGGCACCTGCTGGGCTCAAAACCCCAGTCACTGCACCTCTCTGGGCCTCAGTTTCCCCTTCTGTAAAATGGGTATAAAAATACTTCCTCCACCCCCAGGGTGGAATGTGAAGACGCCACGAGATCACAGGCATGGAAGTGCCTGGCACAGGTAGGCAACGACATGTATTCTGACAAAAGCTGGCAATAAAATGCAAATAATAAAAGCTACCCACAATAATGCAATAAAATGCAAATAATAATAATCAAGCTACCCACAAAGATATACATAACTTTTTTATTATTTTATCTTATTCTATTCTATGTGATGGCATTGTTTATTACAATGAAATTAAGTAAGCCCGGTAAAGAAATCATTTTTGCCTCAAGACGTGGAGCATCGTGGCGCTGGCTGAGTGGTCCGTTACCCTGGAGGTATTTCCTGTCTTCTGGGAAAGCCCCAAAGCACCCCTCCTTCCCACAGGTCACTGACCCCACAGCCAAGCACGGGTCACGTTTCACTGGGGAACCTGTGCATTTCAGGTGACTGCACACCCCGGCGGCCTGAGCGCTGTGCAGACACTCCAGTGGAGGCCAGAAAACTGTCCGTGTGTCCAGGGGCAGCAGCGAATGTTACATAATAATAATCCTGTTCTGTCCAGGGGCAGCAACGAATGTTAGATAACGATGCTACTACTCCCAGGCACTTCCGGTAAGAATCCAGGTGTTTTGGGGTTTTTTGAGAATAAACCCCAAAAGTTATTTCACTGGGCCTGGTCTGGGTGGAGTGTCTACACTAACCCACACGGGCCTCAGGGTTTAGGGGAAGCCGCTCAGCCCTGGGGGTCAGGGTCCCGCAGGAAACCTACTGGGACTTGTCTAGGTCCCTTCTCCTTTCTGAGGCCCAGTGTTCTCCCAAAGGCTGGACCTGGGCCCCCAGCACCAGCATTCTGGAACCCTGATCCACCCTGGTTAGTTCTGGGGTCCCCTCTGCCCCCAGTTTCTCTGAGAGGTGGGATTGAGCCCACCCTGGAGTAGAAAGCTGACAAAAGAGAAGTTCTCACCTCTCTCCCTGTTCCTCCAATGAAGTCCTACTACTGAACCCAGGAATCACCTCTGCAGAAAGGGGGCTCCATCTGAGAACAACACGGAGGGATGCCAGGTGGAAGCAGGAAGGACTTGGGGCGGGGGCGGGGGCAGGGGACGAAGAAATAAGGAAGCCGATCCCAGCCCGCAGTGAGGGACAGCTACAGAATTGAAGCCACAAATGTAATTTTCAATTCCCAAGTAGCCATGTTTCAAACAGAAAAAAGAAGAAAACCAGTTGAAATGAATATTTATAATATATTTTCCGGAATTCAAGACATGTTAAACACTGACATTTCAACTTGCGGCACTAGCCACGTTTCAAGGGCTCAATAGCTCCATGGGGCTGGCACCACCATACTGAACGAACACAGCTGATCGGCGCCAACCTGGGTGTCTCGCCCAGAAGGCAACAGTCCCGTATGCACAAGGTAAGGCACTGGCTCAGCGGTCCAGCATCGCCTTGGACTGGCTGAGCCCGCGGGTCCGGCCTGTCTAAGCTTGATCCTCCCCGATGGGGAGCCCTGAGCTGACCCATCCCTCTGAACGGACTCCTTTTCTCAACCACAAGAGGGAATGCTTTGCAACGTGGCTGCGTGCGGTCTAGAGGAGATCGTATCGCTGAGCATCAAAGCTTCCTTCGGGGGACTGTAAACATTCATGGTGGACTTGGAGCCACATCGACAGAAAAGCAATCCCCAGACGACTCTCGAGCCGGAGCCACGACAGAGCGGGAGGGGCCGAGCCAGCAGGCCAGGGGGCGGGTCCTCCGGTGCTGAGACAGACAAACTGGATCCACACGGGTACCAGACACAAGGGCTAAGTCCTGATGGAAGAAATAACACACGAGTGCACAGCAAAACACGGAAATGATCACAAAAGAGCAGATGCCTCATGGCAATGGGCTCGGAATGACTCGGAACAGAAATCCTGGGACATCAGAAGGCAGTCAGTGAATGAATCCGTTCAGTCAAGGCCATGGTTTTTCCAATGGTCATATACACATGTGAGAGCTGGACCATCAAGAAGGCTTAGTGCTGAGGAATTGATGCTTTTGAACTGTGGTGCTGGAGAAGACTCTTGAGAGTCCCTTGGACTGCAAGGAGATCCAACCAGTCCATTCTGAAAGAAGTCAACCCTGAAAATCCATTGGAAGGACTGATGCTGAAGCTGAAGCTCCAATCCTTTGGCCACCTGATAAGAAGAGCAAACTCACTGGAAAAGACCCTGATGCTGGGAAAGACTGAGGGCAGAAGGAGAAAGGGGCAACAGAGGATGAGATGGCTGGATGGCATCGCTGACTCAACGGACATGAGTTTGAGCAAACTCCGGTAGATGGTGAAGGACAGGGAAGCCTGTCGTGCTACAGTCCATGGGGTCACAGAGAGTTGGACACGACTTGGCAACTGACCAGTGGAGTGAATCAGCGATATCATGCAGGAGGCCACTCTCCAGCCCGGTGCCCTCCTCGGTCCTGTCCTAGCCCCGGATGGACCCTCAGAGGGGAGACCCAGATTCCCAGGCAGAAGCGCCTTTCCTCCCTGCGGGTGGGAACACTAGACGTGGAACTTCTCTGGCGTGTGAGGTCACCCCTGCCTTGTGGAGACACTCAGGAGGAAAGATGGGCCTCTTCCTGTAAGAAAGTAATCTGGCTAAGGAGAGTGGTGAGAGAGTCTCAGCTTTGCCATCCTGAGACCAGATGGGCCTTGGGCTGCTCACTGCTTTAAAACGTGACTTCTGAAAGGAGGGGCTGGAATACCCACATTCCCGGCAGCATCACTCGCAACAGCCAAAAGGTGGATACAACGGAGTGTCCATGGACGGATGAACAGATACACAAAATGTGGTCCATCCACACAACGGAAGGTGGTGGTGCTTGTTCAGTCGCTCAGTCCCGTCTGACTCTTCTGCAACCCCACGGACTGTAGCCCGCCAGGCTCTTCTGTCCATGGGATTTCCCAGGCAGGAATACTGGAGTGGGTGGCTATTCCCTTCTCCTGGGGATCTTTCCCATCCAAGACAAAACCCAAGTCTCCTTGGCAAGTGGATTCTTCACCACTGAGCCACCAGGGATTATTAAGCCTTAATATGCTATGCTATGCTAAGTCACTTCAGTCGTGTCCGACTCTGTGCGACCCCATAGACAGCAGCCCACCAGGCTCCCCCGTCCCTGGGATTCTCCAGGCAAGAATACTGGAGTGGGTTGCCATTTCCTTCTCCAATGCATGAAAGTGAAAAGTGAAAGTGAAGTCGCTCAGTCGTGTCCAACTCTTCGCGACCCCATGGATTGCAGCCTAACAGGCTCCTCCGTCCATGGGATTTTCCAAGCAAGAGTACTGGTGTGGGGTGCCATTGCCTTCTCCGATTAAGCCTTAATAAGGAAGGAAATTCGGACACAAGCCACAGCGTGAATGAACCTGGAGGACACTATGCCCAGTGAAATAAGCCAGACACAGAAGGAGGTACTGTATGTTTTTACTTACATGAGGACTACAGTCATCAAATCCACAGAGACAGAGAGCAGGATGGTGGGGGCCAGGGGCTGGGGGAGGAGACGGGCAGTGAGTGTTTATGGGGACAAAGTGTAGATGGACGATGGAAGGCTCTGGAGATGGATGGTGTGATGGTCGTATGACAGTGTGAGTGCTCTTAATGCCACTGAGTTGTGGGACTAACATGGCTCAGTCAGTGAGTCAGGTCAGTCGCTCAGTCATGTCTGACTCTTTGTGACCCCATGGACTGCAGTACACCAGGCTTCCCCATCCTTCACCATCTCCTGGAGCTTCTCAAACTCATGTCCGTTGAGTCAGTGATGCCATCCACCCGTCTCATCCTCTGTCTCCCCCTTCTCCTCCTGCCTTCAATCTTTCCCAGCATCAGGGTCTTTTCCAATGAGTTGGCTCTTCGCATCACGTGGCCAAAGGATTGGAGCTTCAGCTTCAGTATCAGTCCTTTCAATGACTATTCAGGACTGATTTCCTTCAGGATGGACTGGTTTGATCTCCTTGCAGTCCAAGGGACTCTCGAGTCTTCTCCAGCACCACAGGATGGTGGGGTCCAGGGGCTGGGGGAGGAGATGATGAGTGAGAGTCTTAACGTGGTTAAGATGGTAAATTGTATGTTACATACATCTTAGCACAACTTAAAAATGTTAAGTGCAAAAAAGTGCTTTCCACATCGATTTCCATCCAATTCCTTACTTCCCACTTACAGCTTTCCTCCCTGCCTTCAAGTCAGGCTCAAGTGCGGCTCCTCCGGGAGGCTCACCGTACCCACCCTCCATCCCAACCCCCTCAACAGGCTCTCCTTCCCACTGGGCCACAGAGGTGCCTCTCTGCCAACCCTCTTCTCACCGTCTGTCTCCTCCAGCTACAGCTAACACTGAGAGAGCAGAAAGGAGGCGATCATAAACGCGAGGGTGGAAAGTAATGAAAACGAACGTAGAAAAACAGAGCAAAACATGAGACCAAAGTTGGTTCTTTGAAAAAGTCAATAAAGTTGAGAAACTGTTCATTTAGAATGATCAGGATGGGGAAACACTCAAATCACCAAACTCAGAAATGAAGGGGGGACACTTTTACCAGCCTCGCGGGAACACAGAGGAAGACAAGGGAGCGCTATGGACGACGGAAGGACAATGGATTAGATGCTGAGAGCAATCAGACAGATTTCAGTGAAATGCAACCAACCATCGGGCCTCAAGAAGAAACAGAAGGCCTGGGCACACGCAAACCAGGCAGGGAGCCAGTTACCAAAGTCAAAACTTCACACAAAGCGAAGCTCCGGCCCAGGCGGCCTCACTGGTGAATTCTACCAAACATTTAAAGAATTAATTTCTGAAGAATATACAGGTTCCTCCTATCAGACCAGCACTATTCTTAACAGCCAAGACACGGATGCAACCTAAGTGTCCATCGACAGAGGAACAGACGGAAGGTGTGGTGCACTATACAATAGAATATTGCTCAGCTACTAAAAAGAACGACGCAACGCCGTGTGCAGCACACGGATGGACCTGGAGGTTATCATACAAGTGAAGGCAGACAAGACGAGTATCGTATGATACCACTTCCACGTGGAATGGAGAACACAGCACAAATGAACCTGTCTATGACACAAAAACAGCCTCACACACACGAAGCACAGACTTGCAGTGGCCGGGGGCGGTGTAGAGGGAGGGCGATGGAGCTCGGAGCTTGGCTTAGCAGACACAAACTATTATACGCAGACTGGACAAAACACAAGGGTCTCCCAGGTGGCTCAGCGGTAAAGAATCCCCCGGCCAACGCAGGAGACACAGAGAGTGGAGTTTGATGCCTGGGTCGGGAAGATCCCCTGGAGGAGGAAATGGCAACCTGTTCCGATATTCTCGCCTGGGAAATCCCATGGACAGAGGAGCCCGTCGGGCCACAGTCCGTGGGGTCGCAGAGACACAACTGAGCATGATACATCTACACATGTATTCTACAGCACAGGGAGCTATATTCAATATCCTGTGATAGACTATACATATATACATGGAAAAAACACCAAAAAAGGATTTATACATGTGTATAACTCAATCACTTTGAGGTACAGCAGAAATTAAATTTACAGTGTCATAAATCAATTATACTTCAATTTAAGAAAAAAGAATTAATACCAACTCATTGCAAATTCTTCCAAAAAATAGAAGAGAATACACCCCAACAATTTTATAAGGCCGATATTACCGTGATACCATCCCAAGACAACTACAGACCCATAGCTCTTATGCACATACACACAAAAAAGCTCAGCAAAATTCTAGTCAACTGAATCTGGCAGCTTACAAAAAGGATTATAAACCATGATCAAGTGGGATTTATCCCAAGAATGCAAAATTGGTTTAACGTCGAAAAATCAATTAATGTAAGACACCATATTAATAGAATAAAGGACAAAATGCAGCTGATCCTCCCAAGAGATACAGAAAAGGCTCTTGACAAACACAGAGCCACTTCGCGACGTAAACGCTCAGCAAGGAAAAGAGAACCCCTTCAGCCTGACAGAGGGTATCCGCACGGCGCCCACCACCGCCGCCACACGTGATGGTGAACGGCTGGAGGCTTCCTGAGACCAGGGGCCAGGCCCGGCGCGCCTTCTCACCACCTCCTTTCAACGGTGTCCCGAGGGTTCTAGCCAGGGCGCCTGGGCAAGACAGTGAAACAGAAACACCCAGGCTGGAAAGGAAGAAGTGTGGGAAGACCTCTCCTCTCAGGTGAAGTCTGCCTCCCTCGCGGGGGCTGCCCCGGCCCCCAGCCGCCTCTGTCCACCCGTCCCTCTGCACGTGGTCCCCCTCTGGGATCAAGACACAGTCTTCTCACCTAGGGAACTGCCTGGCTCCCCACTGTTACCGCCACACCATCTAGCTTTCCGGGTGGCTCAGAGGTAATGCAGGAGACGTGCGTTCGATCCCTGGGTCGGGAAGACCCCTGGGAGGAGGAAGTGGCAACCCACTGCAGTATTCTTGCCTGGAGAATGCCATGGACAGAGGAGCCTGGCATGAGGCAATCCATAGGGTCGAAAAAGAGTCAGACACAACCCCTGCTGTGGATCGAAGCAGCTCTGGCCTGGCTGAGCCCACGTCCCACCACCAGCAGGCCCGTCCCGTGGGGTGGGGACTGCTGATGACCTCCTGGACCAATGCCACACTTTTCACTGTCTTAGCTTGTTTTGCAAAACAGCTGTTGTTTTTGTTTTTCATAAAAAGACGTTAATTACATTAACTATATGGGTTTAGCTACTGTCATTTTTAAATGCACTGTTAAATATTTTTAAATTATCTTTTTAAACTTCTAACAGTATGTGTGTGTGCATGTAAGTCGCTTATGTCGTGTCCAGCTCTTTGCGACTCTATAGACTGTAGCCCGCCAGGCTCCTCTGTCCATGGGATTCTCCAGGCAAGAATACTGGAGTGGGTTGACATACCCTCCTCCAGGAGATCTTCCCAACCCAGGGAATGAACCTGCACCTCTTACATCTCCTGCACGGGCAGGCAGGTTCCTTACCACTAGCACCACCTAGGAAGCCCTGCTAATAGGATACATATCCATAGATACAACCCACATAAACAAAAGGCTCTCAGGGGTCCCTAAAACTCTTCAAAGAGGGGAGTATGATCCTCAGACCTAAAGTTTGAGCAGCCCTGTGCTACCCTGCTGCATTCATCCTGCAAGGAGCAGAAAGGGAAGCTTGGCCATCATCCCTAAGATGACAGGGGGTGGGAAGGGCTGTTGTCATTCAGTCGCTGAGTCATATCTGACTCTTTGTGACCCCAGGGACTGCAGCACGCCAGGCTTCACTGTCCTTCGTTATCTCCCAGAGCTTGCTCAAACTCATGTCCACTGAGTCAGTGAAGCCATCCAACCATTTCATCCCCTGTCACCCCTTCTCCTCTTACCCTCACCCTCCCAGCATCAGGGTCTTTTCCAAAGAGTAAGCTCTTCACATCAGATGGCCAAAGGACTGCAACTTCAGCTTCAGCACCAGACCTTCCAATGAACATTCAGGACTGATTTCCTTTAAGATTGACTGGTTTGATCTGCTTGCAGTCCAAGGGTCTCTCAAGAGTCTTCTACAGCACCACAGTTCTAAAGCATCGATTTTTCAGTGCTCAGCCTTCTTTACGGTCCAGCTCTCACATCCATACATGACTACTAGAAGAATCGTAGCATTGACTGCACAGACCTTTGTCAGGAAGTGATGTCTCTGCTTTTTAATACACTGTCTAGGTTTGTCACAGCTTTTCTTCCAAGGAGCAAGCATCTTTTAACTCCATGGTTGCAATGTCCACATTGATTCTGGAGCCCAAGAAAATGAAATCTGACAGTTTCCATCATTTTCCAGTAATTTCCCCCATCTGCTTGCCATGACATGATGGGACCAGATGCCATGATCATAGTTTTTTGAATGTTGAGTTTTAAACCAGCTTTTTTACTCTCCTTTCACCTTCATCAAGAGGCTCTTTAGTTCCTCTTCATTTTCTGCCATTAAAGTGGTATCATCTGCATATTTGAGGTTATTGGTATTTCTCCTGGCAATCCTGATTCCAGCTTGTGATTCATCCGTCCCAGCATTTTGCATGATGCACTATACATATAAGTTACATAAGTAGGGTGACAATATATAGCCTGTCGTACTCCTTTCCCAATTTGAAACCAGTCTGTTGTTCCATGTCCAGTTTTAACTGTTGCTTCTTGTCCTGCCTACAGATTTCTCAGGAAGCAGGTAATGTGATCTGATATTCTCATCTCATTAAGAATATTTCACAGTTTGTTGTGATCCACAGTCAAAGGCTTTAACATAGTCAATGAAGCAGAAGTAGATTTTTTTTTTGGAATTCCCTTGCTTTTTCTATGATTCAGCATATGTTGGCAATTTGATCTCTGGTTTCTCTGTCTTTTCTAAATCCAGCTTGTACATCTGGAAGTTCTCAGTTTACATGGTGTTGAAGCCTCGACTGTAAGATTTTGAGCATCACTTTACTAGCGTGTGAGATGAGCGCAACTGTGCGGTAGTTTGAGCATTCTTTGGCATTGCCTTTCTTTGGGACTGGAATGAAAACTGACCTTTTCCAATTGAGAGAGTCAGTTCCTAGGGAGGTTGATAGGGAGTCTAGGGTCCCCAAGGAGAGAGGGGTCTGAAATTCTCAAGGAGGAAGAAAGGACAAACTTTTTTCCTTTCTCCACATTCCTTAGGATTATATAACAATAATGTATCTTGCCTAAGGAGTGTCTTTGGATTCAACCTTCTGTTATCTTAAAATGTTAATTATGGGAGTAGACCTGGTCTTTACAAGGATGTATCTTGCCTGAGGACAGTGTTATCTTAAAATGTAAATTATGGGAGTAAGTCTGATGAGGTCTTTACAACCTCCAGATGTTCTTTGGATTATATAACTTCATTGTTAACACTAGCAAGTGGGTACTCTTTCTGCCCCTTTCTGATGCCTATGTCAGAAGCTTTTTCTATCTCCTTTATACTTTAATAAAACTTTATTACACAAAAGCTCTGAACGATCAAGCCTCGTCTCTGGCCCCGGATTGAATTCTTCTCCTCCGGGGGCCAAGAATCCCGGTGTATTCGCGTGATTCAACAACAACCTTTCACAATCCTGTGGCCACTGCTGAGTTTTCCAAATTCGCTGGTATAATGAGTGCAGCACTTTCACAGCATCAGTTTTTAAGATTAGAAATAGCTCAGCTGGAATTCCATCACCTCCACTAGCCTTTTGTTTGTAGTGATGCTTCCTAAGGCCCGTGTGACTTCACATTCCAGGATGTCTCCCTCTAGGTGAGTGATCACACTTTTATGGTTATCTGGGTCATTAAGAGCTTTTTTGTATAGCTCTTCTGTGTATTCTTGCCACCTCTTCTTAATGTCTTCTGCTTCTGTTAGGTCCATACCATTTCTGTCCTTTATTGTGCCCATCTTTGCATGAAATGTTCCCTTGGTATCTCCAGTTTTCTTAAAGAAATCTCTAGTCTTCCCCATTCTATCGTTTTCCTCTATTTCTTTGCACTGGTCACTTAGGAAGGCTTTCTTATCGCTCCTTGCTGTTCTCTGGAACTCTGCATTCACTTGGGTGTATCTTTCCCTTTCTCCTTTGCTTTTTCACTGAGCTTCTTTTCTTAGCTATTTGAAGGCCTCCTCAGACAACCACTTTACGTTCTTGCATTTCTTTTTCTTGGGGATGGTTTTGGTCACCACCTCCTGTACAATGTCACCAACCTCTATCCACAGCTGTTCAGGCACTCTGTCCACCAGATCTAGTCCCTTGAATCTATCCATCACCTGCACTGGACGATCATAAGGGATTTGATTCAGGTCATAGCTGAATGGCCTAGGGGTTCTCTTTATTCTCTTCATTTTGAGCCTGAATTTTGCAATAAAGAGCTGACGATCTGAGCCACAGTCAGCTCCAGGTCTTGTTTTTGCTAACTGTATAGATCTTCTCCATTTCTGGCTACAAATAATATAATCAATCTGACTTCGGTACTGACCATGTGGTGATGTCCATGCGTAGAGTGGAGGGAAGGGAGGGTCCCTAATTCTGCACCGTGGGGTGGACGGCTGCCTGGCGCAGGTCCTGGCAGCCAGGCTGGCTCCCTCCACCTTGGTTTACTCCCCCAGAGAATGGGCGTGAGGACACAAGTGCCCCCTCTGGGGACTGCATCACGGACGGGGCGCGTCCACACGGTGAAGCCTGCGGGCCCACACGCTCGCTGTCACCCTGATTTTTTTTTTTTTTTTTATTGAAGGATAATTGCTTTACAGAATTTTGTTGTTTTCTGTCAAACCTCAACGTGAATCGGCCACAGGTACACATATATCCCTGATTTTCACGACGTAAAGTCATCAAGATGGGCCACGAGAAAGAGAGACGGAGGGAAAGACGACTCTGGGAGCCCGTCTGGCCCGGCAGTGGCAGTGACTGCCTGGATCCCCTAATACGCCCCTGAGCCTGGTCTGAGTGGGTGTCCGCCCCCCTCAACCCAAAGACCCTCACCAGAAACAGGCTGATGGAGAGACCGCAGAATCCAGACACCCCTGCCGTCACTCACCGGCCCGGGACACGCCCAGAAGGACCCAGAAGGATCAGGACACACCCACACAGGCAGCCCCCACGCAGTTCTGGACCATTTCCCTGCAGGAAAGCCAAGAAGCCTTGAAACCCTTGGAAACCCAGAGCGTGCCAATTACCACCCCATGTCTGGAGAATCATTAACCACACACACCAGGCTCGCCACAGCCATCTTCAGGAATTCCACCCCCAGCTTCACCTGGACTCCGCGTTCAACAACAAAACCATTTAACCACAGCTGAAGGTTTGCCCCACCCCCCTTCCCCGGGCGCCAGCTTTGTGAACACCCCGGCAGTCATCCGGGTGGAGGTAAATCCACGTGCCACCTGCCATGACCCGGCATCCTGGAGGCGGTGGCAGGGAGTGGCCAGACTGTCCCCGGGTCTGAACCCTCAGGGTGAGGCCAAGAAAGAGCAGGCCAGTGGCCTGCCTGGGCGCTGGACATCCACCTGGGAGGGGAAGTCTGGACCCACTGATGCCATCCAGCCATGTGACAAGGGCTACTCTGAACCAGTGCCCTCCCATCCCTGGGCAACAGAGAAGCAAGACCTGGTCCTTTCCTGGGGAACTGCCTGCCTGGTGACGGGTCCCCCATGCAGCACAGGCCAACACCAGTGTTTGCCAGACCCCTGTCCAGGGTGATGGGGGCGGGGATCAAGAAAATCCTGAGAAACGAGCCGCTGTGCCCTGGGCTTTGAGGGGCACGGTCAAGCGGGCAGAAGCACCCCTTCACCACTCACCCAGCCTGCCTCCTCCACAGGGCAGGGGGCCCAGAATTTCCAGGAAGGTTCCAGGGCTCATTTCCCTCCTTCAAGCCAGGCCCCAGCAGGTGTGACCCTCTACCTGGGCCCCTCCCGGGACTCAAACTGGAGAGCCATGGTCCCGCGGCTCCGTCCTCCCCTTCGCCAGGCCCAAGCCACGCCACAGGCCCGAGAGCCCCGGGAAGGGTCCCGGGGGGAGCCGCTCCCCGCCCGGCCAGGACAACAGGCCCTGCCTCTCTCTCTCCTGCGCAGCCCTGGAAGGAGCCCTGAGTGAGCAGTTTGGGGCAAGACATCCGGTCCACAGCGGGGAACCACCTGCCAGAACCCAGAGGTCTGGGCTGAATCTTACCCAAACCCTTCTCCTCCCCTGCAGGGGCTGCAAAGTAAAACCCTTTTCAAGGGGCCCATTCTAAAGAGAATCAGTCTTCCCCGAAATCACTCTGTCACAGAAGGGCCTGGGACACATCCCTTTCCCCAACAGCCCCTCCCATCTTTTACCTACCAAAAGCCTTCCAGCCCTCTCTGAATCTTGTGGGGAGCAGACTCCCAAACCCCAAACAAAGGCTTTAATTCAAACACCTGAAACATCCACCTCCTGATCGCTAAGAGAGGCATTTCCAGCAATATTTTCCATTTCTAAAAATCTGTAATGTACTTACACTGCTTGATCGCAGGGCTTTCTCAATCCAAAAGGGATTTTTTTTTTTTTAATACTTAGCAGCTTGAGGTCACAGGAGAATTTTAAAGTCAATGTATGGATATTTTCCTTGCAGAGAACTACGCTTGATCAGTTAATAAGAAACCAACAAGCATGAAGACCCATAAGCTGGAGAGGACTCTTGGGAGTCCCTTGGACAACAGGGAGATCAAACCTGTCAGTCTTAAAGGAAGTCAACCTTGAATATTCATTGGAAGGATGGATGCTGAAGCTGAAGCTCCAATACTTTGGCCACCTGATGCAAAGAGCCGACTCACTGGAAAAAATCCTGATGCTGGGAAAGATTGAAGGCAAAAGGAGAAGAGGGTTGCATAGGATGAGACAGTCAGATAACATTCTTTACTCAATGGACATGAATCTGAGCAAACTCTGGGGAACAGAGAACGACAGGGAAGCCTGGCATGCTGAGTCCATGGGGTTGCAGAGAGTTGGACACAAGTTAGCGACTGAACAACAAAGATAAAAGTCTACGACATCAGGGTAAAACGCCTCGGGAAGCAGGGGGTATAAATCCAGGAAAGGAGAGGAGCAAAGAGCATCCCCTATAGGCCCTCAGTTACCTATCAAGAAAAGGTGGGTATCAAGTCACACTTTAGGCTGCAGTAGATATGGTTAAAGTCAGGAACAGTTCCTTTCCAAATGTCAGTGTTCACTCCCCAGACCAAGCTCTACATCCTGGGCAAATATTTAAACCTACGAAGCACAACTTTAGAAGCTGACTTGAAAACGCAGTGGGGGCACTTCCCTGGCGGCCCAGTGGCAAAGAGTCCGCCCTCCAGCACAGCGGGTGCGAGTTAGACCTCTGGTCGGGAGGCTAAGACCCCACATGCCTCTTGGCCAAAACACCAACACACGTAAAAGAGAGCATCACATTCAATAAAGACTTTAAAAATGGTCCACATCAAAAACTCTTCAAAAACAAAAACACGCAATGCTCTGGCATGCTTTATTTGCAGGGAGAGCTGGCCAAAGTGAGTAACACACTCTTTCTGGAAGATAAATCTGGACAATCCAACAGCGTTAAGTTTGGGTACAACATATAACCCTGGACTTGCCCAGCAAGAGACAGCAGAGAAACAGAGTGTTCTGTGACCAGGTGCCCACTGACGTGTAAGGAATGCCAGGAGACACCTGAGTGTGGGCAGGTGTGTGACGACATCGTAGTGTGGCGACCTGGGATGCCCTGAGACCCCTTCAGGCCCCCGACGACGCAGGGACGTAGGAGGAGTGTCATAGGGACACTCGGATGTTGGCCTTTCCCCCAGCCCCGCTGCATTCTCAAGGAAATCGTGGATTCTCAATGAGTGGAAAGCAGAAGCCCGTGAGAATCTCGATGGCTTAATGAAGGGATTTGTGTGTGTCGGTTTCTAATGGACTCATGAATCATAATAAAGATGACTATAAAAAAAATAATAAAAAAAAACAAAGATGACTATATACCTAAGAAAACAGACAAGAAAGAAGGAAAGAAAGTGGGAGGGAGGGGGAAGGAAGGATGGATGGTACAAAGGTGTAGAGAGAGGTGGGAAGGAGAGGAAGGAAGGAACGGAGGCACTCGGCAGCTTTGACCTCTGGAGCCCGTGGCTTCATTCAGTCCCGAGAGTCAAAGGAAGCACTCCGGAAACCTCCCCAGGACCGTTTTCAAGCCCTGTCCCGCCCCTCCCTGCACTGGCTTCTGCCTCTACCCCCCTCCCCACACCAGGGGGTGACAGGAGCCTCAGCTGGCCCATCCCGGGACACATCTGTCAGCTCTGACCCAGTGCACTGGCCCAGAGCCCCGGGCCGGCTCAGGCCTGCCCGGTGGGGACGCGGGCTCCCCTTCCCCTTCCACCAAGACTGGAAGCCCATTCAGTGGTGGCCAGGCCTGTGCTGGATGTATTCTTGCCACCAGAGACCCACTTGAGAATAACCACGGGAGCCAGGGACAGTAACATTTTGAGCCCTTTCAAAGCATTTCTTGTATCTGCTTTCAAAGAAAAAAAAGGTCTATCACATCAGGAAGTGTGATCAGAAACTCTGGTTTTCACTTGCTGGCTACAGTTTTTCTCACACCATAGTAACAAGAGAAATAAA
Source organism: Bos mutus (assembly GCF_027580195.1). Taxonomy (NCBI): domain Eukaryota; kingdom Metazoa; phylum Chordata; class Mammalia; order Artiodactyla; family Bovidae; genus Bos; species Bos mutus. The sequence continues at coordinate 63,652,829 of NC_091638.1, read as the reverse complement.
CTTCTAACGGGATGAGTCTTCCCACTGGGTGACGTGTGCGGTGTGGGGGCTCAGGGCTGGGCTCTTCCAGGCTGCCTGGTGCGACCCCAGCTCCCATATTCCCTTGCTGTGTGGTCTGGGGCAAGAGGCTTCACTCCTCTGGGCTTCAGGCTCCTGATCTGTAAACTGGGAATAACCGATTGCACCAACCTCTTCATGGACGTTTTGTTTTGTTTGATGTGGACCATTTTTTTTAAAAACTTTACTGAATTGGTTACAATGTTGAAGCTGAAGTTGTAATACTTAGGCCACCTGATGGGAAGAGCCAGCTCATTGGAAAAGACCCTGAGGCTGGGTAAGATTGAGGGCAGGAGGAGAAGGGGCGACAGAGGATGAGATGGTTGGATGACCATCTCGAGGCACACGAGTTTGAGCAGACTGGGAGACAGTGCAGGGCAGGGAAGCCTGGCGTGCTGCGGTCCGCGGGGTGGGACAGGACCGAGCCACTGAACAACGACAACACTGTTTCTGCTTTACGTTTCAGATTTTTGGCCCCGAGGCACGCGGGATCTTAGCTCCCGACCAGGGACTGACCAGGGACTGAACTGGCATCCCCTTCAATGCAGAGCGGAGTCTTATCCAGTGGACCACCAGGAAGTCCTTCTCTTCCTGGAGTTTCAGGAAACTTGGATGAGGTCATCTACAGCAAGGTACAGCGCCACGCTGGGCAGAAGGGGAGAAACTTAGAGTGGCCAGAGTTAAGAACCAGAGCATTCCTGATAGCTCCCAGGGCATCACAGCCATGATCTGACACCCCAGGCCTCGGCCAGGTTTTCTGCGATTTCTTCCTTTCCCAGATTGGGCTGGGGACGCTCTCGGTGCCCTACAGCACCCGACGGCCACCTGCATCACAGCTCCTGTGCTACCAGCACTGTCACCCCTCACATCTCCCCTCCAGCCTGGAACCTCCGGGGCAGCCCCCTGCCCCCAGCTCTGGGCCCCAGATGACTATTTGATGGGCTCATGTTTGCAAGACACAGAGAAAATCCAGTATAACCTAGATCACCTGTGAATGAATGCCCAGTCCTTTATTCGGGTGGGCGGGTCAAGGCCAGATCACAAGGGTCCCCGGGCCTGACTCTGAGCCCTTCACCCAGTCAGTCCCAGGTGAGGATGAGGGGGCTTCCAAGACAAAAACGATCAGGCCTTTGTTTGGGGTGTTTTCCTCCTCAATCTAGTCTTTCCCACAATGCAGAGGATTTAATAAAATGGCCCCGGGGGTGACTTGGAAGATCCTAAATGTTCCCTCCCTGGGGCTTGGGACAGCGTGAGGTGCAGGGAGTCTGTGCTTGTACGTTTTTCTCCAAGCTTCTCCAGCCACACACTCCCCCACCCCTGACTCCAGGAGCAACTACCGAGCCCAGGTCTGCAAGCCTGTTGCCAAGCTGGGCCTCGGGTTTACCAGGCAGAAGCTGGAAGCCTGGGGAACTGAGTTCAGCAACCAGGACCTGAGATCCACAGTGAAGGCACCCCACAATTCCCTCAGCACCTCCCAAACTGAGCCCCACTTTGGAAAAGCCTCCTGCACTCACCCGAGGTGACAAGGACACCAGGACTCTACCATCTGGAAATAGAGGGCGTAAGACAAAGAATTATTTTCCTATAAAAATCAGTGTGACTACTGTTTTCCTGCACATTGGTTAACTCCCCGCACCTTTCTCTTATTTCAAGCTTTTTCTTCTCTCTTTTTCATCACTGATGAAATTCAAAATGCAGCGCTATCTTGGAATGCCTTCCTCCTCCTCCTGGTGGCATGCCTCACACCTGACCCCATGGTCCAGGGCTTCTCCTACATAGGGGTCCCCCAGAGGCCTGGACCAAATCGCCTGCCCGAGATGACCCCTAGATGCCAGTAAGGGGGCTGTCCCCACAGCCCCAAGCACTTCAGAAAAACTAAAAGGGAAAACCACAGGGAAACACACCTGCATATGAATAGGGCTTTCTAAAGCAATCGTGCTGGGAGCCAGGAGGCAGAAAGATTCCCTCCCCTCCCCCACCCCCCAAAGGATCCAATTCTTTCGGAGCGGCCAAGTGCTGTCAACATTGCCCACAGGGAAGCACCTTTACAGGCAAAATCACTTTATTCGTCAAGGACTCCTTTTGATTCCAGAAGAAGTACAGCCTCTTCCAAAGGAGCCCAAAGAAGCACCAGCTTTCCACTCAATTTTTTCTTCTTGGAAAAGCAGAAATTCCCCAGCACAACAACGGAACTGGCTTCCAGGAGGAGACTGCGCCCCAGGAGGAGACTGCGCCCCAGGAGGAGACTGCGCCCCAGGAGTTTTACATCCAGCCACTCGCACAGCGGCCTAATTCCTATTAACACAGGGTCGTCCTCTGGCCTCCTTAAGGATTCTGTGACTTCCTGGGCAAAGGTCCGTGCCAGCACTTATAAATCCCCCTTAAGGCAAGGCAGCGGCAGAGGATGAGATGGTTAGATAACATCACCGACTCAGTGGGACATGAATTTGAGCAAACTCCAGAAGATAGTATTCTTGCCTGGAGAATCCCCATGGACAGAGGATCCTGGCCGGCTATAGCCATGGGGTTGCAAAGAGTCAGACACGACTGAGCAACACACACACACACACACACATACACACACACCCCCAGAAGACAGTGGAGGACAGAGAAGCCTGGTGTTCTGCAGGCCATGGGGTCACAGAGTCAGACACGATTTAGCCCTCAGTGGGTACAAAGTTCCAGGCACACAGACGTTCAACCTTTTTATCAAATAGCACCCTTGTTATCGCGGACAAGTGGTTTGAAAACTCAGGTCTCCAAAAGCAGCCACCTCCGGGGGCTCTTCAGGACATCCCGAAGCCCCCAGGCGCGGAACAGGTGGTCACCAAGGATTCCTGACCGCGGCCACCAGGACACTGGCATGGAGCCCGGACCCAGCACCCACGGGCTCTCCCTGCGGCCGGGTAGGCCGAGCTGGCCGAGCCGAGGGCAAGTCCCAGGCAGAGACCGAGCCGCCATCCCTCCGCGGACGACTTCCGAAATTACCTCCCTGCTTCTTGGAGCTTAATTTAATTAGCGGATTGACCTCATTAACGTTGGAACTTGAGTTTCAAACAAAAACAGGTCATGAAACTATCCAATTTACTACCTCGAACTTCCACACGGGAACCGCTTTATTTTCGGAAAATCTCTGAGGATCCCTGGGACCATGCCCATAGCTGCTGCCCACCGGGGCCCCCAGGTACCCCGGGCTGAGCTCCCATCCGGGGGCCCAAGCGACTTCTCAGATCCAGCCGCCCAGGGTCGCTTTAAAAGCTCCGCCTGGAAAGCCCACTGTCACCAGCAGCGGCCTCGCCCCCTTCGGACACCCCCAGCCCCACGGAAACACTGACCTCGCCAACGCGCCCACCCTCCCATCCCGTGCCGTGTGGGCGCACCTACGCGCGGGAGGAGGCGCGCCGCGGTCCAGCACCCTCCGAATTCCAGCGGCGAGGTCCACCCCGTCCCCGGCACCTTCCGAACACGGAGCCAGGTCCACCTCAGCCCCCCACCCTCCGATCAGAGGCGGCGAGGCCCTCCACCCGGATCATACCTGCTCGCAAAATCCAGCGGCCCCAGCTCAGGCGGCGAGTGCGCGGTAGCGATCTCCAGGCGCCCCCCGCGGCCCGGACACCTTGCGGAGGCGCCAGGGCCACGGCGCTGCGCGGGCGCAGCTGCCCGGCAGCCGGGGAGGGATGCCCGGGCGAAAGTTGCCAGGGAAACTTGAGCAACTCGAGCGCGCCGGTGCCAGCCTCCTGCATAATTCAAGGGCGGCGGCGGCGGAGCAAGGGGGGCCACTCACCTGCCTCAGTCGGGCCCCCCAACCCGGCTGGGGCGCGCGGCGGGCAGAGGCCGGGCATCTGGCGGGGGCTCTGCTCGACCCCGGGGACCCGAGGGTCCATCCACGACTCCCGGGCCTGCGCCAGATGCGCCGGCCCCGGCCTCGCCGAGCCCGCTGCTCCAGCCGCGCGCACCTGGATGGGGGCTCTGGGAGCCGGTGCGGGGCCGGGGTAGCCGAGGCAGGGTCTCCGGGGACCTTGCGACCGCGGCACGGGTCCCCGCCCCCCGCGCGCCCTCTGGCGGCCCCGTGCCAGTTCCACCGCCAGGCATGCGGGCCCAGCTACCCGCGCCAGTGGGCGGCGACCTAGGGCAAGGAGACCCCGGGCAAGAGGCGGAGGTAGGTCCATCTGCGGTGCCCCAAGGGGAGGCGCTAGAGGTGAAGGGGGTTCATGGGCGCGGGGGACGAAGAGGGTGCTCCTGCGCTCTGCCCCACGCCGCTTCTAAAGCAGTTTAAATCGACCCCTAGTCCCGAACGAAACAGTGGGGGCGGCTGGGTGGGGATGTCTCCATAGAGAAGTGAGTCCCACCAGGACTCGAAGGACCCTTTCCCAACCCCCCACCCTCAGCCTCTGTGAGTCCAGGACCGCGCTTACCCAGTGGTTGGTGCTCCTGGACGCCAGAAGCACCCACAGGGCAGCTGATCCGCACGGCCGGGCTCCTAAGGGACCAGCCACTGTCCTTCCCGGCCACACACGGTGCCCCCCGCCACCCCCACCCTGCAACCGCAGCGCCCCGCGATGCCCCCACCCCACCCCCCGCCGCCTCCGCCTCACCTGGCTCGGGGCGCGGCTTCGGGAGTCCGGGCGGGTCGGAGCCCCCAGGGAAGGGCGGGCGTCTGCGCTCTCTGGGCTCGGCCGCGGGCTCCGGAGCTACGCCGAGCCCAGGCTGGCCGGAGCGCGGGAGCCGCCGCGGCCGCCGCCGCCGCCGCTGCTCAGGTATCCGGGTGGTGGGGGGGTGGGGGGACGCCGCGGCCCCGCCCCGCGCGGCAGCCGGGCTGGGGGCTCCGGGCAGGGGCGGCCGGACAGCCCTTCCCCCGGCCGGCCGCGAGCGGTCGGGGCCAGCGAGGGTGGGGGAGGGGTCCCCTTGGCGCCAAAGGACGCGCGCGGCCCGGGACTCACGTGCGCCCCTCGCCCGGGGTCTCCTCCCGCCCCGCGGAGGCCGGTCGACCCCGCCCCACCTGGCCCTGTCCAGCTGCAGCCCGCGGTGGCGACTCGGCCGCGGCGTGCGGGGTCTGTTGTAGCAACCGGGGGCCGGCGGGCGCCCGGGGCCGCCTCCGCCCGCCGCCCCGCCCCGCCCCGGGCTGCGTGGCTCGCCGCCCCCCCAACCGGTGAAACCCAGCGGACCTGAACGTCCCAGGATTTTGTAAAGCCCGGTTCCTTCTGCGCGGCCGGCTCCGGCCCGGGAGCGTTTTCTGTTTACAGGGCTCGGAAATGCAGAGCCGCTCGCACCTCCGAGGGTTTGCGGGGCAGATGCAAACTTTGTGCCTGGGCAGCGCGCCGCCGTCCGCCTGGATGGGCGCCTCCGTGCCGGGCGGGCCGACCCGCGTCTCGGCCCGCGGCCCTCCCAGCCATCCCGGGTAGGGGAATTAAAGCCCGCGGCTCACAGCAGGCACCCTCTGGGGAATCCTGTTATTATCCAGGACCCCGGCAGCGCTAGGTTTGCCAAAACCCCAAGGCGGATGTCCTAAGCCCCTGCCCCCCAGCCCCCGGCTCCGAGCTGGGAAGGTGGCTTTACTCCTCCCAACCTGGGGGTCCAAGCCACCGGCTCAAAACTTTTCTCAAGACCCTGATAATTCACTGGTCACTCCACCTGTCTCTGAGGACGCTAGGGAGGTTTCTGAGTCCTGAGATTGCCAGTATTCTGCCAAGGGAAAGCATTTCCGCCCGCCAAAGTGTGGACATTTGTGGGGAGAGGGGGTGGGTGGTTGGCAAACACCAGGGTCCGTCCGGGCTGTGACGTTCAGCAAGCCTTCCCCTATACAAAACCTCAATCCACGTCTCCCAATGAAGAATATATACGTGTGTGTATAAATATATATATATTTTTTTTTAAGTCAATTTTATAGGACATGCCTGAGAGATCTGCATGGGCCAGTGACTTCAACATACCAAAGGCAAAGTTAAATATTTGCTCTAGATATCTTTTTTTTTCCTGCTTGTGTAATTGTCCCACATTTCAAAGAAGTCTTTAAAAGCACTTAGATTTAAAAAAAAGTTCTGTTTAGGGCCTCATAAGTTCGGGACACACGGGGGTAAAATGCTGGAAGTGCTTTAGGGCAGCTGACGGATGCGAACTCCTTTCTCTCCTCTGCTCCCTTAAGCATGAGATCTAGTAAAATATTTGCTGAATGAATAAAGGAGGCAATCAATCCAATAATAATAGTCCTTCAAACCGGAAGAATGAAGGCCTGGCAGGATCCTGCCAGTGGAGTGTCTTCTGCCTGGAAGCAGGGGATTGTCGTGGGGTGGGGGGCAGTTGGTCGGCAGAACCTTCTCCTGTTCTCTGGGTTCCTCTGGTGGGTCTTCTGGGAAGTTACAGGGAGTGAGGGGGTGGGGAGAGGGCTCTCTTCCACCCATCCCCCGCCATCCCAAATAAAACACGTTCCTGATGTTTGCCACCGCTGTATTTATTTATTTTTTTGTGTGTGTGTGTCTATAATCAAATTTTTTTTCTAATTTTATTTTATTTTTAAACTTTACATAATTGTATTAGTTTTGCCAAATATCAAAATGAATCCGCCACAGGTATACATGTGTTCCCCATCCCGAACCCTCCTCCCTCCTCCCTCCCGATACCCTCCCTCTGGGCCGTCCCAGTGCACCAGCCCCAAGCATCCAGCATCATGCATCGAACCTGGACTGGCAACTTGTTTCCTACATGGTATTTTACATGTTTCAATGCCACTCTCCCAAATCTTCCCACCCTCTCCCTCTCCCACAGAGTCCATAAGACTGTTCTATACATCAGTGTCTCTTTTGCCACCGCTGTATTTAAAATAGATAACCAACAAGGACCTACTGTGTAGCACAGGGAACTCTGCTAAGTATTCTGTAATAATTCTATGCAGAAAGAATTTGAAAAAGAGTGGATCCATGTATACGTAGGACCGTATCATTTTCATGTACCCCTGCAACTAGCACAGCTTAATCAGCTCTGGGCGCTTGGTTGCTCAGTCGTGTCTGACTCTCTGCAGGCCCCATGGACTGCAGCCCGCCAAGCTCCTCTGCCAGCGGGATTTCCCAGGCCAAAATACTAGAGTGGGTCGCCATTTCCTACTCAAAGGCATCTTCCAGACCTAGGGATCAAACCTGTGTCTCCTGAGTCTCCTGGACTGGTAGGCGAGTTCTTTACCACTAGCACCACCTGGGAAACCCTTCAACATAAAATAAATTTTTAAATGGCAATTTTGCCCTACAACTGTAACTCAAGTCCCTACCATATCACTCCCCCCAATCAAATTCCTGCCCAGATTTCTAGAACCACCCTGCAGATGACAGAGGAAGTGGCTGTTATCACAGAGGGGGCCAATGCCAGAACCTGTCTGTGTTTAAGAAACACTTCCCTGGGGGCCCAGGCCTCCACCAGCCTGTCCACCCCACTGGACACCTGTCGGGCCATCCCCTCCAGTCCCTCTGATCTGTTTGTTGCTTGACAACAGGGCTCTGTGCGAGCTGCATCTTTTGGCATTTTAAGGACAGTACCCTGCTTCCGTCCCAGTTTCTCTGTGTCCATTTCAGTATCCAGTTCAGCCGTGCACCGATGAGACAACGTCCTTCCAGGCTTCTCTTGTGAGAAGACTGGGGATCCAAAACCCATGCAGCGGTGTCTTTCCTCACTCATCAGTGCCCCGAGAACACGTAGGGGGCACCCTCAGCCCTGGAGAGCCGGGGCTGCCAGTAGTTTGCCCCCTAGACATCCTAGATGGAAGCGGTCTTCTTCCTGGTGGACCCAGCGTGGTCACGTCTCAGAGTGCCTGAGCTCCATCTCAGGTAGGAAAAGGGAAGTCATTCTTTTTCTTCTGGGACTGTCTGTTTTTGTTTCTGGAAGCTGCCTTTTCCTGGACCCCACCCCCACCCCCAACACGTCTGATGATGTGTGAATGGAAGATGTGACATTTTCCACCTCTGAACGTTTCTTTTTTCCCTGTAAAACATGAAGCATCTGGCTATCAGTCATTGTATTTCTATGTTGTACCCCTGAGCACGAGGCAGGCCAGGATTTCCCAGAAAGAGTAACTGCTTTACAGAGAACTAGAAACTGGGGCATCGTACCGTGAAAAGATGCGAAATCACCCAGCTCCTCTGTCCGGGGAAAAACATTATAAATATTTTGTGGCTTTGATTAACCCAGATGCATTCAGCGGCAGGCCTGGTCTGTCCCTCGCTTGGAGAAGTTCCTGGCTTTGGGATGTTGCAGGCCAGCATCCTTCTTCAGAGAAGAGGTCTTAGGCTGCCCAGGTGAGAAGGAACTAGCTGAGCTCTCCAGCTTAAACTAGGGGGCAAGAAGTTATGGTTCTCATCAGAGAAGACGAAGTCAGAGCCAGGTAAAGGCAGGCACTCCAGCCAGCAAGTTTTCCCCATTCCCCCATCCTTGCCAGACTCCCACACTTCTACAATTTTTTCCCCTGTGTTTTCCACAATAACAAGAGATCTACTTCCCTCATGTTCCCCCCACATCAAATATTGGACCACTCGTCCATTTCTTTGTAATTTCATGACAGTTTCTGGCTGGGTCCCACAACCTGATGCTATGAGAACACACCCAGATCTTACACATCCCTTAACTCCCAACCGACATGCCTCCCGTGCAACCCTCTGTATCTCAACTAGGAGTTTCATTACTCTCCTTTAATTTTCCACAAAGTTATTTTCCATGGACTTGTTTTGAAAAGCCTACTGGGACTGATGTCTGAACAGAGAGTCGGGGTTGCTCACGTGGCAGGCACCCAGGAGGAGTTGGCTGCTCCCCTTGGGACCTGTGATGGTGAGAGAGGCTGGTCAGAAGCTTTTCCTGCTGGACTGGAGGACGGGGGAGCCACGGGCAAGGGGACGAAGGCCTTCCTCCAGGCCCGCGTCTTCTTGCTTTTTGCTGTAGCACATTTGCCGGGCCTCCTGTGGGCACCAGTGCAGCCTGAAGCTTGCAGGAGTTACGGCCCCAGGCGCCAGTGCAGCCTGAAGCTTGCAGGAGTTACTGCCCGGGGCTGGAGGGGGCAGTGCTCAGCCTTCCAGGAACCATCCTGGGAGGTTGGAAATGGAGAGTCTCTGTGTTCCCCGGAGAGTGACCAGTCCTGCTGGGGACGCTGAGGCCTCTAAGAGGTGCTGTTGGGGCCTCCCATGCTTACGGCAGAGACCACAACAAAACTCCTTTATCTGGGGGTTTCTTCTTCTGTGTCTCCCTATCTTGATCCCCTCACTACTGATTCCAGGTACCCACTCTCAAATACAGCATCTCTCATCTGAGTCCTCCCAGACAAAGCTTTCTGGGAAACCCCAAATAAAGTGAATGCTGTCTGTGATCCTGTGAGGTGTCCCTGAAGGTGAAGCCCAAAGGGACAGTTGAGATCAGCCTGGAGGCAGCATGACCTGAGACTAGGGAAGGTCCCTTGAAGGAGGGAGGGAACCGGTTCCATGCATGATAGCAGGAGCTGCCGGAGGCTGTTACTGGGAAATGAAGCCTGTCGGAAGGTCCCCCTTATAACCAGCTCAGAGGCTCTTGGGGTTTGCTCAGCAAGCAGGCAACTTAGGCAAAACCTTTTTAAATTATCTACAGGTGGAATACAGCAGGGTTCTGGAGAAACAACACACTATAACCAAGTGAGGTTTATTCCCATACGGCTGGAAGGTTTCACTCTAAGGAAATCTATTAGGAGATACGTTTGATCAAACCAAACTTCTTAGTCAACAAAAATGAATTGTTTGAGACTGCTTTGATATTGTCCTATTTTAAATACCAAGCTAAAGCCAGGGTGATGTTCAGTGTTAAAAACTGAATCATTTTCATTTGATTCAGGAATAAGGTACGAGAGCTTGCTAACATTACCAGCACTTAGTATTTCTCTAGGAGTGCTAGCCAATGAGATGGGATAAGGAAATGCAATAACAAATATACCTATTTGAAAAGGGAGGGAAACTTACCATTTGGGGAGGTGATATGATTTTCTAGATGGAAAATCTAAGGAAATAAACTGAAAGCTCATGAAAGAGTTTAGTAAGGGGATGATAGGTAACGAGTAACTTTTCTGTTTATGAACAATAGGCAGTTCGAAATAGAAACCAATGACATTCTTGGAATCAACAGAACTAAGGGGAAAATAAGTACCAAGACAAATATAATGAGAACTTTGTGAGACTCAGAGGGCGGAAAACGAAAAATTGTCTGAAGAGAATGAAAAAAAACTAGAATAAATAAAGGACAGGTATAGGGTTGTGGTTAAGAACAGTTCAGTTCAGTTCAGTTCAGTCGCTCAGTCGTGTCCAGCTCTTTGCGACCCCATGAATCCCAGCACGCCAGGCCTCCCTCTCCATCACCAACTCCCAGAGTTCACTCAGACTCACGTCCATCGAGTCAGTGATGCCATCCAGCCATCTCATCCTCTGCCGTCCCCTTCTCCTCCTGCCCCCAATCCCTCCCAGCATCAGAGTCTTTTCCAATGAGTCAACTCTTCGCATGAGGTGGCCAAAGTACTGGAGTTTCAGCTTCAGCATCATTCCTTCCAAAGAAATCCCAGGGCTGATCTCCTTCAGAATGGACTGGCTGGATCTCCTTGGAGTCCAAGGGACTCTCAAGAGTCTTCTCCAACACCACAGATGAAAAGCATCAATTCTTCAGCGCTCAGCCTTCTTCACAGTCCAACTCTCACATCCATACATGACCACAGGAAAAACCATAGCCTTGACTAGACGAACCTTTGTTGGCAAAGTAATGTCTCTGCTTTTCAATATGCTACCTAGGTTGGTCATAAGTTTCCTTCCAAGGAGTAAGCATCTTTTAATTTCATGGCTGCAGTCACCATTTGCAGTGATTCTGGAGCCCAAAAAGATAAAGTCTGACACTGTTTCCACTGTTTCCCCATCTATTTCCCATGAAGTGATGGGACCGGATGCAATGATCTTCGTTTTCTGAATGTTGAGCTTTAAGCCAACTTTTTCACCCTCCACTATCACTTTCATCAAGAGGCTTTTGAGTTCCTCTTCACTTTCTGCCATAAGGGTGGTGTCATCTGCATATCTGAGGTTATTGGTATTTCTCCCGGAAATTAAGAACAGAGACTGTTAAACCAGACCAAACTCCATGCTTACTAACTGGGTGGACTTAGCCTTATCTCCTGGCTTCCCAGGTGGCACTGGTGGTAAGGAATCTGCCTCCCATTGCAGGAGATGCAAGAGACACAGATTCCATCCCTGGGTCGGGAAGATCCTCTCGAAAAGGAAATGACAACCCACTCCAGCATTCTTGCCTGGAGAATTCCATGGACAGAGGAGCCTGGTGGGCTACCGTCCAGGGGTCACAAAGAGTCAGACACAAGCATGAACATACACAGCTATGTTTCCCATCCTGTCTACATACTGTAAACACAGATTCTTCACAGACTAAATGTCTGTTTAGAAAGGAATAGAAATCTTTAAAAACACTAATTGAAAAATGGATAAATGACAGAAAAGGACAGGTCTTCTCAACAAATAGAGCTGAAATAATTGAACATCCATCTGGGGGGAAAGGGAACTTCACACCTTATAAAAATGATCTCAGAATTGGGGCTCAATATACAAGATAAAACTAAACAGCTTTTAGAGGAAAAGCTAGGAGAAAGTCTCTTCTGTCTTGAGGCAGGCAAAGGGTTTTTACTTATGACAACAAAAGCATGATCCATAAAAGAAAAGAAAATGGATACACTGGACTTCATCAAAGTTTTTAAATTTTGCTCTTTGAAAAACATGCTATAAAGAGAATGAAAAACAAGACATAGACTGGGAGAAAAGTCCTGAAAGTCACAGATGTGCCAAAGGATTTTTGGATCCGGAATACTTGAAATAAGAGCTTGAAAGTCTCAGGAATAATCAAACAGGCTGCCTAAGGAAAACATGGGCAAAAGATGAGGATATTCAGAGGGCAAGTGAGCCCATGAAAAGATGCTCAATCTCATTAATCATTACAGAAAGACAGACTGAAACTACACACCTACTACAATGAATAAAAAGAAAATAGTGCTGAAGACATGGAACAGCTGGAACTCTCACACACTGTTGATGGCTACGTAAAAGCAGACAAGCTCTTTGGACAATAGTTGGGCAGCTCCTCCTGAAATTAAACATATACTTAATATATTCGATCCAGGTCCATATAGTCGAAGCTGTGGTTTTTCCAGTGGTCATGTATGGATGTGAGAGTTGGACCATAAAGAAGGCTGAACACCAAAGAACTGATGTTTTCGAACTGTGGTGCTGGAGAAGTCTTAAGAGTCCCTTGGACAGCAAGGAGCTCAAACCAGTCACTCCTAAAGGAAATTAGTCCTGAATATTCATTGGAAGGACTGATGCTGAAGCTGAAGCTCCAATACCTAGGCCACCTGATGCGATGAACTGACTCATTGGAAAAGACCCTTATGCTGGGAAAGATTGAAGACAGGAGGAGAAGGGGATGACAGGATGAGATGGTTGGATGGCATCACCGACTCAATGGATATGAGTTTGAGCAAACTCTGGGAGACGGTGAAGGACAGGGAAGCCTGGTGTGCTGCAGTCCATGGGGTCACAAGTGTCTGACACAACTTAGTGATTGAACAACACGAATTTACCCAACAGAAATGGAAAATGCTACTGAATGGATGTTGGTAGCAGCTTTAGCGCTCCAGGCAGGGGACCTGGAGGCCCCTGGGAGCCCTGGTCTCCCACCCCAGGCCCTCACATCTCCAAGTCCCTCACATTCTCCTTCACCTGCCCTGCATCCAGCGTGCCTCCCCAGCTCAGCAGGTGCCTGAACCCTGACCTCCGTCACCTGCGCTGGCTCTGAGCCTCCTCCAGCCCTGCACCTCACCACCCCCCAAGGCTTGATGGGATTGCTCCCCTGCTGTAACTCCTGGAGGCTCCCAGACCTCCTGGGTCAGCTCTAGGCACCTCGTGAGGTTCTCAGAGACCTAAGCCTCTGTCCCCATCTCCTCCAGAGCCTGGCTCTCAGGCCTCTCCCTTCAGAGAAACTTGATGGCAAACAGACTCTAGGTCCCTCCCTGGGCTAGAAATCCTGGGGGTGCGTGGCGTTTCCTGTCCCCAGGGCATGTTTGTGGGGGTTGGGGGTTGGAGTTTGTGGCTAGGGGTTGGTTCACACTCTGGCCCCCTGCACGGAGGGCCAGGAGAGACGAAAGGAAGAGGCAGCCGCTCCAGACAGGCAGGAGGCATTAGCAGGAAACGTACATACAGACGCGTATGCGAAACCCGCGTGTCTTCATGACCACCTGCCAAATCCTGAGGTTTATATGGAGCTCAGGGCTCAGTCACGCGCACTGGCCAGTGGTCTCAACACCACTCTCATCTCTCAAAGCCGCACCCTTGAATGTGGCTCCCACTGCGGGCCCAGGTGGGCAGAGGACACATTCAGGGACAGGAGATGGGTGAGGCACAGCCAGCTGCCTGGGACTGGCTCATGGTCCACCAGCGGCCACGTCCTCCGGGTGGCCTCCTCCACCACCGGGTCTCTAAGAGGCATGACGGAGCTGTTACGAGGGACTAGCGTTTGAGGTGCTGTAGCTTACAGGGCTCCCCTACACCCATAAACATCTCCAAATCCCGATCCATCATGGAGAGGGGACATGCCCCGACAAAGAGCACAGGCCACCTTGGCTCAGGGGCTCCAGATGGGTGGGGCCATCCAGGAAGTGTTCCTGTTGACTGCACCGTTGGGTCTCTTGTGTCCAGAAAGCAAACCCCATGACAGTTGAAGTTTCACAAGTGTGCAGAGCTGATAGATCACTTCCAGGCATCCAGTACTCTGAAGGCAATCATATTTAAAAGAGTAAAACACTTTCAGATAAGTCAGTGATGGCTTCAGCGAAGAATCTGGCCTGCCGCCACTGGCTGGGCAGTAACCGGAGTCACTTGGTAGATTTCCCGCTTGTAACAAAGCCTTCTCCCTCCGCCCTTCCCAGGTCAGAGTCAAAGAAATTAATTCTAGAGGGAAGAGGTAACATAAAAGTCAAAAGAAAATGTCAGCGGTGAATTGTTTGACTTTCTGCGCAAGAGATGGATGCTGTCTCCGCTGACAGCCTGGATTGGAGGGTCCGGATGTTCTAATTTCTCCCAGGGTCCATGCTTAGGACAAAGGAAGCAGAATACGGAACCATTTTATTAACGGATTGAACTTTCTGTCTCTGGACTGCGGCGTGCACACAGGATGGTGTGGGTAGGATCTGCAGGGTTTTAGGAAAACAAGATGCCAGCTACTTGACCCCCATCTCACCCGCTTGGGAGGGGCTGGGTGCGGGGGCCTCCGATTGGGGCCCATGTCCGGGGCTCACAGGCTGGAGTCAGGGGAGCCCCAGAGTCCCAGCTGAGGGGTCTGAGTTCCTCCTGCTGGTCTGCTGCCCAGGGGACTGGAAACCACACCACCCCCGCTCAGGGCAGGCCCCCACCCCAGCAACCTACTGTGCCAGACAAGCCTGGGCCACTGCAGTGCTCGTGACTGGGTGTCAGGGGCAGCCAGGGAGTCTGGGCACCCCAAGAATCATCTCACACTCTCCAGGGGAGCCTCTCCTCTGGGGAACACTGCTCCGTGGTGGGCTCTGAGACCTCATTTCTTAGATTGTCAAATTCCTCCAAAAACATGGGTGATAATGGCTCAGACAGGAGAGAACCTGCCTGCAATGCAGGACACCCAGGTTTGACCCCTGGGTCAGGAAGATCCCCTGGAGAAGGGAATGACAACCCACTCCAGTATTCTTGCCTGGAGAATCCCATGGACAGAAGAGCCTAGTGGGCTACGGTCCACAGGATCGCAAAGAGCTGGACACGATAGAGTGACCAACACTTTCAGTTTCCAAAATTTGACCTTCAGTGTGGGAATGGAGAAATGGTGGAAGCTTGGAGGCTGGAGGGAGCCTGAAAGGAGATACATGCCCTTACCCCATTGCACTGTTCTGAATTGACCCGATGTTCCCCAGGGAGGTGGAAACGTGGAGCTGCACAGGGCTGCGAACAGAGATTTGCATTAGTGATCATGTAATTATCATTACTATTGCATTATTATCTTTGTTATGTTATGTTACACTGTTTTTAACATTGATGCATTGTTGTTATTATTGTTAATTACTAAAATAATCAAACCAGTCAATCCTAAAGGAAATCAACCTTAAATATTTATTGGAAGAACTGATGCTGAAGCTGTAGCTCCAAAACTTTGGCCACCTGATGCAAAGAACTGACTCATTGGCAAAGACCCTGATGCTGGGAAAGATTGAAGGCAGGAGGAGAAGGGGGCGACAGAGGATGAGATGGTTAGATAGCATCACTGACTCAATGGACATGAGTTTGAGCAAACTAGGGGAGATAATGAACGAGTGGCGAGCTGCAGTCCACGGGGTTGCAAAGAGTCGCACAGACTTAGCAGACTTAGCAACTCAACAACAGCAATTAAAATGATAGAGTAATAGAGCAGCAGATTTTTGTCAAGGCAGACAAGAAAGATACAAAGTACCTCTCAGGTGGAAACCATCTCGCCCTGTCGGAATGTATCCCCCAACTCCCTGGTCCAGGCGCATCTCTGAGCATGGGGGAGGCCTGAGTTTGAGAGGAGGAGTCACAGAAGGGGAAGGAGGAGAAATAGGAGCCAGGGAGGGGGGCGTGGGTGCAGCGGAGTTGGGGAGGAGAAGCTGGGTGGGGAGGAAGGTGGGCTACACAAACTTCCTTGATTCCAGAACTTCTCTGATTTGCATTGTAGACAGTAGCAGCTGGTGCTAATTGTGACCTGCACCTTTGGGGACCTCAAACCACCCCATCCACACCCCATCGACAACGTGAAATTGTGTGGCTGTTACATATTTGACAAGAAGGGTCAGTGGAAGTGTACATTTCAGGAGTCTCGGAGACAGAGAGCGGAAGCCCCCTTTAAGAGAGGGGACGCCTGGTGGGCGGGTTGGGCTGGGGTTGGGGCTCACTTATGCTTGCTGAGCCCCACAGCCCTTGTGTCGACTATGGTAGGTGTTAGTGTGTGTTTCACGGCATTTTACGAGGGTAAATGAAATTGTGCACAGGAGGCGACTAAGACAGAGCCTGCCACAAAGACAGAGCTCTTTCAACGCTAGCTGGTGTTGTAATGAAGACCATTGGAGAGAATTAAAGATACTTGATCTAGAAGTGGAAGGAAGCTCTAGGGCTGCCATCGAGTCACTGATGAGATGGCTGGTGGAAGTACAATTAGGCTTTGTCTCACTCTTGTAATTTGGGTTCAGCACAAAGAACTGTCCTTGACATCGGGTCAACAATCCCTACAGCATTGTCTTCAGGGTCCACTTTCAAACTCAAGAATCTAGGGTGGAACATATGGGGACGTTGAGGACTGACTGGGAAGCATGTTTCAGAATTCTGAGAACACAGATTTGGCTTGCTAACAATAGTAAAATGAATAGACACCTAAATTACATTTCAATTAAAATTAAGGGAAGCAGTGGGAAGTTGGGGTTAGCAGATGCAAAAAACTACCTTATATAGGGTGGATAAACAGCAAGGTCCTATTCTATAGCAATACAGCCACTCGGTCGTGTCCGACTCTTTGCAACCCCACGGACTGCAGCACGCCAGGCTTCTCTGTCCATCACTATCTCCCAGAGTTTGCTGAAACTCATGCCCATGAGTCAGTGATGCCATCCAACCATCTCATCCTCTGTCACGCTTTCTCCTCCAGCCCTCAGTCTTTCCCAGCATCAGGGTCTTTGCCAATGAGTCAGCTCTTAGCATCAGGTGGCCAAAGGATTGGAGCTTCAGCTTTAGCAGTCAACTATATTTCAATGAAATTTTTTTTCAATTCCAAAAAATGAAAGAAAAAATGTTTTAAGTAAATGACTTTTTTTAACAGTAGTAAAATCTCCCCTTACACTTCTTGCCAAGGTCTCTGCCAAGCAGAACTGGGTCTGCCCACCCAGCGGCTGAACAACAGCAATGGTTGATTGACAGTGTTGTGTTAATTTCTGCTTACAGCAGAGTGATTCAGTTATACACATACGTGTTACTTTTCATATTCTTTTCCTTTACAGTTTATCTCAGGATGTTGACTGCAGTTCCCTCTGTTCTCCCAGCCCCGGGAAGCCACGGTCTCACGTTCTGGGAGCCATGGTCTTTCTCGACGGTTGCTGGACGATCATGCCGGGTGCTTCCTTCTTGGCCGCAGTGAGTGTAGCTGGCTGCCCACCTCATGCAGGCCCATTTCAACCTGGATTCTGTCTGAAAGACAGCGCATGACGGTGCCCGCCCTGGTGGAAAGTGTTCATGTCCCCATTCATCCACTGGACTAAAACAGTCTCCCTGGTGGCTCCTGGAGGTCTGAGGTCCACCAGGGCACATCCCTCTGGAGCCTGGTCAATCCCCCTGCAGGAACGCATTGGACTGTCTCTGGGGGAGCCCCCTTGACCGCTGCACGGGGTCTGGTAGAAGTGAAATGGGCCCAGTTTGGATTCTGTAGGGGGCCTCCCCGTGTTGACTGGAGGAGTGAGCAAGGAACGCAGATGGGCTTCCTAACCCTCCGAGGGCGGTACTCTCCGAGAACAAATAGGGGTTTCAGCCGACCCTTGGACCACCCAGAGGTCCTCCCAAGCCTGGTTCATTACGAATGATTAATGCGCTCCCTCCACGAGTCTTTTCACAGATAGGCCCTGGCATGAAGGTTAATTGGTCCAGTAATAACTTAATTACGGAAGGCACATTACAAAGAGTTATAACCAGTGTCTTCCACTTAATTCCTTCCCACGGATTCCCTGAGTGCCTTTTAGCGTGAAAGCTGCAGAGTTTACATTAAGAGCAGCACAGGCCGGGAGAGGACTGCATTTTGCCGCCATAAGAAACGCGAAAGAAAGAGGAGCTTTGAACCTAAGTGAAGACGGACAAAAGACGCAAAGGCAAATGTGGAATTTGCCACGGTTCTGCTTTTCAGAACCACTGAATATAGACTCCATACCTGAATTCTTTTATTCGGTTTTATTTTTGATTCCATAATGAGAGCTTGCAAGGTGACGGGTTTTTGTTGCCACGTGCGTTGTGAAAAAATAGCAAATTAAGCGGAAGGCACGGTTGGAAAAAATTGAAGCAGCGAGATGGAGCTGGCTTTTGTCTGGCTTAAGATTCCCCAGGCCGAACCCTAGGGGAAGATGGAGGGTGGATGCCATCTCCGGGGTGAGAGGTGGGTCCTGTCGTGCGAAGGCAAAGGAGAGGCTGTGTTCTACCCACTGGCCACGACATGGGGCTGAAATACCGTCCCACGTGGAACCCTGACTTGCTTCCAAAGATTTAATTTCAGCTCTTAGTTGCTTTATTTTTGACATGTCTCCCTGGGTTGTGGGATTAATAACTATTGAAACGGCTGTGAAAGAGCCCCCCCAGCACACTGTGGAGAAGTGCTGATGGTCATTGCACGAGGAAAGCTGGGGGCTCATTGGGTTGCTGAGGCTTGACAGACAGTCTGGTGGCCCCTGAAAGCTGGGGGCATCATTACCCCAATTCTAAGACGTGGCTAGAAATGGGAGTCTGAGACCTGTTAGCTGCACAAAGGGGCCCACCTGTGGGGCCAGACAGGCTTCAGGGACAGCTACCCGCCCCGTCCAGCGATCCAGTGTGGGGTGGGGGCCCCCGCTGAGCTTTCTACCGTGGGGACTCCATCCTGCACCAGTGCAGACAGACACAGGGCTGCCAGCAGGGAGCTGGGTTTAGATCAGAGAGAGAGAAGATGGCAGGGTAGGCTCGTATCTTTTTTATTGACATAATAGATGAAGAAATATTTCTTTTAAATGACCTGGTCGGAGATCAAGCCTTCAAAAGAGGAGAGAAATGTGGTGCTGGGGGCAGCCAGGAGGGACGTGCATCAGCTGGCGCAGGCTGAGTTATGCTGTGATAACAGACGCCCCAACCCCAGCTGGCTTCACACAATCACAGGGTGCTTCCCCATCGCCACTGTGGGTTTGGGTGGCTTTCCAGAAGAGCTGTCCTTCACGTGCCTCTAAAGGGAGAGAGTCCCCACCAGCCCCCACCGCCTCTGCGTCTGCCGATGCGTGTTCCTTGTCGACTAAGGAACGTTGGTCACATCGCCGTGTCCCACCTGAAGGGGGCTGGGAAATGTCGTGTCCTCTGGGATGTGTTCAGGAAAGGCAGGAGAACAGGGAACAGCATAGACCAGCCTCAGCGGTGCTTACGGTGAGGCCATGTCTTATACAGAAATGCAGGAACAACCTTAGGCACTGAGGCTTCATTCATGGCATCCAACACTCAGTGGATTTTTCTGATGGGGGTCATTTCCTCTCCCTGGGAGCAGGCAATATACTCCCCTCCTGTATCAGTAAGAAAGAGAATATTAAACTCACAGGCATGCACATGCTTCTCAAACAGTGGCCTCAGAATGTATAGCGTCGAAGAGCTTGTCTTGGAGCCAAACAGAGCTGCGTTTGTTACCTACCAGGAACGTGGCTTTGGACAACTAAATTAATCTTCTAAGCCTCAGTTTTCTTATCTTTCAAATGGGAGTAATAATGATGACTATTTTATCTGGTTGGGTGAAAATTGGAATAATTCAAGTAAAATGCTCATAATAAGTGCTCAAAAGGTGACTTATTCTTAGCTATCCATGATGGTATTATTATTAGCACAAATTATATTCTGCTCACTAACATGCTCACTTTTCAAGCCCAAAAACCAATATGGAACGAACCCCAGCTTCCTTTTCCTTTCTTCCCATGTGTGTGCTGGGTTGTCTTTTTGCTCCGTGAACAGCTACTGCCACCCACCCTGCCCTTCCTCTGCAGGGGGAGCACCCCTCCCCACCCTCTTGATTTGTTCTACTTTGTCCAGTGGGTGATGGGGCTGACGGCAGAAGTGCAGCCTGGGTGCCCACCGGCCTGCCACCTTCTTGATGTCTACAGGAGAACAGACCCCACACGTGCTGCTCCCGCAGCCTCAGTGCCAGAATGAGGGGAGCTAACCTGAGCCTCATCCGACCCACAGCCTGGACCCAGCCCGGCAGAACCCAGGAGGCCTGGAGGAGCCAAGGCCACCCCCCATGCTCCAGTGTATAAGAAACACACACTTCAGGGCAGACAGCCACGGAGAGTTCAGGGCTGCTTGTTACTGTGGCAAAAAACTGGCTGATACACTTAGAATGGGAGAAGATCTTGAGCCCTTGTCTGGATCACAGACTGATCCGTCCAGATCAGCATTAAACAAGATGGATTTGCTAACACAGAAAGACATCTTCCATCTGCTGTAGCTTGAAACATGGTGTTTGAAAACGTTTGCTATTATGTGTTTTTTCATAACTTCACACGCATGTATACCTACTTAAGTGCATAAAAAGTCACCTGCGAAAATAAATTTTAAAAGATGAACAATATTTGCCTATTAATATTGGAAATTACAGGTGATGTCTCAGAACTCATGTTCTGCATTCTTTTTAAATTATAAATCTATTGTACAGATGGTAAAAAAAAATATTCCAAGCATTATGAAAGGGATATACAATTTAAAAAATCAGTTTTTCCCCTGGTCTGACCCCCAGTCTCACTTATCAGAGATCATAATTTCTTGGTGTCATTCTAGACATTTTCCATAGTAGCCATATTTTCAAATGACTCTGATTCACCATCTAGCTAAAAAGCTAAAGTTTCACCAGAATCTCTGAGTGAAAGAACTTATGGTTTAAAATAATATTATACCCTGGACTAATTCTTAATGTCCTACACAGAACTAATCTGTTTCTCATTAAAATTAAGGATCAAAAGTTAATCCCCACATTTCTAGAAATAAGAAAACTCTTTGTACCCTTACCTGTTTACCGAGTTGAAAGGTTTATATTTATCTTTGAAAAATTAAATCTCATTTAATGCAAGAATGCAGGATTATCTATTGTGTCATTAGATCTATTTTGAAATCGTTTGTAAAGGATTTTAAAGAAAGGAAAAAAATTCATAAGGACTGGTCAGTTCTCCAGCACTTCCAGGCTTACCTTGTAGCTTAAAAATTTTTCCACTTAGTGGAATTTGCAGTTAAGAGATGATGCCATGTGAATGGAAAGAAAAGTAACTTGACACATTAGGTTCTCTGGAAGTTTACTATGTCTTCATCTCTGTGATCCAAATATGTTGCTCATGGAAGCAACCAAAGGGAAAAAGTCAAGTAGAATCAGACACGATCAATATGTGAGACGGTCATGTGAACTTGACAAGCGAGAAGTAGGTTCCCACGACAACAGGCGTGTGTGTTTTCAGTGGAGCGTATTTCCCGATTTGAAAAGAGTTTCAAGTGATTGAAAATGGCTAATTGACCCAAGGAACAGGGCCTGCCTTGGGGTCGGGGGAAGCCCCAGGCTCTCAGGGAGGCAATGTCACCACCGAGGATGTAGAGGTAAGACCTGTGGAATAAGGCGTGGGTCCAGCTCGGGGCAGGTTCCGATTGGGGTCTGCACTGGCCGATCGAGTTCAGTCTCCTCTTCTTGATCCATGATCCCCTGCGGGTCTCCAGGTCCGCAGGAATCCCACCCACCAGGTCTGCCTTCTCCTGGAGACTCATGAGTGAGGAGCAAAGGGATGGAAGATGAGGAGCTTGGAGTCAGAGCTGTGGCCGCCTTGGAAACAGGGTGGCCGCTTCTTGAAACTTTAAACACACCCCTCTGACGACTTCCCTGGTGATCCAGTGGCTAAGACTCCACGTTCCCATGCAGGCTTCCCGAGTTCAAACCCTGGTCAGGGAACTAAGTCCCACATGCCACCACTAAAGTTTAGACCCGACACGGCACCCACTCCCCCCCAAAAAAACCCATAATGAAATAGCATTTTAAAAAAGAAAATAAACACACCCACTCCGTATGACTCAGCCACTCCACCCAAGGCACTTTCTCAGGAGAAACAAAGGCACGTGTCTATACAAAGGCATGTGCGTAAATGTTTACCACGGCTCAATTTGTAAAAGCCGAAAGCTGGAAGCTACCCAGACACCCACCAGCAGGTGAACGGGTAAGCCAAGCATGGTCTCTCCACACCTCGGAGACAACTCAGGAATACAGAGGGGTGAGGCTATAGGCAGTTTGAAAATAATGAAGCTCAGAATCAAAAGAAAAAAATCCATCCTGTCTGATTCCATTTATACAAAAGTCTAGAAAATACTAGAAAAATCTATAGCAGCAGGTGACAGGCAGTTGCCTGGGTGGCGGCTACCTGGGAAGAGGGGACCACAAGGTGGGGACGGGGCTTTAGGGGGCGCTGGCCGCGGGCACAGTTGTGATTTCAGCGCTGGTTTCACGGGTGTGCACAGCACACTCGTGGTCCTCACGTGGGGACGTGGTGGCCCCTTGTGTGGCACTGTCTGGAAACGGTTCTGTCGTCACATCTGGGGACAGGTGTCTCCCAGACAGAGGCCTCCAGGGACACTGCTAACCATCCTGTAACGTGTAGGACAGACCCTCCTCCCCCCACAATAAGGAACAGTCCAGTCCCAAATGCCAGTCGTGCTGAGGTGAAAACCCTGGTGTGCAGATTTGTCAAAACCCACCAAGTTGTACATTAAGCTGGGGCAGTTTATGGTACATTATCCTCACCAATAAGGTTGGAAAGTAATGAGAACCCAGTGCAGCCACTGGCCGGCTGTGTGATGTTAGGCATTTGGCTTCACCTCTCTGTGCCTGTCTCTGCTCTGAAAATCCGGGGCGTGATGACCTTTACCTCCCAGCTTTGCTTAGCAGGAAATAAGGTCCTGAGACCGAATGGCTCCATGTCTCAGGCGTAGGGTGCTGACTTCTGCCACCAGAGGAGGAACTCAATAAAGCATCCATGGAAAAGACATTTTCACTGGACTCCAGTCCTACAGAAACCAGCAGACCCAGTAAAAACGACCTAGGACTCTTTAGGCGATGGTCCCAGGCCCATGGGGGCAGAGGAGAAGCCCCGGAAGCAGACTGGCAGTCCCTTCATCTGAACGCAGCAATGACCTTGAGATGACCTTGAGGCCTGACCTTCAGTCTGACTCCCAATAGGAAATAATGATTCTGATATGATTTAAGGCAGAGATAGATTAATTGGCAAAGATGATTGTTCACTGGGCTTCAGCCACAAAAACACTCAAGAAAATTGAAGCAGCTTGAAGGTCTGATCAGAGGCCCCCTCTCGAGGGCTGCCCTGGAGTCTGGGCTCTGTGCCTGGCGGGACCCGTTCAGGATTACTCACCGGGCACATTTCTGTAGTTTAGACCCAGTAATCACAGCTTTACCCCCGCTGGGCCCTCCCTTTCCCCGATTCAATTGCACCCTGAGGAAGATAAATAGGAGAAGGCTTGGGAAGCAGGAAGCCAGAGTGTTCAATCAGCTCTTTGTTCGCTGGGGAGACGGGAGGAGGCTGCGGTGCAGCCAGACACCACACCTTTGTCCCCACACCGTCCTGGGGCCTTTCAGAATCCAGCGCTGGGTGGGGGTAGGGCCGCTCTCCCCGCTGGGACAATCCGTGGCACCTTCTGTCCCAGAGGGTGCCAAGAGCTGTGTGTCCTCTGGACCCCAGGCACCTGCTGATCGCCCCCCCGAGGTCAGCTTTCCCTACAAGACGTGGCAGCAACCGAGAGCATCTTCAAGAAGGCAGCCAGGGCGGCAGTGGGCCCCAGGGAATTCCAGGATTTTCCCCCCACCCAGACCTGTGGTCCTTTGGGAACAAGGAGGCGATTTCTGGTCCTTTAAAGTCAAGAGAGAAGCCCATGCTTCTGACCATGCCCCGGACTTACCGTGAGGCCTCCACTGTCTGCAGGATGAATCCTGGGCCTCCCGGAACAGAGGCAGGCAGTGGCCTGGCACCAGCTCTGGGCCCCGCTGAGGCTCACGGCCCTCCAGCCTTGCCCACTGCACTCCAGGAGAACCACACACACCCTAGGTGATCCCGTCTTTACTGACAGTGTTGCCTCTGCTGAAGATGCCCTTCCCACTGACCCTGGGCAATTCCAACCCCATGGGGTCCTCAGGACTCTTTTGGGACAGGTGTCCCTCTGGGCAGCCTGCCTTGATGTTCCAAGGCTGGGTGACATTCCTGGGGACCACACACCCCGCATTCCTCCACCTTCTCCGGCAGAGGTCTCTCCCCTGTTAGACTGAGGGAGTATCCGCATCTCGGTCGCTTCTGAATCCTCAGTACTGGCTTTTATTGTCTGGCTCAGAGGTGTCCCCAGTGCTGGGTGCTGAATACACCTGCTCAGTGAGGGTGGAACGAAACTGGCCTTCTTTCTTTCTTTGTTTCTCTTTCTTTCTCTCGCTCTCCCTTTCTTTTAGCGAAGTATGGTTGCTTTGGAATGTTGTCTTAGTTTCGGTTTGTGCAGCAAAATGATTCAGTTAAACACACACGTACATGAAAAATAAAAGCGTTAGTCATGCAGTCGTGTCCGACTCTTTGCAACCCCACGGACTGTAGCCCACCAGGCTCCTCTGTCCATGGGCCTCTCCAGGCAAGAATACTGGAGTGGATTGCCATTCCCTTCTCCAGGGGATCTTCCCAACCCGGGGATGGAACCTAGGTCTCCTGTATTGCAGGCAGATTCTTTGCCAAATGCGCCACTAGGCCAGCCCATATATACACAGCATATATATTACATATACATGAAGAAGGAATTCATAGGGCCTGGACTCCATCTTAGGCCTGTTCATGCTGATTGTGCTCGGCCACCTTTCCAATGACTCTGAACTCTGTGTTTAGTGCCTATGAAAACAACAACTGAAGGATAAGACCCCCTCCAGACAGGGGAACCTTGAAGATCGTATCTAGGTTACTCATCACCTAAGAGAAACCATACACTAATCACCCCTTCCTCCAGACAGGCCATAAATTTTTCTGTACCCATTGAAGTGTAACCTCAGGTTTATTGATTATTGGCTAGTTGTTTGACTGTTTGAGCACATAGCACGTGAATGATGGGGTTATTGGGATTGTATTTTCCTTGGTTTATGTAAGTCTCAAGGAATTTGGAGTGGTGGGTTCAGACACGAACACATGGGATATAAAAGATTTTCACAAATGCTGGTCGGGGTCCTCGGCTAAGAGGAGACTCTGCCTCGGGCCCGCCGGTGTAATAAACTGCACTCCACCATCTGCATTGTCCTTCTGAGTGAGTTTGTTTCCCGGAACGCTGTGGCTACTATATATATATATATATATATATATATATTCTTTGTCAGATTCTTTTCCATTATAGGTTATTAGAAATTATTAAGTTTCTTCTGTTTTACAGAAGGTCCTTGTTACTAATATTTGTCTATTTTATATATAGTAGTATGTATCTGTTAATCTTAAACTCCTAATTTACCCTCCCCCCCGAAACTAGCTTTCTTAAGGAATCTCATGACCTCAAAAGCCCCACAGAAGGAGGGGCAGCTGCAGGCCTGTCAGCCCTGCGGGGAGGCAGAGGCCAGCATCTCAGGGCCAGTGTCGTGAGGAACAGGCCCGGCTGGTTGGGTGGGTTGTGTGGGGCAAGAATCAGGAAGAAGGACGTTGTTCTTCATAATCCAGCTTGTTTACTGCAAACAATAAAACAGGGCAGGATTGTTCGGAGATGCCGGACGGGCTCTGTGAGAAAGACCCCACTGGACCAAGAGGTCTGTTCAGGAATGCACGGAGCCTGGGAAACCTAGAGGGAAGCAGGAGCCAGGCCAGAGGGCACAGGGATGGGGCCTGGCTGCTATGTGCCTGGGCAGCTTGGCGCCGGCTCAAGGGTCAGCTGGACGCTCTTCTTCCCAGCGCTGTGGTCCAGTGTGTGTGAGGGTCGAGTTTATGTGTCCGCTCAGTTGGGCCACGGGGGCCCCGAATATTGGGTCAGACATGAGTGTCTGTCTGGGAGGGCGTTTCTGGACAAGACTGGCATGTGGATCAGCAGACTGAGGCCGGAACATCATCTGCCCTGAAGTGGGTGGGCCAGGTCCAATCAGTTGAGGGAGGCGCTGATTTGAACAAAAGGCTGAGGAAGGGAGCACACACTCTTTCTTCCTGACTGTCTCAGAGCTGGGACATTGGTCTTCTCCTGCCTTTGAACTTGGACTCAGACTGGAAATTGCACCCTTGTTTCTCTGGGGTCTGCCCTTCTGAGCAGCCATAGTCATGGGGGCCAGTTCCTTATAATTCAGGCCTTCGTGTGTACATATAGCCACCCTGTTGGTCTTGATTCTCTGGGGAGACACCGAAGTCCCTGAAGTTACCTGTGGTGGGGAATCAGTAAGTTCTACAAGCCAGCCCTTCCCCAGACCCCAGCCCTCCCCTCGCCAGCAGCACACAGCAGCCCAGGGGCAGCCTGTCACCTGGGGGCTTTCTCAGGCCAAGCAAGGCTGTGGGGTCCTCCCTGGGCCCTGCCCACGGGTGGGATGGCTGGATCCTGTGGTAGCTCCATTTTTAATTTTTGGAAAAACTACCACACTCTTCTCCACAGTGGCTGTTAAACTGAAAGTGTCATTTACTCGGTTGCATCCGACTCTTGGTGATGCCGTGAACTGTAGCCCACCAGCTCCTCTGTCCACAGGATTCTCCAGGCAAGAATACTGGAGTGGGTTGCCATTTTCCTCTCCAGGGGATCTTCCCAAATCAGGGATCAAACCCTGGTCTCCTGCACTGGCAGGTGGATTACTTACCATGTGAGCCACCAGGGAAGCCTAGACCAATTTCCATCGCCACCAACAGTGCACAAGTTTCTGATTTCTCCACACGCTGGCCGACACCTGTCACCCCCTGTCCTTCTGACAGTGGCCGTCCTAACAGGTGTGAGGGGCACGCACTGCTGTTACGAGCTGTCTCCACGTTGCTGTGGGCACACCTGTGCCGAGGAGCTGTGTCCATTTTCCACATCACGATGTTCTGACCCAGCACTGACGGCGATGCCAGGCTGGCCCACGGCCTCCCTCCCATAGGCGGGGCTGCTCGGGTCCCTGGTGTGAGCCCTGCTGGGGAGGCTGCAGGGAGAGTTTCTCTCGTGTGCACCTCCTCCAGCCTGACTGCTGGGCCGCCGACCCAAAGAGTTCTGTGCATCCTTTCCAGCCTGGTGTGTTCTGGGTCTGCCCCCACAGTGGGCGCTCTGGAGGGTTCTGCCTCCCCACCACCTCCCCAGCGCTGGGCATCAGCCACCCTCTAACCCTTACAGATCTGCTGGGTGTAGCAGGCATTCCCAGCTCACATTTGCATTCTCTGAGCATGGGTAGGTTTGATCATCTCGTCTCTGGTACGTGTATCATGCCATCTTCCCTTCTGTGAACCGTTCTCCCGTAGACATCAGCCTTAAAGCACCCTCCATGCCTTCTGTCACTGAAACGGCAGGAACCCCGGTTACTTGTTACTGAAAGCAGACTTATGATGGGAGCAGTGCTCCACACGCAGCTGGAGGTCAGGTCCAGCCCGACAGCTGCTTCCCAGATGCTCTGTGCTGCTGCAGCAGAAAGTGTGCAAACTTGGTCCATGGCCTCTGGGATGCAGCCAAGGAAGGGGCCTGGCTGGGTAGCCCTCGGGATGACACGGCCCTTGTGCCCCACGTCCTGTCCAGGCAGAGCCACAGGCCTGAGCCTGGCCAGGCTCATTCCACTCACTTGGTGGTCAGTCCAGCTGCTCCTTGAGCTGTTGACAAGCAAGACAGGGCAGTCACTCAGTAGGCTGGCCAGCCACCATCACGGCAGCCAGGCACATCTGGTCTTCAAAGCCCAGCTCTCAACACAGGGGGATTCGTGCAGGATTTTTAAAGCCTGGATCTGAAAGAAACCAGATAGTGAGATTCAAAAAATGTCCAGTTTAAATTGTCGTCACAGTTATAAAGAAGGAAATATTGCCATTTGCACCAACTGGGATGGACCTGGAGATGATCATACTAAGTGAAATTCAAGTCAGACACAGAAAGACAAATATCATATGATCCCTTGTAGAATCTAAAAAAAAAAAAAAGATACAAATGAATTTATTTACAAAGCAGAAACAGACTCAAAGATTTAGAGAACAAACTTACAGTTATCAGTGGAGAGGAAAGGGTGAAGCAGGAGAGATTAGGAGTTAGGGATTGATATGCACACACAGCTATGAAAAAAACTTCCCTGAAAAATAAAAAGTGAAAAAAAATACAAATGAATCCCTATGCAAAACAGATTCACAGACATAGAAAACAAATTTACCAAATGGAGAGGAAGGGAGGGGCAAATTAGGAGTAGGGAATTAACGGATACAAACTGCTATACGTAAAATAGATAAGCAGCAAGGATTTACTGTAGAGCACATGGAATTATATTCAGTGTCTTGTAATAACCTATAGTGGAATTTAATCTGATACAGATAAATAGATGGATAGGGCTCCCCTGACAGCTCAGCTAGTAAAGAATCCACCTGCAATGCAGGAGACCTGGATTCGATCCCTGGCTTGGGAAGATTCCCTGGAGAAGTGAAAGGCAACCCACTCCAGTATTCTGGCCTGGAGAATTCCATGGACTGTATAGTCCATGGGGTCGCAAAGAGTCGGACACGACTGAGCGACTTTCACTTTTTCATATATATTTGTCTATGTGTGTGTATATATATATAATTGGATCACTTCGCTGTACACCTGAAACAAACATAATATTGAAATTAACCATCACAATGTTTTAAATATATATATATATAATAAAATAGATAACCAAAACGTACAGCACAGGGAACTCTGCTCAGTACTCTGCAATAACCTAGCTGCGAAGAGAATTTGAAAAAGAATAGCTGTATGGACATGTGTAAATGAGTCATTCTGCTGTCCACCCGAAACTAACACAGCATTGTTCATCAGCTATAGTCCAATATAAAATAAAAATAGATAAATAAATTGTCGACATAGCGATGAAAGCCAAATCGAGCGCTCAGTGCCTACAGAGGAATCCCCCAAGACTTCAGCGGTGCCGGAATGGATGATGAAAGGCGGAAATTCGGGCCAGCCGCTTCTGGAAACCTGTCCCGGGGACCCCTCCAGCTGAGCGGGTGACACTGACGCCAGGCTGGGGCACACCATCCGCATCCACTGAGGTCCCTGGAGTGAGACTCCGCAGACCTCCCCACCTCCGCAGACTCCACAGACCTCCGACACTGTGTTAAGGTCAGGTCCAGGGCTGTGACCTCGTCCCTCCATCTGGGAGAAGCAGACAGCAAGGTGGGTGGCCACCCTGGAGACAGGAAGCCCACGGTCCACCAGGAGATGGTGCCCCTCCTCCGAGTGTGCAGGCTCTTCTCCTATCCCTCTCCCAAGTAAGCTTGCCAGCAGGTAGATTATGTGTCCCAAATACGGCAGGTAATATACTTACACTAAAAAATCATTTGTTCCTTATCTGAAATTCAGATTTGGCCATGCACTCTGTTTTTAAAAATCTTTATCTGTAAGTCATCCTCTTTGCCTATTTCATTTTAGGTTCACAGCAAACTTGAGCAGAAAGCACAGAATTTTCCTATCCTGTATACCCTCTGTCCCCGTAAAAACCACACAGAGCCCCCCACTATCAACACCCCCAACCCGAGGCACAGAGCGCTGGAGAAAGGAGGCTTTCAAAATGTGGTGCCAGAGAAGACTTCCGAGAGTCCCTTGGACAGCAAGGAGATCAACCAGTCCATCCTAAAGGAAATCAACCCTGAATATTCATCAGAAGGACTGATGCTGAAGCTGAAGCTCCAATCCTTTGGCCACCTGATGTGAAGAGCTGACTCACTGGAAAAGACCCTGATGCTGGGAAAGATTGAAAGCCAAAGGAGAAAGAGGTGGCAGAGGATAAGATGGTTAGATAGCATCACTGACTCAATGGATATGAATCTGAACAAACTCCGGAGATAATGGAGGACAGAGGGCCTGGCAGGCTGCATGCAGTTCATGGGTCACACAGAGTCGGGCGTGACTCAGCGCCTGAAGATCAGCAGCAGCGGCTGAGCCTACAGCGACACGGTGTCATCACCAAAGCCCCCGGGCCACCCCAGGGCCCATCTGGTGTTGCACGTTCCGTGGTTTTGGACAGACATACAATGACGCGCATCCACCTGGATTAGGGTGGACCCTCAGTCAGTGGCCAGTGTCCTTAGAGAGGAGAAAGGAGAAGGTGATGTGAGGACAGGCAGAGATGGCAGGGAGGCGGCCACAAGCCGAGGAGCGCTGGCCCTCGGCAGCATCTGGGGGGAGCCTGGAAGGGACCCCCTCAGAGCCCCCGGAAGGAGGCAGCCCTGTCCACACCTTGACTTCACGCTTCTGGCTTCCAGGCCATGAGGGAATCCAGTCCTGTGGTTTCAAGCCTCTCACTTTGCGGTCATTGTCACAGCAGCTGTAGTACCCCAAACAGAAAATGTACAGGTGAAGTGTGGGTGCACGGGGCCCCTCCAGATGAGCTAGCCAGGATGGGACAAACCCAAAACCGTTTCTTGGAGTGCAGACCAAGGAATACGAGGACTGAGCTGTTCATCACAGCAGGCAAACCAGAAAACAAGGGGGCTGAAGTGTCCACACGGCGCAGACAAAAATGTGAAAAATGTTGTATTTCACGTTTCTGCCTGTTCTGCCACCCAGACGGTGATCAATGAAGATTTTTCTTTTTTCTACCGAAAAAGAACATGTTGCATAAGCTCAAGTTTCTAGGGGCCAGAGAAGGACAGAACAACATCATCTCAAGCTCTTTCTGGTCAGCCAAGTTAGTGGCCCCAGCTCTCCAAATGATATCAGCGAAACCCCCGAGACTGTGGATGTCTGCTCACCCTGGCGGGAGGGAGGAGGCCGGGCCATTCTGATGACCCTGGGGCGGGGAGAGGGGCAGGGACAGCTCCCTGCAGGACAATGAGACAGGCGCCCACAGTGCAAGTTCAGCGCAGGCAGGAGGTGTGAGCAACGGTTTGGAATTTACCTGCACCAGTGGTTTTCCCAGAAACTGCTTTTTCTTAAGGAACATGAAGAACATTTCTAAGGATATGTCAGGTCTCTGCTCTCAGCCTTTCAGAATGTCTCCATTTGCCAAGGTGATGAGCTCAGCCCCCCTCTGTCAGTGACCGCTGATGGTGGCAGCTGGGGAGTTTCCAGGGCAACCTCGACAGAGGAGTGCAGCTCTGGTCTGGAGGCTGTGTGTTAGATGCCAAGAGATGCCAGGATAAAAGGCCCACCCCAAAGAGCTCTCCTCTGCCCACGGATCCTGAAACCCCCTCCTCCAGGGAGCCCAACAGGGTAAATCACTTCCTCCGTAGCTCTCCCTAAACACGCACTTGTGACTCTGTTATGACACACGGCACGCTGTGAGGGGCCCAACCCTGTGTGTTCACTGGAAGGACTGACGCTGAAGCTGAAGCTGCAATCCTTTGGCCACCTGATGAGAAGAGTCTACTCTTTGGAAAAGGCCATGATGCCGGGAAAGAATGAAGGCAAAAGGAGAAGAGGGTGGCAGAGGATGAGGTGGTTGGATGGCATCACTGATTCAATGGACATGAGTCAGACTAAACTCTGGGAGAAAGTGAAAGACAGGGAAGCCTGGTGTGCTGCAGTCCATGGGGTCGCAGAGTCAGACACGACTTAGCGACCGAACGACAGAGGTCCAGTCAGGAGGCAGAAACCTCGCAGTCGTTTGAGCAGAATTTGCTCAAGAAGTAGGTGGCGGGATGCTGTCTGGGGGTCGAGCTCTTTAGATCCGGTTGATGGGGGCCCCGTGAGGACTCTGAGGCTGTTTCAACAGGGGAAGGTGGAAACGGGGAACAGCTGCCCCTAGAAGCTCAGACTCCAACCTCCAAGGAGGAAACATTGGCTGGCCCAGTGGGTGTCGCAGAGAGGGGTACAGGGTCACTGGTTCTGCCAAAGCCCAGAAGTCCGAAGACTGCGTCATGGGAAGGACCTGCCGTAGACAGAGGGAGATGTGTTGCCGGGAGATGCAGCCAGAGGCAGAAGGCACCTGCAGTCCTGCAGCCTCCCTCGGGCAGCCCCAGGCGCACAGCCTCCCGGGAGTGATGGCATGGTTGGTGGATCCCCAGCCCTGGATTCACAAAGTGCTGGGAGCCCCCTGGTTTATAACTGGCTCGGTCCTCCCCTTCGTCTATTCAGACTCTACACACATCTGTAACATCCCTCAGTTCAGTTCAGTTCAGTCGCTCAGTCGTGTCCAACTCTTTTCGACCCCATGAATCGCAGTACGCCGGGCCTCCCTGTCCAACTCCCAGAGTTCACCCAGACTCACGTCCATGTAGTCAGTGATGCCATCCCTACCGAAAGAAAAAAACAAACTGTGTTTCTGCTCACAAAGCTTCATGCAACTGATATCCTTCACACACATAAAGATTTTCTCATTCTTGTCCTGGGAGGGGGTCACACCACCCCTCTGGGCTATGCCAGGAATTTCTCAAACCCAGCCCTGGTTGGTCCTAGTTCCCACGGCCGCCGCAACACATGGCCACAGAGTCAGGTGGCTCCAAGCCGCACGGATTTATGTCCTGCAGTTCTGGAACTTGGAAGTCTGGCGAGGGTCTCTCTGGGGCTCCTCGTCTCTTCCAGCTTCTAGAGGCAGCCGGCCCCATTTCTTGGCTAATGGGCCCTTCCTCCGCCTTTAAAACCAGAAATGTTGCATCTTTCTCTCTTCGGAACCCCAGAATCCTGTCCAGAGCTTGACGCAGCCAGATGTTGAGTAAACGCAGGGCGATGGGCCCCTGTGAACGCAGCCGTGCCCAGGTGTGCTGTTCCCAAGAGGCCGGTCGTGAGCGTCCAGAGAACCAGCGCTGTGTCTGCACTCCGGGAGGGCCGTCCCGCTGGAACCAAGCAGGGCGAGGTCTATGTGCCTGAAGCCAGCACTGAAGACTAAGGCCCGTTTTTCCATTGGACCGATGTCACTGATAAGGCATTCAGAACAGTCACACCGCTTTTGATGAGCAGTGATCAAAAATTCATACCCTAGTTCTCTGTCAAAAAGCGGAATAGGGGGGCTTCCCTGGTGGTCCAGGGATTAAGAACCCGCCTTCCAATGCAGGGAACTTGGGTTTGATCCCTGGTCAGGGAACTAAGATCCCACATGATGAGGGGCAACTGAGAACACAACCCACACACCGCAACCAGGGAGAAGGCCATGTGCAGCCTCGGAGATCCTGTGTGCCGAAGCTAAGCTCGGAAGCGGCCAAAAATAATGAATAAATCAGTAAATACCTTTTTAAAAAGTAGAATGGAACTGGATACAGAATGAACAACAAGGACCTACTGAGCAGCACAGGGAACGTAGCCAGTAGAGTGTGGTAACTTCTAACGGAGAAGAACCTGGAGAAGAAGACACATGTGCGTGTAGTTAAGTGATTGTGCTGACACAACACTGCAAATCAACGACACTTCAATTTTAAAAAAAGAACAAGAAAGGAGGAAAAGGTAGGAGGGAGAACGTGGAGGCACAAAGCCTGCTGTAGGAGGTCGAACGTCACCCCCTCCCAAGTCCTCACCTTGGTACGAGCAAATGTGACCTCATTGAAAACCGAATCTTTGCAGATGTAATAAAGCTCAGGATCTCAAGATGAGATGGTCCTGGATTTTGGGGGGGCCCAGATCCAATGACGGGTGTCCTCATGGGAACTGGGGACAACGCGGAGACACAGAGGGAGCCACGGTGGGCATGGCGGCAGAGACTGGAGCCGCGGGTCTGCGTGTCCAGGAATGCCGAGGGTCGCCGGCCAGCCCCGGAAGCTGGACGAGGCAGGGACAGGTGCAAGACCTCCAGGAGCCTCCGGGAGCCGGGCCAGCTCCCAGCGGTTCCGGACTTGTGCTCACAGCTGTGAGAGAACGGTTCCTGGTGTTTCTGAGCTGCTCGGGTTGTACTGATTCGTTAAATTAGACACAGAAGAGGACACCCGTGCCTCGAGGGACATGAGACTAGGAGAAACGGCACGGGGGGGCCATCCTGGGGGCTTCGGGCAGCACAGGGGCTGTGGGGAGGGGACTCAGGGCTGTAGGGGAGGGGGCTTCGTCCCCAGGAAATACCTGCCCCTCACGGGTGTGTCCAGGGCAGTCCTCTTTGCTGGGGGCCAGCTCGGGCCAGTCAGGAGAGCTAAGACAGACCCGGCCCCAGAAGGGAGGGCCCAGGCCGCCACAGCCCGAGCCCGGGATGAGAGACTCTGTTCCTCTAAGTGGGGCCAGTCTTTCCTGCCTCCTAGACAGAGGATTCTCCGGCAAACCCAGCAGACAGAGAGGCTGTGGCTTCAGAGTCTACCAAACCAGTCACTTAGGGGACAGTGGAGAAAACAGGATGGTTCTCCTACCAGTGTGGACCCCAGAATGGAGACCCTTACAGCCTCAGATGCAGGACATCAGTGCCGAGACCCATTCAGAATGTCTTTGCTCCATGGAGGAAAAAGGAGGGATCAGGAAACCGCAAGGAAATGAAAGGGATGCCAGTTGGGGATAGGGCGTGGGGGTGCGGGGCGGAAGAGCTATCCTGGAAACACACACGTCTCAGGCCCCTTGAGAAGCAAAGTGATGGAGCAAGCTTGGCGAGGGGTCTGGACGTACCCAGGGGAGAACGGAAGTCAGCCAAGTTCACAGGAGCTGCTGCTCCCCACTTGTGGGTTGGGTGGTAAATGCATTTTTAAAATGTGGCATCCTTTTCAACAAGACTTTGAAGGACACAGCACATATGAAAATCTGGAACAGGGTGAGCATGAAGCCAACGGGGCCTTTGGATGGTCGACTCAGCGCCCAGGGTCATAGCGTAAGAGGGGGCCGTTGAATGGTGCCCCTCTTGTGTGTCTGCCCCTCCCCCACGGCTGCAGGGTCTTGAACCCCTCGTCAGAACCTTGTTCTAGGAATCTGTTACTGAGCAAGAAGCCACCCCAGAAAGTAGAGTCTGCAAACCACAGTGTCGTTTATTTTTCTCTTCTGAGCATCAGCAGGGGTGACCGGGCTCACTGGGGTCCTTCGTGTGTTGCAGCCAGCCGGTAGCTACCCTGGCTTTTCTCGGAGGCGTCCTTGCTCGTGTGGTTGGTGTGTGATGCCAATCTGTGTTCTCCACAGGGTCCGGGCTTCCCCACAGCCTGGCAGCTGGGTCCCAAACGGGGATGAGAGCCGCAGAAGCTGGACTGCCTCTCAGGACCTAGCCTCTGGCCCCAGAAGTCACGCAGCCTCTCATCTGCTACATTCTGCTCATTAGACGCGAGTTGCTCAGACAACTGTTATTCAGGGCATGAAATTCGGTCCCAAGTCTTGAGGGCAGGGCATTGAAGGATTCGCATGCATATTTTGAGCCGTCAGCCTTTCCTTCTGGCTTTTTGGGAGGAGGTGAGGTGGGCCAGCTCTGGCCTTTCAAGATCACAGAGGGAACCCGGAAACAGCCTCCAGGAAGTAGAGAGCCCACAAGTCAGTGCAATGCCATCCTGTGAGCTGGCCCCTGAGCCTCAGTCTTCACATATGCAGGGTGGGTGGAGCTGGGGTGCACACCTCGGTTCACACCCCACTCTCTCTGCCCCCAAACCCGCACGTGTGCCCGCCACACCCCTGGAATCTTCACCGAGACCCCGTATTCCTTGAGGTTTAAACATACATACCTGAGAGTTCCACTCATACTTAGGTTTTTCTTTAACCAAACCAAGCTCTCGGTTGCCTGCTCTGCGGGCAGGACAGCCAGAGCTGTCTTCCCCCTGGAGCTTGCAGTGGCCCTGGGGACTCCTGCAGGCTTGGGGCCCAGCGCTGAGTGGCAGGGTCAGGCCCAGCCCTCCCTCTCCCAGGTCAGGGTTATGTAACCCAGCAGGAACTCCCGGGCAGCCTGCACGTGGAGGTAGCAGAGGGCAGGCACTCCCTTGCCCACCCCAGCCTGCCACAGCTGCTCACAGAAGGGCCCTCGGGGTGACCGGGGGATGCTGGGAACCAGAGCAGGGCAGCGGGGGCAGAGGAGTGGAGGCCTGCTCCTGGCGGGGAACCAGGGGGGCCTCAGACCCCCGCTGTTCACTCTGCATAATAAGCAGTTTGCTGAAATCAGCGCTCTTCCCCCTTGACGCTGGCCGGTTAGCCAGCAAATGAATAATTTTTGATCATTATGGACTAATTTCTAAACGAGCATTATTGGAGGACCAGATTACTGCATGCTCATGCCCTGCATTGGCCTGTGAGTCTACAGCAGCTCCAGGCGACTTTCTGCTACAAAGTCAATTTCAGAAGACCCTCAAACACCCCCCGGGGGGGTGGGGTTAAGATCCAGCCTCTGTAAATAGGCTCTCTGCCCCCGACCAAGTCAGATACCCTGATGTCCCCCAGGATGGAGGCCTGACATGCTTATTTGGAATAAGAATAGGCTGACTGGTGGGATCACCGAGAAGGTAGAGGCTGGGTTAAGGAAAGCCGTCCATTCAGGTGCTGCTCTGGGGGGCTGGTCCACTGGGGTGAGTCCACAGCGTCAGGCCACGTGGACACTTGGTGCCAGGGAGTCCCGAAAGTCCTTCCTGATCTTAGGCCAAAGAGGGGAGGGTGGTCAGAGAGAAAACACGCTGGACTGCTGGGCAGGAGGCCGGGGTGTAGCCCTTGCTGTGACCTTTACTGAGGGTCTTAATCTCGCCATGCTTGTCATGTTCCAGAATGGACTGCTTCCCGGTCCCAGGGCACCACTCTTCACTCTGTGGACTCAGCGGTGATCCAGAGGAGTCTGCCTCTGCCCCCGTCAACTCTCAGTTGCCCCCTCAGTCTCTGGGGAGACGGAGGTTAAACAGACAAGTGGATGTACAACTCCTTAAAGTTGTGGTAGACTTTCCAAGGCATCCCAAAGCTTTTACGAAAGCGTTCTTGTTGTTCAGTCACTAAGTTGTGTCTGACTCTGAAACCCCATGGACTGCAGCACGCCAGGCTCCTCTGTCCTCCACTATCTCCTGGAGCTTGCTCAAATTCAGGTCCACTGAGTCGGTGACGCCACCCGACCATCTCATCCTCTGTCATCCCCTTCTCCTCCTACCTTTAATCTTTCCCAGCATCAGGGTCTTTTCCAATGAGTTGGCTCTTTGCATCAGGTGGCCAGAGTCTTGGAGCTTCAGCTTTAGCATCAGTCCTTCCAATGAATGTGCAGCATTGATTTCCTTTGGGATTGACTGGTTGGATCTCCTTGCTGTTCAGGGGACTCTCAAGTCTTCTTCAGCACCACAGTTGGAAAGCCTCAATTCTTCGGTTGTACTTACCGGTCTCCAGATGTAACACAATTACACTTCCCTCTCACTAAGTCTTGCTCATCACCTGTTCCTCACTCTGGGTGCACCAGGATCCTGCTCTCCTGGGCCGTCACAGATGCTGTGTAAGAGGAGACAACACGGAACGGTGGGCAGGCATGTCGCCCACCTCTCCTTTGTCACACACGGGCTCCCCTCTGACATTGGACTTCAGTTACCAAACACACGTTCAAAGATAAATGCTTGAGAATTTCAAGTCAGCAATGACCAAGGTGCGGCCCTTCTAAGACGTGCCGGCCCTGAGTCCTGGCTATAAGAACACATGCCAGGGTGCCGTTGTGTGCCCAGGGAGGGACGTCACAGCCCCAGGATCACATTGAGAAGAGGCGCAGAGTGGAGCCGGGAGAAACACAGGGAAGAAGATGTGGAGACACAGTGACTGCCCTCCAGTGCTCGGCTGGCTCTCAGCTTCCAGCCACCTGAGCCACTGGCTTCGAATCGCTATGAGCTGAGTCTCCTACTTCTTGGTCCCCAGGTGTCGATTTCCCATCCATGGGGTGGAGACGCCGCGTTCCCGCCCTGCCTGACAACGCAAGGCTGCTGGACTCTGTGAAAAGCCACTAAATGCAAGGCTGGTAAGAACTGTGCACGCGGAGAGTACGGTATGTCTCCACCAGATTATCGTGGACCTGACCTAGCAGAGCAGAGAAGGCACTTCACACACAGCCTTTTTCGTTTTGAGACAGTCTGTTCATTCCAGTGGCAGCTGGTTTTGAATGGCGCTTGAGAACCCCCTCTGGTCCGGGACCTGAGATCCTAGACGAAAACACTCACGGGTGTCTCTGAATGCTTGCTGTCCTTGGGCAGTTTCCCTGAACCACTTGAAGCCAAAAGGCAAGGACTGTCTCACAAGTGTTCTGAGGCTGTCATAACAACTTCACACACATTGGGGGCTTAAACCATTACAAATTCATCCTGCCTTAGTTTTAGAGACTAGACGTC
Source organism: Bos mutus (assembly GCF_027580195.1). Taxonomy (NCBI): domain Eukaryota; kingdom Metazoa; phylum Chordata; class Mammalia; order Artiodactyla; family Bovidae; genus Bos; species Bos mutus. Next base: position 63,614,644 of record NC_091638.1, on the reverse strand, counting down.
TGGGCTCGGGGAGTCCTGGGGCCGTGGTTCCTTTGGAGTCTCCACGGGAGGGTCATTCCCGCATCTTCCAGCCTCTGGGGCTGCAGGTATCCCGGGCTCACGGCTGCATCCCTCCAGGCTCTGCCTCTGTCTTCACACAGCCTCCTCCCCTCCCTGTGGGTCTGTGTCTTCTTCCCTGTCTCTTGTTAGGTGCCAGTCATGGCTTTCAGGGCCCACTCAGGTGGTGCAGTGGTAAAGAATCTGCCTGCCAGTGCGAGAGACGCCAAAGAGGCAGCTTAGATCCCTGGGTCGGGAAGAGGAAATGGCAACTCACTCCAGTATTCTTGCCTGGGAAAGCCCATGGACAGAGGAACCTGGCCTTCTGTAGTCCATGGGGTTGCAAAGGAGTTGGACCGAGTGACTGAGCACACACATACAAGTGATGCGGAGTGATCGCATCTCAAGACCTTTAACTTCATCACATCTGCAAAGACCCTTTCCCCACACAAGGTCACATTGGCAGGTTCAAGGGTGAGTTGCTATTGTTGCTCAGTTCCTAAGTTGTGTCCGATTCTGTGCAATCCCATGGACTGCAGCACGCCAGGCTCCCCTGTCCTTCACCATCTCCCAGAGCTTGCTCAAACTCATGTCCATCGAGTCGGTGATGCCATCCAACCATCTCATCCTCTGTCGTCCCCTTCTCCTCCTGCCTTCAATCTTTCCCAGCATCAGGGTCTTTTCCGATGAGTCTGCTCTTTGCATCATGTAGCCAAAGTATCAGAGTTTCAGCTTCAGCATTAGTCCTTCCAATGAACATTCAGGGTTGATTTCCTTTAGGATGGACTGTTTTGATCGTCTTGCTGTCCAAGGGACTCTCGAGTCTTTTCTGGGACCACAGTTGGAAAGCATCAAGGACGTGGGTATTTGGTGGGGGGTTACCATTCAACTCGCCAAATCGGCGGCTCACTGAGGGATGCTCCCAGGAAGACTCGACTCCACTCTCCAGACCCACTCTGGCCAGAGAAGCTGGTCTTGGCCACGCTGCCCACGCAGGGAGAGGCCCCTTGAGCAATGCCAGAAACAGCTGCTCTGAGTCCCAGGCTGGATGTTGCTGGGAGAATTGTTGTCTAGTCTGACCAACTTTTCCCTTTTTAAATACTGTTCATCCTCAAACCTTTAGAGATGGCTGCTAGGTGGGGGTTAAACTGCAAAGTGGTTTCTCAAACTCTGCCCTCCTGGCATCCGGGGCCGGGTCGTTCTCTTGGGTGAAGGCCATCCTGTGCACTGGGATATTCAGCAGCATCCCTGGCCTTGACCCACCAGACCCGAGTGACAGCCCCCAATGCTGACAATCAAAGCTGTCTCTAGATAATTGCCATTGTCCCCTGGGGGGCAGAATTGCCCCCGGTGGCGGGCCCCGGGCTGCAGAAGGCGTGGTGGAAACAGCCTACCAGCCTGGGGTCTGGAGGAGGGGCATGCACTGACCCGCCGTGGGACCCTGTGCTTGTTCTGGAAGGTTCTGGCCTCGGGCTTTCATTATGGGAACATAAACACTCAGTGACATTTTGACAGAGCCAAGCTCTGTGTGTAGAGACCATCGAGGGAGCTCCCTGCTTGGCCAGTGGCTAGGAGTCAGTGCCCTTCCTGCCATGGCCTCGGTTCAATCCCTGGTTGCGAAAATGGGACTCTGCAAGCCGAGCTGAGCAGCAGAAGGAAAAAAAGGGACAGTCACGAAGAAAACAGGTGCTCAACAAGGGGCTTTCCAGGTTTTGGGTTTATTTCGTGAAGTATACCATCTTTATTGCAGCCTGCACCCAGCCCAGTGCCAGGCACCCAGGAGCTGCTCGCTGGGACGTGTCTCCCTGGGCTCATGGTCTTCAGGCGGGTCCCCGGCTTCTGGACACCAGGCCCCCTCACTTCCTGACATTCCATTCTACACGTGGGATGTGAAAGGGAATGGGGAGAAAGCTGACCCCCCCCAAGGGGTCTGGAGGCTCCTTCTCGTCCCCAGGCTGCCTGCAAGCCCTCCTAAACGTGCCCTCGGTTTGCACTTTGAGAAGATGCTTCCGGAATGTGGACGGCTGGCCTGGAGCCACACTCCTCAGTGTGAATCACCAGAATTTCCCTGGGAACTGGCCTCCACCCAACAGCACCCCGGATGGGCAGAAGCCCTCTGACCCCGCCATCCAGATGCCACTGGACTTGAACCACTGCCCACTCCAGAAACCGTGGATCTGCACTGCCATTCAGGCACTCTGTAGCTGGGTCAAGAAAGGAGCAAAAATTGTAGAGAATTTAAGGATCCCTTTTTAAAAAATCCACCACATTGATGTACGATGGACGTTTTCTTCCTTTAAAAAAATCTCTCTAGAACAAATGGCCAGAGGTCTACCCACTAACAGAGTCTCACATGCAGGATCTAGCATCCTTGACGGGCGGTACAGTGTCGGTACAGTACAGCAGATGGTACAGGGCGGTACAGTACAGCAGACGCCCAGGACTTATCTTGTTTAACCGAAACTTTACGCCTCTTAGACGTGTCCCCGTTTGCCCCTCCCCTCCACCCCAGTGACACAAATTTGCCCTCTATCACTGAGTTTGATTATTTTAGAGAACTCATAAAAGTAGGATAATAAGGGTGTTGTTCGTCTAAAACCAACTCATTTCACTTAGCAAAGTGTTCTCAAGCGTCATCTAGATTGTTGTCACAGCAGGATTTCCTTCCTTTTCATGGCTGAGTAATATTCTGCTGCAGGCATAAACCGCACCTTCTTTATCCATTCGTTAGCTGACGCACACTTAGGTAGTTTATTTAGGTAGTATTATTTTGTGAATAATGCTGCAGTAAACGTGGACGAACAAAGATCTCCCCAAGATCCTGATTTTAACACTTTGGGTAGATATCCAGAAGTGAGATTGCCGGATCATTTGGCAATCTTGTTTTTAGAGAATTCTGTGGAAGCTCCATAATGTTTCCCTCAGCCATTGCACCATTTCACATTCCCACCAGCAGTGCAGAAGGCTGCGGTTCTCCATACCTTCACTAACACTTACCTTTCTTTTGATAATAGCTGTCTTAGCGGTAATAAGTCATTGCAGTTTTGATTTCCCCTTCCCTGATAATTAGTGAAGTCGAGTGTCTTTTCACATGTATGTTGGCCATTTATACGTCTTCTTTGGAGAAATGTCTATTTAAGTATTTAAGTTTTGAACTGGTTTATTAATGTTTTGTTTCTTTTAATTAATTAATTTATTTTAATTGGAGGCTAATTACTTTACAATATTGTGGTGGGTTTTGCCATACATTGACATGAATCAGCCATGGGTCCCTCATCCTGAACTCCCCTCCCACCTTCCTCCCCACCCCATCCCTCTGGATTGCTCCAGAGCACCAGCTCTGAGTGCCCTGCTGCATGCATCGAACTCGCTTTGTCATCTATTTTACATACGGTAATATACATGTTCCGCTGCCACTCTCTTAAACTGTCCCACCCGCGCCCTCTCCCACAGAGTCCAAAAGTCTGTTCTTTACATCTGTGTCTCTTTTGCTGTCTTGCATACAGGGTTGTTATTACTGTCTTTCTAAATTCCATTTATATGCATTGATACACTGCATTGGTGTTTCTGCTTCTGACTTACTTCGCTCTGTATAACAGGCTGCAGTTTCATCCATCTCGTTAGAACTGACTCAAACGCATTCTTCTATATAGCTGAGTAGGATTCCATTGTGTGTATGTACCACAACCTCCTTACTGAATTGGTTTAGTTATTGTTTGTTTCTTGCTATTTAGTTGTAGGAATTCCTTATAAATTAGGGGTATTAACTTCCTCTCAGCTACATGGCTTGCAAATACTTTCTCCCATTCTCTGGGCTGAATTTCTACTCTGTTGGCAGTTTCTTTTGTTATACAGAAGATCACTTTTTCCATCTTTCTAGATCTGTCCTTCCCTCAGCAATATGCACGTGAGATTCCTCTGTGTCTGTTTGTGGCTCTGTAGACTATTCCTTTTTATTGCCAGGTAGTGTGCTTCTGTACTGACGTACGTCAGCCCCTTTATCCATTCCTCTATTAAGGATACTTTGGCTTCTTCCAGTTTGGGGTGATAATGAGTAGAGTTGTAAACTTTCAAATGCAGACTTTTGCGTGCACATAAGTTTTGAATCAGTTGGACAAACACCCAAGATACACTTCCTGGGTCACGTGGGCTTCCCAGGCGGCTCTAGTGATAAAGAAGCTGCCTGTCAGTGCAGGAGACGTGAGAGACGCGCGTTCAATCCCTGGGTTGGAAAGATCCCCTGGAGAGGGGAATGGAAGCCCACTCCAGTGTTCTTGTCTGAAAAATCCCATGGATGGAGAAGCCTGGCGGGCCACAGTCCATGGGGTCGCACAGAGTCAGCCACGGCTGAGCGCGCACACGTACTCTTACATACTCTGTCTCTTCACATTTCTTTTTTCTCTCTGAGTTTCATTTTATAAGGTTCTCTTGCCCTTTCTCCAAGTTCAGATTCTTTCCTCTGCTGCCTTACAGCTCCTGACGAGCCCGCTGGAGACATTCTTCATTTTTGTTGCCATGGGTTTTGTTTCCAGTGTCTCCTTTTGATTGGTTCTTAGAGTTTCCATCTCTCTGCTGACATGACCCATCTGTTTTCAGCTGACATTACCCAGGTACTATCTACTTTTTCCATCAGAACCTTCATGTATTAATCACAATTGTTTTAACTCCCCCGTCAGCAAATTCTAACATCTGTGTCATATCTGAGTCTTGCTCTGATGGTTGCTCTGTCTTTTCAGGCTGTGTTTTTTTCTTGCTGCTTGGCAGAGAAGGGAACGGCAGCCCACTCCAGCATTCTGGCCTGGAGAATCCCATGGACTGTATATCCATGGGGCCACAAAGAGTCGGACGCAACTGAACGGCTTTTCACTTCACTGGCTGATGCTACAACTCTGCTCCTTCTTTGCCAGCCCACACCAGCTTGAGACCTTCTTCCTACATTCTGGGAAGCCCAGCCAGGACCCTGACCCAACCCAGGACTGACAGGGTTGATTTTGCCATCTGGTAAACCTGAAAACAAACAAAGAAAAAACTCCTGCCCCTTCTACTTTGAGGAGAGTGTTTGACATCCCTTCTTCTGTCCCCAACAAATTCCAAGGGAATCAGAGTCAGCACAAAAAAGTCCTCTTTCATCAAAACGGAAGCATGAGCAAAGCTGGAGTAACTTCCTCCAGTTTCACAGGGAGTGGTGAGCTGGGAGCCCAGAATCCTGCATCCTCACCTGTGAGCGAGGGAGGGATACAGCTTTGTCCAGCTCTGGGCTGGGAGGGAGCCTGGGGTCTGTCCGAGCCATTGCCTCCCCCCGCCTTGCCATTTATCACAGCTCTGGCCATCAAGGGAGGAAACCACTAGGTCTCCAATGCTCTGAAATCACAGCACGTCTGCAGCTGCTTACCCAGCCCTGGAACAGGCACTGCAGGAAGAAAAAGTCTCTCTACTAAATTCCCAAAGCCTGCTTCTAGGAGCGTAAATGTTCAGTAAACATTAATATTCCAAAAATGCACCTCAACATATGTTAAGAAAGATGCAATAAATGCTAATGATAATAGTGTTAATCATAAGCCTGAGTGCTCGGTGCAAGCCGGCAGGGCTTTAATCCTCGACGCACATGACTGGGGGCTCTGAGCCCCTCTCTGCACTGGAGCTCTGAGCTCCACAAGGGCCGCGGGGTGATGCTTTTGTTCACCGCTGCTTCCCCAGCCCTGCGCTCTCTTCTTCTGTGGGAAATGATCACAAGGCAAGACACATGAGGAGAGCTGCAAAACCCCCAGGACGCCTGAGCCTCGGTGTTGTGAATGGTCATGCTGGGGAACAGTAACAGAATCCAGGGTTGGGGAGCTGGGGTCCATTGTGCCTGCACCTGCCTTCTCAGAAAGCACCAAAGCCCCCCACATGCAGGGGGTCCCCTACCCTCTCAGCCTCAGTGACCCTTTGCTTATAAGGTGCGTAAATGAGATGGTTATCCAAAGCCTCATGTCTTAGGTCAGCTGCCGTTACAAAGTATCAAAAGTATCATAGACTTGCAGGCTTAAGCAACAGACATATGCTGTTTTCAATCCTGAGGCTGGAACTCAGGGATCAAGTATATCTGATGGGAGCTGTCTTCCCAGCTTGTAGACCACGCCTTCTCACCGCGGCCTCACATGGCCTTTCCTCCTAGCATGCACGGGCAGAGAGAGAAAGACAGTGAGCCAGAGAGTGTGGGATAAAGACACTTACCCATCGGGTCAGGGCCCCAGCCTTACAACCTCACTTAACCTTATTACTTCCCCAACTCCAAATAGCCGCTCAGGAGTTAGGGCTTCACCATATGAATTTGGGGACACAAATATCCCACCCATAATACATGACAAGCGGGACTTCCCCAGTGGCCCAGGGGTTAAGACTCTGCCTTCCAATGCAGGGGACCCGGGTTCCATCTCCAGTTGGGGAACTAAGGTCCCACGTGCCGCAGGCAACCAAGCCCATCACCACAACTAGGGAGAAGCCCCCACACACTGCAACCAAGACCTGATGCAACCAAGAACTTAAAAAACCAAAAAACAACAACAAAAACACGTAACAAGCAGCGTGTGCACGGAGGCTCTTGTGCACTGATTACAGGCAGCTGGTGGGTGGAGCCTGGTTGGGGGCAGACAAGGGTCTCATCCAGGCTGAGGTCAAAGTGCATGGTGACATGGGGAGAAAAGGGTTTGCAATGAGAACCATCCACTCTCCAGCTGATCTGGGGAAAGCCACTCACCCCTCTGCCTCAGTTTCCCCATCTTCAACGCGGATCCGCTGTCTCCTGGATACTGAAGTCTCTAGAGCCAGGCTGTGCACTAAGTGTGCGTCATCAGCAGCCCCGTCGCAGGCCATCTGAGGACCAGGACTTGTCAGCTGAGGGTCGGCTGCACAGGGCCCAGCGACTGTCCCGCTGGTCCAGTGTGGCCACCAGGGGGTGACCAGGCCATCTCTTGCCTCTGTGTCAACAGTTTCCAGTGAGCCTTTGGCCACGTGGCAGGCATCCACAGACTGGCTGCTGGGCCCGTTACAAACGGCCTGGAAGGAACTACAAGTCTGACACGCGCACTCACCCTGCGACAGGGCTGGAAGAAGCACACTGACCTCGCGGTCACCCAGCTTCTATCCGGCTGTCACGGGAGCCAGGCCACACGGGAGCCAGGCCACACAGACTGGACGAGTCTGACGCCGTTGACGGCTGTCGAATAAGGCTCCGGGGCCATCAATCGGGGCCATGTGCTTCTGCCGGGTGTAATTAGCTGCCCTGCTGAGCTTGCCGGGTGCTCTCCGGCCGGCAGCGTTGACCGCGGGCAGCTTCGGGTTCTGCTTCTGCTCCCAGCCCTCGGGCCCAGCCCCCCACCTGTGGGTCCCACACAGAGGCCCCCATGCCAGGTCCTGGGTCCCCAGCTCAGAGCCTCCTGACAGCAGAACCATCCAAGAGAGGGCCCACGGCCAGGGGTCCGAGAATGGACCGTGAATTTCGATTCTCCTGTTGGGTGTTTTCAAGGACTTCTGACTTCCGTGGCTGGATCAGCTTCCATCAGACACTGTCCAGGTGTATCAAGGAGCGAACACACACCCCTTTGTTTTGACCTGGGTCTCTATCTCTTTACAGCAGATCCAGGTCTCAGCCCAGAAGCGTGAAGAGATCACATGTCTTCATTTCCTTTAAATCAACCCCAACCTGCCTGGCCTCCAGGTGCTGGGCAAGCAAGCCCTGCCGGGCTGAGACCCCTCCTTCCCCTCTTCCCCCATCACCATCTCCCAGGGCGTATCTGAAGAGACAAGCTGTTCCCAGCTTTTCACGAGCGCCTGCCGTGTGCCAGGCGGGAGCTGCGGGATTCCTCTAGCAGCATCTCTTCTAAAAAATGTTTAATAAAAATAAGTATTTTTGAAATACAAAGAGCTGTACATAAATTAACAACTTGATGAGCTTTAAGATATACACCTGGGAACCCATCGCCACAATCTACGCGACGAAACTCATCCATCGCCTCTGAAGCTTCCCCTGCTCTGAGTTGTCACTTGTGACAAGGACACTTAATATGAGATCTACCCTCCTAGCAACTTTGTGTGTGTGTTTGTGAATTAGTCACTCACTCATGTCTGACTCTTTGTGATCCCATGGACTGTAAGTTCCCCAGGCTCCTCTGTCAATGGGATTCCGCAGGCAAGAAAACTGGAGTGGATAGCCATTCCCTTCTCCAGGGGACCTTCCCGACCCAGGGATCGAGCCCTCTGGAAGCACACAGCTCTGTTGTCTACAGGCCCCGGGCTGGACGGTCGCTCTCTAGGACTCATTCATTCATCCGGCAGAACTGAATCGTCACACCCTTTGTAAAGCTCCTCCAGTTTCCCCTCTCCTATCATCTCTTGGGTGTAGGATTAATCTCTCTGTGCTCAAGGTGAGGAAACAGAGGCCTGAAGATGTTTGGAGTTGGGACTCGAAGGGGAGCCCCGGGCTCTGAGGCTGGCAGGGAATTCCCGGGATAGGTGGTGTGAGTGAAAAATGTTGCTGCTATGTCAGTAAATAAAGCGTGTGCTGCTGCTGCTACTGCTAAGTCACTTCAGTCGTGTCCGACTCTGTGCGACCCCATAGACGGCAGCCCACCAGGCTCCCCCGTCCCTGGGATTCTCCAGGCAAGAACACTGGAGTAGGTTGCCATTTCCTTCTCCAACGCAGGAAAGTGAAAAGTAAAAGTGAAGTCGCTCAGTCGTGTCTGACTCTTAGCGACCCCATGGACTGCAGCCCACCAGGCTCCTCCATCCATGGGATTCTCCAGGCAAGAGTACTGGAGTGGGGTGCCATTGCCTTCTCCGAAATAAAACCTGTGGTAGCCATCAAGCCATCACCCGCCTGGCTGGAAGGTGAACCCTGAGGAAACTCAGGATGAGAAAGCACAGGAAACTGGCCCCAGAGAGATAAACTGCGTATCAAAGGAATCATTTCAGTGAGCTCAGACTCTTGCATCTTCCCATTCAGAGAAAAGCACTAAATTCCTTAACTTGAGGTGTCTATTGTTCAGTTGCTAAGTCATGTTCCACTCTTTGCAACCCCATGGACCGCAGCACACCAGGCCTCCCTGTCTATCACCAACTCCCTGAGCCTACCCAAACGCATGTCCATTGAGTTGGTGATGCCATCTAACCATCTCATCCTCTGTCGTCCCCTTCTCCTCCTGCCTTCAATCTTGCCCAGCATCAGGGTCTTTTCCTATGAGTCAGCTCTTTGCATCAAGTGGCCTAAGTATCAGAGCTTCAGCTTCAGCATCAGTCCTTCCAATGAACATTCAGGGTTGATTTCCTTTAGGATTGACTGGTTTCATCTCCTTGCAGTCCAAGGGACTCTCAAGAGTCTTCTCTAGCATCATAGTTCAAAAGCATTAGTTCTTCGGGGCTCAGCCTTCTTTATGGTCCAACTCTCACTAAGAACCATCTTTTGTTGCAAAAAGCCCTATATATTCTGGTTTCCCCCACAACTCATCAGAGGAGCCCCTCAGAATTATTTGAGATGCTATGTCTGGGGCTTAAGTCCTCAGATCTGTCGGTCAAATAGAACATAACTCTATGTGTTTAGGCTGTGCTTTTTTTTTCAGTCAGTAGTGGGGAGTGGGCACAGAAGTTAGCGGAAAATAGCAAGTGTGCCAGGACTAGCCAGGAAAGGGGGGTCAGGCTTCACACTGGAGCTTGGGTGGGGGAAGGGAGATTGAGGGAGAGGGAGGGTAGAATCTCTGGGAAGGAACAGACAGGCGCTGTGGCCGGGGGACCCAGAGTCAGGGACACGCTTCATGCCTGCCTGCTATTCAGCTCTGACCTGGTTCCCCACCTGCAGAAGGACCGGCCAGCTCTCCCACCAATCCTGTCTTGGGCCCCCCTGGGAAGTGCTCTTGTGCAAGGGGTGGTAGGTGAGGCCCCAGGACTGTCCTGGGTGCTGGGCAGTGGGCGGCAGGACCACAGCGGGGTGAGGGGGGCAGATCCTAGTCCCCTCCCCCACTGACTTAGGCTGCACCAGGGGCCCTGGGGATGGGGGCCCTGGGAACGGGGGCAGGGAAAGCTGCCTCTTTCCAGCCCACACACTGGAGGACGGGGCAGCACCCAATTCAGTCCCCATCCTGGGCCTCCCCATCCAGCCATGATGCCAGGCATCCCCTATGCTGCCCCTCACCCCCCACCCTGGATGCCCGCTGAAGCTGAGAGGAGAGGAGGGCTCCCTTCTCCATGAGCTTCTTGCCCTGCAGGGCTCTGAGCAGGGGTCAGGCCTGATGGGACCCTGGTCACTGGTCATTTCCACCATGGCTGTGGCTGCAGCAGCAAATGGGACCACCTAGAGCTTTTGTAGGCTCTTAGCCTGCATTAAAGGCATTAAGAGCATCCTGCCTTGATCCTGAAGATGGATCCACGAAATTACCGTGAAATGAGATGGAAAAAGACAGGCCGGCAGTTCCCTTTTCTCTAATCTCCTTATTTGAGCTCAATTTGATGTCCAAACAGACCCCGATGCCGACACTGCATTTTGCCAAAGAGATTTCTAAGGGTGAGGTAAGAGATTAGGCAGTCTCACATTCGGAAGCGTGTGCATACATTTGCATATTATATGCATCTATTATAACGGATTGTAAGTTGCATAATCAACCCAAAACAATCGCTTTTTGTCCTGCCGCATTTGTATTGTTTCTTGCAAGCGACATGAATCCTGATACCTGTGAGCTCGACAATGGGATCACACTGACGGCTAGGCTCAGAGTTGCCAGCGAAGCTCCTCTGGGAAGCAGTACTTTGGGATCCAAGTCAGGCAGGGGTCCAAACACTGATGGCAGGTTTTCCTTTCAGTCTAGTCTGCACTGCACCCTCCTGGCCTGGAGTTAAGAGCCCATGAGTAGTCTTAGCACCACGAGGGATTCCGGGTTGATTAGCCTCTTTTGCCTGGGGACCCTAATCTATAAAATGGACACACTTTCAGGACGTCCTTGGGGGTCCAGTGGCTAAGATGCCCAGCTCTCAATGCAGGGGGTGCGGGGAGGGGGCCGGGTTTGATCCCTGGTCAGGGAACTAGACCCCACATGTAGCAGCTAAGAGTTGGCAAGCTGCAGCTAAAGATCATTCATGCTGCAACTAAGACCTGGGGCCGCCAAATAAATAAATTAAGTAAAAATATTATTTTTTCAAAAAAGGACACAGTTTCAAACTTGGCTTCTTCTCTGTGTCTCAGGTTGCTAGAAAAATCCCCAGAGGATTCAGTTAAGTTTCCGTTGCAGGAAACAAATACCACTCTCGATTTAGGTTTTAAGACAAAGGATCCTGGTCCGGCTGGAGTCACAGTCCCAGGCTGGGCCTCCAGGCGAGCCTGTCTGGAAGAGCCCAGTCAGGACGCTGCCCTTGGAACTGCTGATTTCTCGAATGTCCCCTGGGACTGGGATGTGAGGGTCGGCTGCTGCCATCTGCACAGCCACCCCTTAGCAGCCATGAAACCAGCGGCCAGGCCACAGCACCCACAGCTCCACGCTGCGTCCATCAGCAGGAACACAGGCCGTTCATGGCTCACACACGGCTGTAACTAGAGACTGCGAATTTGCTTTCAGCAAAGTTTTCATTCAGAACCCCAGCTGCACGTGATCTCGGGTGGCCTCAACCTGCAGCAGCATGAAGCAGGGTTTCGTTTTCCCGGCCAGAGGATGAAGTCAGGCCATGACAGTAAGAGTGCTAAATCCCAGCCTGTAGACCCCCAGGGACAGTGGTCAGCGAAAAGGCCCTGGCCCATCACCTTCGCAGAAAATGAATTTCTACAAAGAGGCAAAAGTAGTGAGACAAGTAAAGTCTCTGTGCTTAGTTGCTCAGTCGTGTCTGACTCTTTGCAACCCTATGTACTGTAGCCCACCAGGCTCCTCTGTCCATGGGATTCTTCAGGCAAGAACACTGGAGTGGGTAGTCACTTCCTTCTCCAGGGGGTCTTCCCAACCCAAGGATCAAACCCAGGTCTCCCGCATTGCAGGGGAATCCTTTACCGTCTGAACCACCAGGGAAGCCCAGTAAAGTCTTTACCAGGAAGAAAAGAGTATGTGTGGATAGGCACAGAGGCGGTCTCAGTGCAGAGTCGCGCCCTCGAGGTGTTTTGGATCACTTATTTGGGGCGTTTCTTCCGGGTCTCCTCTGTCCAGTCATCTGCTTTATCTGGCTCTGCTCCATATTTGGTTCATCTCAGGGTCCTCGCCTGTGTGCATGCATGCAGCTCTTAGCCAACGTGGACTCTAGTGAAGAGGCCTATGGGTAGTTGACATCACTCCCTTTTTGACCTTCAAGGAGCCTTTCTGCACAGGTAGTCGGGAAGGTCTCCTGGACCTAAAGAATGAGGAATATGTGGTCTTTTGTCTCTTATCTGGGCAGGCTCAGGTCCTCTCTCTTCACTCCTGCTATTTTGGAGCATCTGTCCACAGGGGAGAAACAAGCTGCTCAGACTGGAGCCCGCCTGCCTCCTGCCTCACAAGGGAGAAGAACCTGGGGAATGTAGTTTTCAATTTCCCAGCTTCTGTAATACAGGCTGGCTCCCCAGAAGGCAGCTGGAATGGCCATGGGCCAATGCACCAGGCCAACCCCACCTGGTGAGCTGGGCACTGCCGGGCCCAGGAAAGGCCAGTGCATCTCTGCTCACTCTGGCTCTTTCTGCTGCAAATGGCCTTTCCTTACATCAGGACTGCTCTCAGATCTGGGAGCAACTGAGTGCTGGGTGATGGGGAGCCAGGATCTGCAGTCAGACCTGGGCTCCACCTTCCCCATTCTGCAAGTTACAAATTCTCCAAACCTCAGTTCCCTCTCTGAAGTGAGTGGGGTCAAGACTTTCTATACAGGGGCTACTGGGAGAAAGAGAGGAGCTGGTCCTTCGGGCACCAGGACCAGTGGCCACACACAGCAAGTGTTCAGTAAACTTGAGCTGAGCTGGCTGGCTGGCCATGAGGACTAGGTCAGCGTAGTGCTGGATGGAGGGCGGGTGTGAGAAATGGAATACTTCCTGCCATATCAGTACACAAGGATGTCAGAGTCACTGTTGATGCCAGCCTTCCAGGGCATTCAGCCATCAAGTTGCAGCCACTCCCTACGGTGAGCACTGAGGCACTCTGGGTGTGAAAGATGCATGATGCTGGCCCCAGATAGGTGAGATGCATTTGAAAGGCACGATGTTAGTGAACCCAGACACTTGCATCTTCCCATATATAGTGTACGTGCGTGCTAAGTTGCTTCAGTCGTGTCTGACTCTGTACGACCCTAAGGACTGTGGCCCACCAGGCTCCTCTGTCCATGGGGATTCTCGAGGCAAGAATACTGGAGTGGATTGCCATGCCCTCCTTCAGGAGATCTTTCCAACCCAGGGGTCACACTCATGTCTGTCGTGTTTCCTGCATTGACAGTTGGGTTCTTTACCGTTAGTGCTACCTGGGAAGCCTCACATACATAGAAAAGCACTCAACTCCTTAACTTGGGATGTCTGGTTTCCTGGGAAAGTGAAAGTCGCTCAGTCGTGTCCGACTTTTTGCGACCCCATGGACTATAAAGTCCATGGAATTCTCCAGGCCAGAATACTGGAGTGAGCAGCCTTTCCCTTCTCCAGGAGATCTTCCCAACCCAGAGATTGAGCCCAGGTCTCCTGCATTGCAGGCAGATTATTTACCAACTGAGTCATAAGGGAAGCCTAAGAATACTGGAGTGGGTAGCCTATCCCTTCTCTAGCGGATCTTCCTGACCCAGGTATTGAACTGGGGTCTCCTGCATTGCAGGTGGATTCTTTACCAACTGAGCTATCAGGGAAGCCCCTGGTTTCCTGTAATGTGCAATAATCTCTTGATGTTCAAACTACCCGCCCTTTGTGGCGAAACTTCTACATAACGTGGCTCCTCCCTCATCGTCTCCTTGGAGCAGTCCTCTCAGGGTCACTTGAGATGTTGCCTCCTGGGCTTAAGTCCTGAAAATTTCTGCCAAAGAAAACATAACTCTCAACTTTTAGGCTGTGACTATTTTTTGACAGTACGGATCAAGGAGCCTAGGGTTTGGACCTTTCAAGTTGTCCCCAAACAGGTTTCTCTCTGCTTCCATCCTCATCTCGGACACAGCCATTGGCTCCCAGGGCTAAAAGCACCCCAGCAGGACGCCTTTAGCCCCAGGCTGGTGCCGAGAGCTCAGAGTGGACTCCAGGAGCACCCCACCCGTCTCCACCGAGCTGGTCTGAGAGAGGACGACGGGCACTGCCAGCCCTGGCTGTGCCAAGCGCACTGAGCAGGACCCAGATGCTAATTATCTCCTGCTGGCCAGCCTGCTCCCCAGGCACAGGGCGCTGGCCTCTGTGCCGGGCCCATTAGCCAGCCCCCCCTCCATCTCACCTTCACTGTCCCAGAGGAATGATGTGTGGGCAGGTCTCAGGGAGGGTCAGTGCCACCGAGCTCCTGCCTGGGGGTTCTCTTTGCATTCTCTGGAAGCGTCTCAGAGGGTCCCCACATGAAAGTGACTCTGAGAAGCCGCCTGCAGGCCCAAGGGCACACCCCTTCCAGCTGGGAGCTCTCCCTTCCCCAGCCCCCTCCCTCTGTGGCCCCGCTGGATGCTCGTGAAGCAGGACACCTCCTTGGCCACCCCGGGGACTGTAACTGCAGATGCGTGGAGGGCGAGTGGCACAGACCCAGGCGCTGCTCAGTGAGTGACCAGCCACTTCAGCACTGGAGATGCTCCACGCGGAGAAGCCCTGCTGGTTCTGAGCACGACAAGGCCCAAGCGAGACCCCATGACGGGTGCCGACTGCACAAGGTGGACAAATGTCGCAAACTGCGCTCCAAGACCCGCAACGCAGGAGGCTGCCAGCCTTCGAAAGATAACGTGCGCACGGCGGTCCCCCTGGAGCCGGGCACCCAGGAAGAGCTCTGTCTGAGGAAACTGTTGCTTCAGAGAAACGAACATCCAACCGATAGCTCAGCCCTCTGGGGTGTGCGGGACAGGACCACCCATCCTCCATGACCAGCACCACTTCCCACACTGCACCGCTTCACGCTCCCCGGAAGCGACCCTTCTCCCGGTTCACCACTTTGCCCGGATCTCTTCTGTTTCTTTATAAAGAATTAATTCAACGTAACCAAGTAGGGCTAATCCAAGAATTTGAGAGATGATTAACACATATCAAGACAGCTCCACATATTAACAGCTTAAAAAATAAAACCACGAGGCCATCTTGAGAGATAATGAAAAGCACTTGCAAAATTAGCCACGCTTGAGAAAAGAAATCAGTAAATGGGGTTAGCGGTAAGCATATACTTGTTTCCATGAAGAGCAGCTATTATTTTCAATGAAAAACAATACATTTGTAGTTGAAAAATTAAAAATCCTAGTTGGAAGAAGAAGAAAAGCCACAAAAGATAATATTATAATAAAGGGAGATATTTAATGACATTATTTGCAGAGTTATGCTTGTAATATCTAAGTTATCGAACTTTTAGGTAGGGGGAAAATCTCAATTTAGCAACTACAGAAAGAAGTAAAACTTTGCATTAGAATTAAATAAATTTCAGTGTAATGGCCTATTTAAGGTCAATATCAGAAAATGTTTAGTGTGTCTATATTCCTGGGTCTATTACTAACATGCCACCTCGCATCCAGAGTTTGGTGCTGGGAGGTGAGCGCTGTACTCCGCAGAGTCTGGGACTATAAGCCTGCAGCCCAGCTGCACTTCACCTCCCTTATGCTGTGACATAACACTCCTGTTAATGCAGCCCAGGTTGGGGGTGGCTCATGCTGCAGTCCATGGGGTCGCAGAGTCGGACACGACTGAGCGACTGAACTGAACTGAACCTGGCATGATTAGCAGCCCAGAGCTTGCAGTCGATCATGCACAGAGAGGTGAGGACCTGGCCTCCACAGTGGGGTGGGCGCAGGGTCACTCTAGGCCGGTGCCGGCTTCTCTGTGCCGCTGCAGCACCCGCCCTCAGTCGCTCTGACTGCCCTGAGACGTCCACCCTGGTCAGCTGGCTCTCCCAGCCTCCCACATGCTTGTCACAGAGCTCAGGCTGAGCAGGGGCTGCTGGCCAGGGTGGGAAGGAGGGCGGGGTGGGGTAGGGTGAGGGGTGTGTCTGGGATACCGGCTGCCTTCTGAGAGCCAGCATGGTGAGCTGGGGGGTGGGTCATCTGCTGAGCACAGACAGTCTACTGACTTTAAGAGCAGACACTGCAAAACCTCCCTGTTCCAGACCCTAAACAGAACCCAGAACTTGGAGTCCCAAAACCTGCTCTGCCTCACCATGGGCCGCCAGAGGATGCTTCCAATCAGTGTCGCAGTACGCAGAGCCCCACGGGGAAACCCCAGGTTACAAGCTTGCAGCTGAGAAGACATGAGCCAGAGGCCGGATATCTCTCTCCTTCATCTCAGTTGATGTTTCTGGGAGAAACAACGAGGAAATACTGGATATACAAACGGCAAAAATAAGCCCGAGCAGCACGCACACGAGATGCACATGGTGGATCACACCACCGGGGGCGGCCTCCCCAGCTGTCCTCGGAGGAGCCTCCCCAGCGGGGGGACCCTCTGTCATCCTCGCTGGATGGTTTTGAGGAGGCGGGTGTTACCAGTAATCACGTGGCATCAGGTACAAAGCAGGGAAAGTGAAAGTGAAAGCCGCTCAGTCGTGTCCAGCTCTTTGCAACCCCATGGACTATACCGTCCATGGAATTCTCCAGGCCAGAACACTGGAGTAGGCAGCTTTTCCCTTCTCCTGGGGATCTTCCCAACCCAGGGATCGAACCCAAGTCTTCCACATTGCAGGCAGATGCTTTACCAGCTGAGCCCATCAGGGAAGCCCGTAAAGCGGGGATGGTGTTGGCAAACCAGGACCTGTGGCCGCTGTGGTGTCCGTGCAGTTTGCAAGGATAATAAACACGGACAGGAGGGCTGGGAACCCGGGACAGCACCGCCGTCTGAGATCCGCGATGTGGTGGCCGGTTTGTTCATCCCACAGGCTGCTGAGCTCTGGCTGTGTGGCCTGGGGGCAGTTACAGAGTGAGACAACCTGTGGCTCGTGTGCCCTCCCCGCAGCCAGCTTTGCAGAGAGGCAGCAGGTGGAATGGAGAGGACAGGGCTTCGGACGCAGGCTGCCCGGGTTCAGGCAGTTCCCAGCCCACAGCGCACCAGCCGAGTGGGGAAGGTATTCGTTGGCGTGGATTTTCTCCTCTCCTGCCCTCCTGGGTCTTAGTGGGGAGGACAGGCCCCACCAAGGACACAGCCAAAGCTGAGCTCTGCTAAAGTACAGAGATGAACCACGCACTCCTGAGGTCAAGGAAGACTTCCCTGCCTGCACATGCGCAGGAAGGCTTCTTGGGGGTCAAAAAGGGAGGGGGCCCCACCCCATGATAAGTGTGGACACGCACCCATAGACTTCTGCGGAGGGATCCATCTTAGAAAACAGCTGTGCATGCATCTTGGGGAGGGTCTAAGACCAGTCAGGTGTGGAGAAAGATAAAGTTAATTGGCCATACGTAGGAAAAGACCCGGAGGACTGTCCTATAAAAGGTGATGTAAGTCACCTCTGTGCTGTGCTCCTTACTCAGGACACCTGCGCCCCTCTTTTGGTGAGTATCTCTCCTGTGCCTCTGACATAAATAAATAAAACTGTTTCTCTGTGTGCTCTCCCATATATTGTACTTCATCTCTAATAATAAACTTTGTATCTGTTTTACAGTTTTTTGCCTCCTTGAAACATTCTTGGTTTCAGACAGAGTAAGACTCAGGGAACTTTGCTTCTAGCCTCTAGCCCCTGGTGGACTGGAGGCTAGGTTCAATCCCTGGACAGGGAAATAAGATCTTGATTCAAGACTACTGTCCCTCTGAGAACACTATGACTAAAGCTCAAAGCACCAGAACTTGG
Source organism: Bos mutus (assembly GCF_027580195.1). Taxonomy (NCBI): domain Eukaryota; kingdom Metazoa; phylum Chordata; class Mammalia; order Artiodactyla; family Bovidae; genus Bos; species Bos mutus. The sequence goes on along the minus strand of NC_091638.1, from coordinate 63,596,723 downwards.
CTTTACCAGGCTTCCTGGGCTCCGGGCGTGGGAAGGTGTTCTGATCCAGCCAATCATATGTTCTGCCTATGAGCTACTTAGCCAATCAGTTGCATCTGCTCAGAATCATGTGGCCAATCAGATGGAACTGTCCTAAACTCAGCCAACCTGATAGACTTCCCCTGAACTTCCCAGCCAACCAGATGTGCCTGCTCTGAATTACTTGGCCAGTCAGGCGTGACTATTCCGATCTGGGCCAGTCTGCAGGCGTCCTGGCTGGGACATCCGGCCCTCAGGGTCTTGACCGCGGTCACCTCGCCTGACCTGTTCTGAAACTCTGTCTGCACACCTTTGAAGCCGCGTATTCCCTTCCTCCTACCAGCGTTGTGTGCTGGGCCTCATTTTTCTAATCCATTTCTGTTCTGTGTATATTTGTCATATCCATTTTTCCCTTTTGTTGAAGAAGTCGTGTCTGACTCTATGACCCCACAAACTACAGCACACCAGGCTGCCCTGTCCTCCACTATCTACCCAAGTTTGATCAAACTCCTGTCCACTGAATCAGTGATACCATCCAACCATCTCATCCTCTGTCGCCCCCTTCTCCTCCTGCCCTCCATCTTTCCCAGCATCAGGGTCTTTTCCAATGAGTCGACTCCTCACATCAGGTGGCCAAAGTACCTGGGCTTCAGCTTCAGCATCAGTCCTTCCAATGAATATCAGGACTGATTCCCTTTAGGATGGACTGGTTTGATCTCCTTGCAGTCCGAGGGACTCTCAAGAGTCTTCTCCAGCACCACAGTTTGAAAGCATCAGTTCTTCGGTGTTCAGCCTTCTTTATGGTCCAACTCTCACATCCATACATGACTACTGGAAAATCCATAGCTTTGACAGGATGGACCTTTGTCGGTAAATGGTGTCTCTGCTTTTTAATACACTGTCTAGGTTTGCCATTGCTTTTCTTGCTTGTAACCAAAGCACCTTGACTAATACACTGTGTGAGCTTGGGTAAGTCTTGCCAATCTCTGAGCCGATAGTGGTTATTCTTAAAATGGGATGAGAACCCCCAGCAGGATGGTTAAGACATGTGCTGTGTGTGTGCTCCTGGGCCACCTGCATGGTCTGGAGGACCTGTGAGAGCGGTGTGGGCAGGAGTGCAGCTGCAGAAGCCAGCTTGCTAAATAATAGCTTGTTAGCCTACTTATTAATCTGCTTTCTGTCAAGAGGTTAACATTTTCAGAAACAAGAAATGTCTATCAGAAACAATATGTCAAACCATTTAAGAGGATTTGGTTACCTGATACTCTGGCCACTGGATGCAAAGAGTCGACTCACTGGAAAAGACCCTGATGCTGAGAAAGACTGAGGGCAGGAGGAGAAGGGGGCGACAGAGGATGAGATGGGTGGGTGACATCACTGACTCAATGGACGTGAGTCTGAGCAAGCTCAGGGAGGCGGTGGGGGACGGGGAAGCCTGGCCTGCTGCAGTCCCTGGGGTCCTGGTGTGCTGGCATCCCAGCATGCTGCAGTCCATTTAAGAGCCCACATGAGGAGCTTTGCTTCCCAGGTAGGTTTGCCAGCTAAAATACAGGACCCCTGGTACATTGGACTGTCTGACAAATGACCATTTTGATTTTATCATTATTATTACTTTTGGCCACCCCTCATAGCTTGCGGGATCTTAGTTCTCTGACCAGGGATTGAACCTAGAGCCCAGAAAGCACCAAGTCCTAACCACTGGCCTGCCAGGAAATCCCCAGACAACCATTTTTTACAGCATAAATATGTTCCATGCAATATTCAGGACACACTTCTACAAGTGCAGTGGTGGCTTGTCTGGGATGCCAGGGTGCCCGGCTGCCCTGTGCTTTTTTCTGAACCTTGGCTTCCTCGGGAGTTCATCTCCCACATCCTCACTGGGCCTGCACTTTGCAGGGGCTCTGCTGACCATCACTGGCTATTACCCGATGCATCCCTCAACGCCTGTTGCATTCGCTCCGAGAATATTAGGTCAGGCCATTTCGACAGCAACGAGGAACATATGCGCACCCACAGCCATGTTCCAGAACCAATGGTGTCTCAATAATGAAATTGCCAGCACTCTCACGCACCTCACCACAGGGAGTCCAGTAGGAAGCATAAACACCCTTCTGGCTCATTACGGCTCATTTTCGCATCCCAAAGAGCCTGTTTCTCAGCGGGTGCCTCGGATCCTTCCCCCACCAACCCAGCCCCGTCCCTCAGAGCGCCGCTCAGCCCAGGTCCGTTATGCACTCCCCTCTGTCCACTGCGGCCAGAGCGGAGAACACATTTGCTCGACAAGCCTCAACCTGCTAGTCTGCTTCCCCCAGACAGACACGGACGCTTCACGTGACGTCTTACTGCATCACCCAGGGAGGAAGACCATTTCCTGGACTGGGCTGCCTGGAAAAGACTCTCCCTCCCAAAGTGGCACATGGAGGGTCGGACCTGGTGGAGGCCACGTGGTGACCTCCAGCCACATGGAGAACAAAGCCGAAGGTGCCTGGGTCAGAGGCGCCCCCTGCCTGTGGGCTCTGTCTGGAGGCCGCAGAGCCAGTGGCTCAGACAAGATTGTTGACGGTGACTGTGGGCCTCGGGGACCGCATTTCGGGAGGCTGGTCAGCATCTCCGGGGAAGCATCTCCTGTGCTTCATTGTTCTGCAAAGCTGATACAGCAGTCTTGAAAGGAGTGCCCGCAGCAAGCACTCTGGGGTTGTCCCGGAGCAAGATTGAGGTTGATTTACTGTGATCGCTCACGGGCCTCTGTGATGCTGGTTCTGAGAATAAGTCACAAAACACATAGACGGTCATGCCCCCAAGAGTCCTCACTGCCGCCGATTTTAAAGCTGCCAGACGAGTTCCCGATGTGAACCTGGCCAGGCGGGTCCGTTCAGGCCTCAGTTCTGCTGTTCTTTCATCAGTCCACTCAAGAAACATTTCTTGGGCCCTAACACGTGCCAAGACTCCTGTGCTGGGGGCTGGGGCAGCTCTGGCAATGAGGAGGCGGGGGGCGGACTATGGGGTGCAGTTGATTGTCAGATGAGGAATTCCAGGCCACGCGTGATGGAAGCGATCAGACGCAGCAGGGCTGTGTGCGGAGCGGCCCTGAGAGGCAGACGCAGGGCCACACGGCTGCCACGGAGGGGTGCCCACGGGTCCCACCTCACGCCCCGTCCTGGCCTCCCGCCCCACCCGTGTCTTCACTCTCCCGGGTCCAGACCTTTCCCCCTGTCTGTGCTGTTTCCCATCCCGGGAGCTGGGGCTGAAAAGTCCAGTTCACACGAGCGATTCTGGCAGACATTGCCGCATACCTGGAAGGCTCCCTCCTCTGCAGCCTCCTAATCCGGGCCCCACGAAGGGCACAGGGGGTGGGGGTGGGGGTGGCAGCACTGGGATTTAAAGAAGGAACAAGGAGGCCCTGGGTGGTTGGCTTTGAGACATGAACTTCAGGAACTGCCGTGAGCGTGCAGATGCTGTCGGCTGCAGCCAGGGGAGAGGGAGCCGAGGCTGCTGGGGACTTTCCAGACGGCACACCTTGGCTTGGGAGGGGCACGCGGAGGGGCTGCCATGCTCCCCCCTGCCAGCCCCAGACTGGCACACGCTGGCTCAGCCCCGGTCTGTATACTGACCTGTGGGGAGGGGACACCCTGGCCCCCGCTACTACAGGCGTGGTCTGTGGACCAGCCGTACGGGCATCACCTGGGCGTTTGCTCCAAGGCCAAATGCAGGCCCCACCTCCGGGCACAGGACTCAGTGGCGGGCCAAGGTGGGATTCAAAACGGGACCTCAGAGGAGAACCCCTTGCGGGTCCAGTGATTAGGACTCCACGCTGTCCCGCTGCCGAGGACCTGGGGTCAGTCCATGAGAAGTGAGAACTAATGGGAACTAAGATCCCATAGGCCACGTGGTGCAGCCAAGAACAAACAAAAAAGCTTTAAAAAATGGGCTGCAGAGGAAACGGCGTCATCTGTTCATTAGACACACATGCGAGGTGGGCTAGAGCAGTCGTGGGCATGGGAGGGGGCTGAGGAAGAAAAGACTGATGTGGTGATTGAGCACGGTGATGAGCAACACTTGGTCCCCCCCTGGGAGGGCTCGTGGGTTAATTGCTTTATAACCAGGAATTACACGATTTTTCCAGGACCAGGCTGAGCTTCCCTCTTCTGCCTCAGGCTCATCCCCTGCTCCTCCCCCATCCATTAGTTTGCATCTCAAAGTGTGGCCCACTGTCAGCAGTACCACGCACTCCTCACTCACTCGGGAGCTTATTAGGGAAGAAGGCTCCTGGACCAACCCCAGAGCCATGAGTCAGAATCTCCGGGTGCTGGATCAGAGATCCGGTTTATAAGCCCGGGCTTAACGAGGAAGGGATCTATTCTCCCCACGTCCCGAGAAGTGCCAGGCAGACCATCGAGGGGTGGAGTGCGACCAGGATGCTTTCTGGCGAGCTACTCAGGCCTTGTGTGCAGTTTGTCCTCCTGCTGGTGGTCGTGCGTTTTAGGCGAACTGTCCCCTTCGTGTGGCCCAGGAAGGAGGAGAGAAGGGACTGGCTGGGTCCAGCCCTTGTAGCCCCTTTCCCAGAAGCTCCCCCAGAACATTGAATCTTGTTCATGTGGCTGTAGCTGGAGGGACGGGAGCTGGGAAACAGTGTTTGAGCTGGGCTGGAGGGCACCCCACCCCACTGGGCTTCTGCTGTAAAGAGGAGACTAAGTGTGGGTCCCGGGCGCCCCCAGAGTCTGCCTGTGCACACTCACGTGTGGGTCCTCTCCCCTCGGCTTGCAGAGCTGCGGTCCTGTCTTCTCTATGGGGACTGGGAGGCATGGAACAGGTCCGACCAATGAACTGTGCATAGAAGTAGGTCAAGCATTTGCAGTGCGGGCCTGAGACTCTCCAGGGCTCTTTCCATCTGCACGGCAGCTGGCGGGGTTTGAGAACACAGCTGCTTCCGAGCCCGGGGCCCCGAGTGGCTACTACGAACAGGCTCTCTGCTCGTTGTTCCCGATCCCTGCTGACGCATGATTGACATGCCGCCTGAGCAAAGAAACCATCTGGCGCTGTTTAAACCCCTGGGACTTAGGGGGTGCTTGTTACTTCAGCATAACCTCGGTCACCCTGACTGATATCATTCTTCTCAATACATATCAATAGTCCCATAAGACGACTTAATATTTTCAGACAGTTGCTTACATATACTTTGTTCTTCCGCTCTCAGACTTGTCCATCTTTCAAAACTCCAGTTGCGTGTCCCTGGGAAGCCTGTCCTGACCTCCTCAGGGTGAATGGGCCCTGTGCCTCCCTGCTTCTTGGCCTGGTGCCCCGCGAGAGCAACGGCTCCTTGGCTATCAGCTGTCTGCACACCCTGACCTCTCAGTGCACTGTTTCCCAAGGGTTGGGATCAGGGTTTACTCATCTCTAGATCTCAGCCTCAGAACGGTGCCTGGCACGTGGGAGACCCTCGAAAGACATGTTGAATTGAACTGCAACGGGACACACGCAGACAGACAAGTGCACGGGAGATCAGTGGTGGACTTTGCCTGCTTGTGCGCCTTTGCTCACACGCCTTCCTTTGCTTGCAGTGTTCATTTCATCTTCTAAGTCCCCATCTATGCCTGTTATGTGCACACCCACCCGTAAGGGTGCTGCCTTGTAGGGAAAGTCATCAATCACCCAATAACTATTTATTGAGAAGCTATTATGTACCAAGTATGTGTCTAGATTCTTAGTCTGCAGTGATGAGCAAAACAGACAAAAGTATTTGTATTCTACTGGACGAGATGGCAAGAAAAAGCACATTAGGATGTCAGATTACGTGAGATTCGCCAAATGCCCTGAAGAAAGGTTAACCGGGGAAAGGGCTGGTAGGTGGTAGGTGATGCTGTGTTCAGAGGAAGCTGAAGAAAAGTCTGGGACTAGGGGACATTTGAGCTGACATCTGAAGAAAGTGAGAAATTCACCAGGCAGATAACGCAGGGCAGGACATGTCCAGAGGAACAGTTTCTTTAGACAAACAGTTTAGGCCAGTGCCAAGGCCGGAAGTGTGAAGAGCAGTGAGTAATGGGGGGACTGAGGCAGGGAGGCTGGGGAGGTGGGTGGAGCCACAGAGACCCCTCTGGCTGAGAATCAGAGGGTAGGTGGGGCTGGGAGTGACAGACGTCGGAGACTAGGAAGAGGTGATGGTGGCCAGTTTGATGGAGCCCGTTAGGTGGCCAAATGGCCACGTGGGGGGCGCTATTTGATAGTCTGGGACCCGTGGAAGAGGGCGGGGCGGGGGGAGCTGAAATCTGAGGGCCTCTAACATCTCTGGATGCTAAGTCAGTGGCTGGACAGCATCACTGGGAGGGGGTGGGGAGGGCTAATAGATAAGAACAGAGACCCGAGCGCAACCCTAGGGCCACAGGTAAAGATGGGAAGAAGAGGAGGGTCCCTGAAGAAGGAGAAGGACTAGCCAGGAAGGTATGAGTAGAGAATAAACAAAACACAGAATCAGGACGCTCATTTGAGTATAAAATGAACCCCCAAGGTTTTCTCTGACTTGCTAATTAACAAAGACATCAGTCAGATGTTACAGCCAGGAGAATTTAAAGAGCATTATAGAGGACGTGAGGCTTCCACAGACAAACTTACATATATTCCTGGCAGTTCTGTCTACAGGGCGAAAACCAATTTCATTCCAGCAGCAGCAACTAATTTGCATTTCCATGCCTGCGAATCATTTTCATTATTCTGTTTTCCACAACAGTTTTGTGCAACTTGTAAAAGAGCTCGAGGAAAAATAGGGGGAAAAAAAACCAAACGGACAGGTGCAGCCGACAGGCCACTCAGGAAATTGGTGGGGAGTTTTGGTGATTGTTTTTTGCCCATTTAAAGTCTTTGCCTATTTTTCCTGATGCAGGAGACCATGGCGCCTTAGAAGACACAAAAGCTAAGTGTTTCCAGAAGGAATGATCCACGCGTCAAGTGCTGGAGGGAAGGCAAGTTGAGGGTTGGCTCCTGGATTTGCCCAGATCCAGCGGTTGGTGGCGTGACAAGGGTGGTTTTGGTCCATTGACGAGAAGGGCAGCTGCAATGGGGGCAGGGGGCATTCAGGAGACGGTGGGAGGTGGGGCAGAGGAGCCAGCGAGACTAGACCCCTCTAGAGAGGTGATCACAGACTCCTCTGACCTGGAGCAGAGAAGGGCTGGAAGAAATAGCTCTTCTGGGGCTGGTCCTTATCACCACCACCCCTGGGGACTTGCTGCTTTCTTGGGAAAACAGATCCAAGCGGCCACAGACCACCTGTCCTAGGAGAAAGAGACCAGCACCAAAGCAAAAGCCCCAAGGACAGAGGGGAACTAGCTCCAGAGGATGCAGACAGCATGACTCCCCAGGGTGAGCGTCCTCCCAGAGGCTGCAGATAGCGGAGCCCGCTCCAGACCGGGGGGCGTCCAAAAGGGTGCCCTTGTCCTGTAGGCTCCAGACCAGGGTGCCACCTCACCATCGCCCTGCTGCCACCCCCCAGCCCTGGGTTCCCATCCTGCTCTGCCCCTTCCTCCCTTGCCTGCCCCTCCCTCCAACTGTTGAGTCACTGCGGCTGTGAACACAGCACTCCGGGGCTCACAGCTATTAAGAGTCTCGGCAGGAGGTGCGCCCTGCCGGCTCGGAGCCCAGAGTCTCTGCTCTTTAAGCTGCCATGTCCTTGGGAGAGAAACGTGTTAGAAAACATGGTCGTGCGTGCCCCCAGCTGAAACGTGGTGTTTGGAAACGTGTGATTTTTGTTTGTGCATTTGCCTCTGAGAATTCGCTGTCACATCGAGGTTTATCTTAGAGAGAGAGAGAGAGAGAAAAGAAGAAGGCAAGAGAAACTGTGAGGAAGAGAGAGTGGAAAGGCAGCCGGCCACCGGGGAAGGCGTGGCTGGCTGGGCCTCCGGCAGGGGCTTCTCTGGAGGCCTGTGATCTCCGAGCTCCTGCTTTGCAGAGTCACAGCCCAAACCTCGGGAGCTGGGTTCTCTTCTCACTTCACGGAGGAGACTGGGGCCCCCGGGGGTTTGCTAAGATCCTGAGTTGGGAGTCGCTTGTGTCTGAGTGCCTGCCAAATGCCAGCTCTGGTCCCATCACTACCTCCCAGGAGAGCCGTCAGTGGTGCTGCCTTTGAACCAGGAGCAGGGTTAGACTTTCTGGAAAAGTGAAACGGGCGGGTGGGAGACACGGTGTTGAAGAATGAGAGCGGGGCCAAGGGCTGTGAACGTGAAAGCTCAGTCCTCAGTCCTGCCCGGCTCCCTGCGACCCCGCGGGCTGTAGCCTGTCAGGCTCCTCTGTCCCTGGGATTCTCCAGGCAAGAATACTGGAGTGGGTGGCCACTTCCTTCTCCAGGGGATCCTCCTGACTCAGGGGTCAGGCCTGAGTCTCCTGCATTGGCAGGCAGATTCTTTAGCGTCTGGGCCACCAGGGGAGCCTTGGCCAAGGGCTGCGTTCCCTGTAAATGTCTTCAGTGGGGATTCCACGTCATTAACTGTGTTTGAGCCAGCGCAGGGGTCACGGGTCCTTGCCTGGCCCCAAATCCTCCTGGGGTTCGGAGTCCCCAGCCCCTGCTACGGTGAGTCCCAGCAGTGCTCGGCCCCACCCTGCACATCCACGGTCTCCCCTCCTGTGAGCAGGGAGACTGTGATGCTGTCCAGGTGAGCCTGCCGGCTCTCAGGAAGATAATCAAATGCATACCGTCGACTGCTATGACAGTGCCCACCAGCCCCTGGCAGCAAGCATGGGACGCGGGCAGAAGTCAAAGGGGCTGGACCCTGGCTTCTCGGCTAAGAAGGCAACGTGAGGACAAAATCGTGAACCCAGATCTCCAGCGACTCCTGGGTCTCAGGGGCACCTGCCCCCCGGGGCAGCAAGGTTTCCTTCATGGTTTTGGAAAGTTTAAAGGCAAAAATGAGGATTTAAAATGTCATGACCACTTTAGATGAGAAGATCCGGGCTCTTCCAGAGATGCCCTTGCCAGCTTCTAAGTGCCTTGTCATACTCTCCCCCTCCTAGAAGGCAGGGGCTTGTTCTTTTTCATTCCTCCTTTTTATATTTCTGTAAGTAGAACATGCATGTATGTGTATGTGAGAGAGTGTGTGTGTGTGTGCAGATATACATTTAAGAGGATACATATGTCAAATATTCCTGCAGGAGGGCAAGGCAACACACTCCAGTACTCGTGCCTGGAGCACGCCATGGACTGCAGGGCCTAGCGGGTTAGGGTCCACAGTGTCACAAAGGCAGACACGAGTGGAGTGACTTACTACACACGCAGCGTGTCAAACATTGCTGAAGGGCTTGTAAACAGCTGTCCCCACCTCCACCCCAACTGCTCAAAGGCGTTGGCTTTCAACTCTTAGTTAAGTCTCTAAGTATTGAATACTTAGATCATCTATGCTCTTAAAGAAATACATTGCTTTCATCACAGTCTCTAGATTCAACAGCTTTAGGCAGTATTACAGAATGCTGGGGTACTCGCCTCTCTTTAAGTTACCGCTTCCTCTCCCAGTCCCTCAACGTGGCTGTGGCCCAAATTTTGGACCAATCGCTATTCTGCATTTTCATTATTGCAACTAGGTGATTGTCATTTGCTTTTGAGTCAAGCGTAACTGGTTTTTCTTTTTTCTTACATAACTTTTAGTTTTTCCTGGAGTTAATACTTGCCTTTTTTACCTGTAAATTGCTTGGGTTGTTTTTTTAAATCATATCTCCTCGTGGCTAAGTCCTCCCGCACTCCAGCAGCCTCTCCACCAATCTTCCCCGGCACCAAGGCCATCAGGGTGCCCTTTTAGCTCCATTTTTCCTACACCCTCTCTTCTGGGATCCCTCCAGCCATTTGATTTACTCTGGATCTTTGCTCTCGAGGCCAGGGATGGGGGCCTGGTGGGGAGAGGGGTCCCCGTTCCGTCTGCAGGGACTGAGGCAGTGCTTTCAGAGTCTCACTGCACCCCCGCCCTGCAGATTTGGTGAAGACGTGTGCTGCGGTGTTCCCGGCCATGTTCTTTCCTTTTGCAACATGTTTTAATCTGTAGGCCAGGCTCAGCTTTGGCACGAGCGAGCACCTCTTTGAATAACTCCAGGGAATGGCACGCGTCCTGTGACTGCTGCCCAGCTTGCCTTCTGTTGCTCCTCCTCCCTCGGTGTGCCCCCGCCTGACGGCCCCTCCACCCCGTCCCCGCCAGCGAAACCCCCAGCCTCCTCTCTGCTGAGGGCAGCCTCTGCCTGTCTTCCCCTTCACGGCCGGCTTTCTTTCAAGCTGCTACCTCCCTTTCTTCCCACCACGGCACACGGCTCGCTGGACCTACCAGTCTTTCCTTCCCTTGGAATGTGAGCTGCCGACAACCCAGGGAGCCTCCGTCACAATGCTTTGCCCAAAGCCCCTATTCGATAAATATTTCACAAACACTGATTGGCATCCTCTGCGTGTCCTGGCGAGGGGTCTCCAGAACCGATCTCCACCCAGATGGTGCTCTCAGAAATCAGGAAAAAAGGATAAAGGATGTCTCTTATTCTCATAGATCTTGGCAAACATCTTTCATTCAGTATTAACTCTGTGTACGTTTCAGCTCAGCCAAAACTAAGTCTCCCAGAAATTGTCTGAGATGAGAAAAAACAATCACTCGAACTCCCTGAATTCTAGAGCTTGTGGGCTCTTTCTTCCCGTCCTACCCTTCCCCCTCCTCCTCCTTCTTTAATATTTGTCACTTATCTTTAAAGAGATGCTCGGCCGGGTTTGGGCCAGTATTGACCAAGCATGAGTAGAAACATCTGGCCTCAGTTGTTTCCACCAGAATTTCCCCCAACTTCCTGCTGCATATTCCAGGCTGCCACGTCAGTGCAGGGCACGAGGCTCCCTGGGACGGATGCACGGCAGCCTCACCGCAGAAGGGTGGACGGGGCCATCCTTCATGCCTTTGCCAGGTTATTCTGCCCCCAAATTGCTGACAACTTTTGTCCTGCCTTTAAAGACAATTTAGCCAATTTTTTTTTTCTCAAAGATTCCAAGATATTGAGAAAAAGATTCCATTGTGGAAGTGTCACAGGATTGGGACTTACTGTCTTCCCTTATTACCAGCTCGCTCGATGAGACTCTCAGGCTGTGGAATTAAGGCCTTTCTATTTTTGATGCCCCATTTCTCAAAATAGGTGGTGCATGAGCCTACTTGCTGGCCCAGATCGTCCACCTGGGCCCTTGGGTTTGAGGGGGTTCCTGCCTCGACTTCCAACTCAAGCCTTGGTCCAAATCCATGCAAGGAGCCCAGGATATGTCCCGAATTCACCAGACCCTCAGGACCAGACTCGAGATAGAGTTTCATCCCAGGACCCTAGGAGAAAGACATGGGTTGACTTTTTTGAGTCATCCATTGAGTGACACAGAAAATGTAGAATTCTCTGATAAAGTTATAGGCATGCTCGGAAAACTATAAAGTACTTTATCCCTACTGTTGATTGTCTAATGAAGCATCTACCCCACCTGGAATACTTTGTTTCCTTAGGTTTGGGCTCCCCGTCACCTCTCCCAGGATGGTGTGGCTGACCTGGGGGTCAGAGAGTGGGCCCTGGCAGAGGTGATCGAGGGGTGCTTGGATGGCCACTCGGGAGCACGATAAAGGCCTCCCACATTTTGGCTGAGAGCTCAGATCAAATGGCCTCTAAATTCCCTCCAGTCCTGGCATGCTCATTCACTTTAGTCCTGTCCAACTCTTTGTGACCCCATGGACTGTAGCCCACCAGGCTCCTCTGTCCATGGGGTTCTCCAGGCAAGGATACTGGGGTAGGTTGCCATGCCCTTCTCCAGAGGCTCTTCCTGACCCAGCGATAGAACCCTCGTCTCTTGCGTCTCCTGCATTGGCAGGCGGGTTCTTTACCACTAGCGCTACCTGGGAAGCCCAGTCCCGAGGCCTCAGCTTTGCTGGAGGCTGAAGGCATTAAGGATTTGCTCTAGCTCAGACGCACCCAGTCCACGCCTCGGCCACTGACCCCTGCCGTGGGCTGCTCTTCCTGGTCTCCCACTCTGTTCCTCGGTGACCCAGACCCGAGGATGGGGAATGGATTCACTGACATTCACCAGTGACTGAGCATCTCCCCAGAGCCAGGCCCTGGGCAACAGGCTTATTATCTAAGGCAGAAATAGATGGATGGGAAGCCCCAAGGGGGCCCTGAACCAGCCCCTGGGTTGGGAGGGAGAGAGTGGTCCCCCCACTGCAGGCTTGGAAGAAATCCCTGGTGTCTGTGCTCTTGGTATCTGTGGAGAGACAGTAAGTCCTCTGAAATATTAGGTGGAGAGGGGAACCAGTATTTTTACAGGCTCAACTGAAAGTCGTGGGGATATTGGCCAGCCCTGTCTCCCTGCTCCCTGGCAAGGAGGTCCAAGCTTCCTTAACAGAAGGCAGCAAGCTTGCAGTTACTTTATCTGTTGCTGCTGTTCAGTCACTAAGTCGTGTCTGACTCTGTGAGACCCTGTGGCCTGCAGCACGCCAGTCCTCCCTGTCCTTCACTATCTCCTGCAGTTTGCACAAATTCACATCCACTGAGTCAGTGATACTGTCTAACCACCTCATCTTCTGCTGCCCCCTTCTCCTTTGGCCTTCAATCTTTTCCAGCATCAGGGTCTTTACTGGTGAGTCAGCTCTTTATTTACCTGGTGATTTATTTTTGTCTGTGTCCCTCACTTGGAAGCTCCCTGTGAACAAGGACTGTGATGGCTGTGATTTCTTGGTGCCCGAGAAAGGTTCTCAATGTCTATTTGTTGAGTGGATGGGTGGATGCATGATTCGAATTTTAAAAATTAGAAGGCTTACGAGAAAATGAAGTTCACCTCCATATGCTTCTCTCAAATACCAGCCGCTGCATTGCAGCTCCGCTTCTCGGAGGCCTGCTGTGCTTTCTGGAAGGCGCGTCACTCACCTCTGTGTCAAGGAGACTGCGGGAGAGTTTGTGTGGACGGAGGGATGGGGACAGGAGGTGCCGAGTCCCAGCTTTGTCCTGGCGATCAGGGCCGTCTCTTTCCTTCTCTAATTTCCCTTATCATTTCTCCTTTGATCCATGGGTTATTTAGAAATGAGTTGCTTAACTTTCAAACACTTGAGTTTTTCTACTGTTCTCCCAGTTGTTAAGTTCTAATTTAATTCCATTGTGGCCACAGGTCACCTGGATATCCCAGGATAACTGGTGATCTATTGGGAAGAAATGAAACTCATCATTTACTGCACATTTATACACAAAAGTTGGTCTTCCCAGAATCCACCTGCCAATGCAGGGGACTCGGGTTTGATCCCTGGTCCAGGAAGATCCCACATGCTGTGGAGTAGCTAAGCCCGTGTGCAACAACTACTGAGCCTGTGCTCTGGAGCCCAAGCTCTGCAGCAAGAGAAGCCACCGCGATGAGAAGCCCGCCCACCACAACCACAGAGAAGCTGCGCTCACTGCAACTAGAGAAAAGCCCTCGCAGCAGCGGAGGCCCAACGCAATCAAAAAATAAAAATAAATAAGCAAATAAATAAAGTCACTTAAAAATAAAAATTAAAACAACACTTTAAAAAAAGAAAATGAAAGGAACGCCCACAAATGTCAAAAAATA